>NC_086317.1:77340487-77940487 GCF_036172605.1 Pelobates fuscus | reverse complement strand
GTAAATATCTATAATAGTTCTTGACTACCCACTTCGATTTATTAGAAAGTATTGTGGAAGGTTTGAGGAGAAGCCATTAGAGGTATCCCTGAGCTGTAATGCAAACATTGCCTTTTCTCTGAAAAGCTGTAGTTGTTCTGGTTACTATAGTGTCCTTTAATTACATGCATTTATTAAAATACTAAATTAAATGACTGCAATTAACCAGGACTAAAGTAATACAAAGTAGCAATATCTGGTGTGAAAAAATGCCAGGATTTGGGCTTAATGGAATAAAATGTAGTATATTTACAAAGGAAGGAAGGAAGGATGTGTGTTGTGTAAATCTGTCTTCTGCCGCAATAGCATACCTAACTACAGTGTAGCTATTTTATGGAGCTCGGGAGGATTTTGTTTGTGTAAATCTCACAATTTCTCTAGACATGCTAATGAAGAAAAGCTGATTTTACACACAGTTGCCACCACCCAGAGTGCACTTAAAAGTAAGTTTCCTTACTTTTCCCTATCACCACATCAGTCTCACCAATCTAGATGATCTCAGTCAATTCAATACTTTCCCATAGGAAAGTATTGGGAGGCTATTGTGTATACGCGGCAAAATGTCACACCGCACCAATCAGCATCTCCTCATAGAACCTCTAGTGCTGTCTGAGTGACTGCCACTAGAAGTGTTACCATGCACCAATGTAAATACTGCCTTTCTCTGAAAAGGCATTGTCTACATTGAAAAGCCTGCAGGGGCATGCTATAGATAGCCAAACTACTAATTAAGCTGTAGTGGTTCTGGTGACTATAGAGTCCATTTAATAGTTTTGCCAATTTTATTGGACTAAAAAACCCTGGACGAAACGGAATCGCATGTATTTACCTGTGTTTATATACAGTTATTTATTTTTTTAAACTGCACTTTTTGAGACTCGGCTTATGTCTACTAAACAATAACAAGAAATCTACCTCTAAAGTCTATAGTTTATTGAAAATAACACACACATTCAAATTAACACACATGCAGTAATGCATATCAATAATTTTATTACAGATTTACATATATACTGTATTTAAATTTACAAAGCCATCTCCAAACAAATACCTTTTTGAAAGGATTAAGAATATTATCAACAGCTTTTGTGAAAGAAATAGAGAGAGCAAACCTGATTTTTTGCTAAAAATGCATGTTAACATACACTTAAACCCAATGCATGCTCCTTTTTTCAGTCAGATTACGATTTTCATAAACCTCTTGTAGATGACCAAAACTGCAAAGAAAATTTTGGCAAAGAATAAAATAGATGTAGAACAGCCTGTTTCTTCTTTGACAGCATACTAGTACGAAGAACAGTTCATTTCCCGTCACCATACACACAGCTTTGCCACTTTCCTTTGTGTTCTTAGCTTTGCGTCTTATACTGGGGGGAAAAATAAATAGCATGTGTGTTTCAAATATATAAATAAATACATATAAAATGTCTTCTGCACACGTTAAAGGGACACAATAAGCACCCAACTTTAGCTTAATGAAGCAGCATTGGTGTAGAGATCATGCCCCTGCAGTTTCACTGTATAATTCTCATACATTGTCAGTGGGGAAAAAAAAGGTTTAATTTTCAATTAAATCTCACAACACAATGTCTTTACTTTAGAAGTTCTTATCACGTGCACTGCTAACTGAACTTTTTCACACAGGAAGCTTTAGCAGGCAGTTAACAGAGCAGGAGATAAGAAATTCTGTGCAAGATGGGAAGTTAAACTCTTTAGACTTCTTTTTCAGGAAGTGTGAAAATAGTCTGTGAGTGCCAGCCAGGGGAGGTGTGGCTAGGGTTGCATAAACAAAGCTTTTTAAACTCTAAATGGCAGAGAACTGAGCAGTGAGGGTGCTTGGGCATTATCTATACACACAAAACACTTCATTAAACTAAAGTTGTTTAGTTGCTTAGTGTGTCCTTTTAATTATAAACCATAAAAGACATGAAATGGAAATATCCTGGGCATATTACCATTTGATAGTGTCTTAAATTAAGTCTCAGTATGACTGTGCTGAAGTGCAGAATGTTTAAGGAATATCCCATTTAAAAGGCACTTTATGAAAGTGCAGATTTTGATGCAAAATCTGCACTTTTAAAATTAAATACTAAAATACCTTCCCGGCTGTCAAACAGCCAGAGAGGTTTGCTTCAGCCTTCTATTAGTCCCCCCGAGCTAATGGAAATGGAAACGTCACTCTACACAAGGGTGCCTGCATCCCCTCCGCATACCTCTTCTAAGATTTTTGATTGGACCAGCATTCATTCTGAATGCTATGCTGTGCTGTGCATGCACACATAGAGGGAAGCTTCAGAGGGGTAGATCTACTAAACAGTGATTTAAAAAAAAAATATTTGTAGTGTGGAGTGTTCCTTTATGTCCACATGTGTGTGTTTATATAAGGCAAATTTAACAAAAATAAATACATACTTTATTCATTATCCAGTCAGCATCTTCAATAGCCCTTTTAATGATCTGTTGTACCCTCGCATGATCATTGTCATCTGCGTGTACCCGAAAACTCTGAAAGTAAAGGCAAAAGATGTATGTAAATAAATATGACAAGCCATTCAGCTATAACTCTTGTGTAAAGTTCATAAACTAAGCGCAGTCACAGATTGCGGCTTTTGCAATTAGAGTGTTTACAGGTTTGTTTGTTTTTCCAACCAAAAAGTAGTACAGTGCAATCAGCCACTTGAAAACTACGGCTCTAATTTTTGCAGAATGACCAAACAGGTCTCAAAAATAATGAAGGAAGCTCCCACAGTCTCCCTAGATAGGAGCACTTCCTCCCCAACCAGTAATCGAATCTTCCCCCTTAACATCAAACACTCACAGGGAAAGCAATGAAGATAAGTTCCTCTACAATGGTACTGTTTCCAACCAGAGTGAACAGATTCAAACAAAACAGTTTGTAGCATAATGCATTGCAACAAAAAGTTTATCTATACAGGTAGTTAGGATACTTATTTTTAACTTTAATCTGAGCCTTTGAAGAAGAGTCTACCAGTTTCTCACTAATCACAGCACAACTGCTGCACAGTTGTTTTTTTTTTTACATGTCTCTGTTTATTAGCCTGGTACTGTACATTTTGCCAGGACCAGTGGCGTACCTACCACGGTCGCAGGGGTTGCAGACCACGACCCCTGCGACCGTGGGTCGCCTAAATGCCGACATAGGGGGCCCAAGAGGTGGCCCAATGGTCACCTAAAGGACCCCCCTGCAGGAGGCAGAGTTCCTGTCAGACGCAGCGAGGGAGCTGTGTTCGCTCTGCTCTGCTCCCTCGCACGCTGTTTGCTGATGCCAGGAGCCGGAATATAACATCACTAGACAGCCCGCGAGGGAGCAGAGCAGAGAGAACAGAGCTCCCTCGCCGCGTCTGACAGGAGCCCACGTCTGACAGGAGCTCACGTCTGACAGGAGCTCACGTCTGACAGGAGCTCACGTCTGACAGGAGCTCACGTCTGACAGGAGCTCACGTCTGACAGGAGCTCACGTCTGACAGGAGCTCTGCCGCCCGCCACACTGAAGCCCCACTGGACCCCAGGGACAGTTGGGTGGACATTTAATATTAATAATTTGTGTGTGTGTGTAATTGTGCGTGTAAGTATTTGTGTGTCTGAATGTGTATGTGTCTGTAAGTGTATGTGTGTCTTAGTGTGTCTGTGAGTGAGTGTGTGTGTCTGTGAGTGTACGTGTGTATATGTCTGAGTGCGTGTATATTATTGTATGTGTGTGTGTGTCTCTACATGTGTCTAAGTATTTCTGTATGTATGGGTCTCTGTGTGTATGTATGTGTGTGTCTGTATGCATGTGTATCTGTTTGTCTGCATGTGTGGGGGGACACACGTGGGGTACGAGGTAGATGTATGGGGGGGCCCCAGAGCAATTTTTGCACCAGGGCCCCGTGGTTTCATGTTACGCCTCTGGCCAGGACGTTAGTGTGTTTATCTCAACAGCATTCTGCACATATAAAACTATCAGACAGGACTGTTTTACTTTTGAATGTTTAGCTATCATACCTTGATGTTGATGTTTGAGGCTCGAGTATAAGCCGACCCGAATATAAGCCAAGGCCCCTAATTTTACCCCAAAAAACTGGGAAAACTTATTAACTCGAGTATAAGACTAGGGTGGGAAATGCAGCAGCTACTGGTAAATTCCTAAATAAAATTAGATCCTAAAAAAATTATATTAATTGAATATTTATTTGCAGCGTGTGTGTGTGTTTGAGTGCAGCGTGTGTGTGTGTATGAGTGCAGCGTGTGTGTGTGTGTGTGTATGAGTGCAGCGTGTGTGTGTGTGTATGAGTGCAGCGTGTGTGTGTGTGTATGAGTGCAGCGTGTGTGTGTGTGTATGAGTGCAGCGTGTGTGTGTGTGTATGAGTGCAGCGTGTGTGTGTGTGTATGAGTGCAGCGCGTGTGTGTGTGTGTGTATGAGTGCAGCGTGTGTGTGTGTGTGTGTATGAGTGCAGCGTGTGTGTGTGTGTGTATGAGTGCAGCGTGTGTGTGTGTGTATGAGTGCAGCGTGTGTGTGTGTATGAGTGCAGCGTGTGTGTGTATGAGTGCAGCGTGTGTGTGTGTATGAGTGCAGCGTGTGTGTGTGTATGAGTGCAGCGTGTGTGTGTGTGTATGAGTGCAGCGTGTGTGTGTGTGTGTGTGTATGAGTGCAGCGTGTGTGTGTGTGTATGAGTGCAGCGTGTGTGTGTGTATGAGTGCAGCGTGTGTGTGTGTGTATGAGTGCAGCGTGTGTGTGTGTATGAGTGCAGCGTGTGTGTGTGTATGAGTGCAGCGTGTGTGTGTGTATGAGTGCAGCGTGTGTGTGTGTATGAGTGCAGCGTGTGTGTATGAGTGCAGCGTGTGTGTATGAGTGCAGCGTGTGTACCAGAGCCTTGGTGGGGGGTGGGCAATTTTATTATTTTTTTTATTATTATAATAATTTTTTATTATTATTATTTTTTATTTTATTTAATTATTATTTTTTATTTTATTATTATTTAAAAAAAATTCGTCCCCCCTCCCTGCTTGATACATGGCAGGGAGGGGGGCTCTCACTCCCTGGTGGTCCAGTGGATGGCTGTGTAGGAGGGGGGCTGGCAGAGCTCTTGCTTACCTCTCCTGCAAGCTCCCTTCTCCTCCGCGCCGGTCCAGTCAGCTCCCCTGTCAGCTCACAGTGTAAGTCTCGCGGGAGCCGCACTATGACCCCGCGGCTCTCGCGAGACTTACACTGGGAGATGACAGAGGTGCTGACCGGACCGGAGGAGGAGGGAGCTGACAGGAGCTGCAGGAGAGGTAAGTAAACGCTCTGCAGCCCCCACAGCCCCCTGTCTATATTATGGCAATGTAAATTGTCATAATACAGACACTGACTCGAGTATAAGCAGAGTTGGGGTTTTTCAGCACAAAAAATGTGCTGAAAAACTCGGCTTATACTCAAGTATATACGGTAACTGGCTATTCACTACTAGCTAGCTACCAGCTGTTCATACTCTGACGCCAGTTGTACTCCTGTGTTTTGCAATGTCTTTTTATGTAACTAATTTCATCAGTAAACACGTAAGCCTATGGACAGGGCCAGACTGGGAAAAAATTTGGCCCAGGGATTTTTTAATCACAGAAACCCAGTGGCATGAGGGCATTACTAGAAGGGGGGGTTGTGTCATCAACAATGGAGAGCATGCTCAGAGTGAGCAAGTTGGTTCAATGCTCTTCCAGGGCAACCCATGGAGAGCTCTTGCATGAGAAAAAGGCCCTGCACGCTTGCATCTTGTCTCTGGTGTCTCTATAAGTAGGATTCCAGAGGACAAAAGGGCTAGGAAAGAATACTGTACATGTGTTTGAAAGCTGTTTGTGGGATTGCTTGTGTAGAGTGAGCGAATTGTGGTGTGGTGTGGTGTTTGTGTGTTTCGGTTATAGTTGAGTTTTGTTTGTGGTAGAATATGTGTGGCTAGAGGCTGTAGAGAGTGTGTGTATAGGGGACATGGTGTGTATCGGCTGCAGAGAGTGTGTATTTAGGGAATTTAGTGTGTGTTTTAGCATACAGGGATCTAGTGTGTGCATATCCAGAGTGTGTATATGAGATGTAGCGTGTATGTCAGGAATGTGGTGTGAGCAGGTGGTGCAGTGTGTTTAAAGTTGATCTAGTGTGTGTAGGGGATCCAGAGTGTGTATAGGGGATGTAGAGGGGTGATGTGTTTGAGGGATGCTGTGCGTGTGAGGGGTGCAGTGTGTGTGTAAGGGTTGCAGAGGCTGGATGAGATCTGAGCAAATGCATTTTTTTTATTAACCCCTTAAAGGGACTCTCCAGTGCCAGGAAAACAAATCGTTTTCCTGGCACTGCAGGTCCCCTCTCCCTCCCACCTACCATCCCAAGTTGCTGAAGGGGTTAAAACCCCTTAAAGGGACTCTCCAGTGCCAGGAAAACAAATCGTTTTCCTGGCACTGCAGGTCCCCTCTCCCTCCCACCTACCATCCCAAGTTGCTGAAGGGGTTAAAACCCCTTCAGTGACTTACCTGTATCCAGGGCCGATGTCCCTCGGCGCTGGGTCAGGCTTCGCCTATGCTCCTCCCCTGCCGACGTCAGCCGGCGGGGAACACCTATTGCGCATGCGCGGCCGGTGGCGGGGGAGACCTATTGCGCATGCGCGGCATTAGACCTCCCCATAGGAAAGCATTGAATAATGCTTTCAAATGGGGAATTCGGCAACGCTGGAGGTCCTCACATAGCATGAGGAAGTCCAGCGTCGTATAACACACTTTTCGTGTTCTATGAACACGGAAGTGTCCTCTAGTGGCTGTCTAGTAGACCTCCACTAGAGGAGGACTTAACCCTGCAAGGTAAATATTGCAGTTTATAAAAACTGCAATAATTACACTTGCATGGTTAAGGGTAGTGGGAGTTGGCACAAAGATCACTCCAGTGGGCAGAAGTGGTCTGGGTGCCTGTAATGTAGAATTATTAAAAAATGATCTTTATTTGTACCTGTATTGAATTATTGTACTAACTCCATTTTGATTTCACATAACCTCACATTATGACAGACCCTCCATTTTGTCTACATTACATGACAGAATTTCCTAACAGCATTTAGCATAATGAACAAAGACTGTATTTTCTATAAAGACATGACTAACCCCGGAATTGCTGAATCTCCTGTAATTTGCAACATAGTATAATCTGAAGGCCATGAGAACACTGTACTAATGAAATGTTCTATTCATAAAAGAACCTTGCACCTGACCACGAGACTGACATCACTAACTGCCCAAGATGACGCTCAAGCCCCCCTTCCCACCGAGTAAGCCTCATGCTGGGAGAGATGGTGCTTGAGCCATCTGTCCACACCCGTGTCCAGAACAATACCACCTCCCGTTGGGAGGACACCTAGCTAGTCACTCAAATCCCTGAGCCAATTAATAATATTGATGGGTGGGCATTGACATAGCCACTTAACATTTAATCCAATTAATGATGTTTATTTGTTATTATCTGATATTCAATGATGATGTCATTTTGCCTTTAAAAGGGTCTGCATACTCGTTTTCTAACCAGATGCCATTAAATTTTCTGAAGTGCTTTTAACCTGAACTCCATGTGTCAGTGTGAACTTACTTCTGCGTATACGCAATTTAATCATCTCAGATTTGGACAGGAACAGATAGACATTTAAACATATTTGTTTATTTCTAAATTAATCTACATCAATTTGGCGCAGAACGTGGGGCATCGGGCTATGGCCTCCGGCCGGTAAGCCGTCCTAAGGAAGATGCTGTTGGACGGGGGAATCCGGGGGGAAGGAAAGGAGATTGATCACCTCCCTGTACACGGTAGAGACTACAGCAGAGTTTATCCGGTATGTTCCAGTCCCTTTGATTGACCCGTCCACGTGTCTGTGACTGCTTCCCGGGAGGACATCAAAGACAGGTAATATCTTGCCCGGTGTCTTGTTACTCACTTGTTTACCTGCATTTAGTCTATCTGTTGCCTGGGTGTGTTTGTATTGGCCTGTTTTAGTTTAAGTGCCCGGGTAGAGTGTTTATCTGTGTACCCTTTTGGGATAAAGGGGGGTGGACCTGTGGTAGTTTGCCTGGGGGTCCTCTGTTTGCCTGTTTACTCCTTTTAGGAACCACGTGGCTGTGGTTGTAAGGAAAAAGGGGGGTGGACCTGTGGAATTTTCCTGGGGGTCTTCTTTGCATGTTTACCTCTTTTAGGTGCTGGGTAGCTGCAGCAGTAAGGAAAAAGAGGAGGGGGGAATCTGTGGAGGGGTGTAGACTCATTGCTTCCTGGGGATTCCCCATGGTGTCACTTTGATAGCCTAGCTAGCCTCATTGTGCACATAACTCTGCTTGCAGAGAGGTGGTAACCTCCAGCGCTGAGGCTGGTGGAATTCCAATTTTTTATTTGTGGCGGGCGGATTCAAGCAGGCATTGCTTGTCTCCAGCACCACGTGGTAGTGAGACTTATGAGTGGGTTCATAGGGGCGCTACGGGAGTGAGGATAGAGGTGGCCACACTTAGTGGACTGCTGTAACGAGGGAGGCTATACAGGATTCGGGTCGGAGATGGTTGCTGTTTCCTGTGGCCGCTGGTAGTGAAACTTACGAAAGTTGTTCTCCGAGCGGGGACACTACGAGGTTGAGGGAGGTGACTTTGGTCACACGAGTAAAGGAAAGGGATTACTGTTGATTTTATTTGAACTGTGATGCATGCACTGTATTTCAATTGTATTGTTGTTTTTTGTTTAAATTGGGAGTCATTCAAACTCCTGTGTCTGTCTCTAAAATTCCACTTTACTTTTTTACCTTTTCTATACTTCCTGAGTTATATACACTATCCTCTCCTATTTCTATTGTGAGAGAAGTGATTGGTCACACACTTCTCACCTCGCTCCAATTAGTGACTAGTCTACGTTTTGGGAAGACGCACTTGGGGGGACCCACCCCTCTCGAGTGGCAGTCCACCATTGTAGACACTCTGTTTCATCTTCTTTCCCCTATATCTGGGACGCCTTTTATAGGGGGAATGGAACAGGGATTAGAAAAGCCCAATAAAGGGCTGGCTAGCGCGTGTGATCTAGTTGAAGATAGAGATTGCTAAAGTGTGTAAAATTGCTGTGCCTTCATGTGGTAGATTGCAGCCAGAAAGCTGGCGTAGATTGCTGACAGAGAAGAAAGCAAGCTTACAGATAATGCTGGTACAGAGTAGCAAGAGCTATTCAGCAGGAAGGTTGGGTTGAGGAAGAACTAGATCACAAAGGGTTAAGAATGTATGTATATTATAATAATTGTGTTACTGGGAAGCTCTCCCAGCCAGAGCCCTGTCATGGCGTCCAGGAGGTGACCACTCCCATCATCCCGTCAGTAATGACCGAAATGTAACTGACCACGGTCACCATCCCCATCCAATCTTAAATGCTGGGTTTTTGTATTTTGTGTTAGCCATTACCCTGGTAGAGGGTGGGGGTTTTGTATTGAGTTTCACTGAGAGTATTGCTAAATGTTGTGTTTTTGTGTCTCTTTGCTTTTGCAATAACTGTAACGTGGCTATCCTTCTGTCTTGTTGCTGTACAGCATTGACATGGTTAAAGAGATTCTGCTGGCAGTCTCTCTCTCCCCCCCTTCCCCCGCCTCTCTCTCTCTTGCTTTCTGTGAGACGCGAGGGGGAGGGAGGGGGGCTTGCGTGCTTGCAAATTCAGATTTGTCCCTTCCGTAGAGTTATTCAGAAACTACTGATAAGACTTAGCAATGGAATTTTTGCTAGAAAATTTTCTAACTGTGTATTTTGCTAGTTACATAGGAGTGATGTGTCGTATAGGAGGTTTCTAGGGTTTGTGTATTGTTGTTGTTGTTGCCATTTGTGTGACGCCAGCAGGTTCCGTGGCGTTGTATATGTATTTGGACGTGTTGGGTGATTAATAGCTGGTGAATGATGGGGGAGGTTAGTTGCATCCCGTGAGTTTATTTTTTGCACCATGTTATTCCAAAGCTTCACGGGCTGTTAAATGTATAATGTTTTCATTTGTCTTATTTAATCCATCAAGTCTGTCCATAGTTTAGTATTTCATTTTGCCTAACAGAATGTTGCTTCTCTGATTTATTTTATTAGGCTATAACTTAGTGTAGCTAAGCTGAAAAAAAAATGGCCCCTAGAACAAAAGAGGGTTGTCCTTAAGTGCCCTCACTCTGCCCTTAGTGATGTCAATTCTGGCCATCTATGGCTGACGAGATCTACTCCTACCACGCTCATCCTATCCTAAGACATGCTGTCTTCCTTAATTCCCACATATTATGAACAAAAATGTTACAATTACTAAAATAATCCTGCTATTAGTTTCCCTATATCAGGAAAGTGTCTGTGACAAGTGATGGTTAATATGTAGATAGACATATATATTCTATCGATTCACGTGTAAGTAACAAGTGTGTTTGAACTTTGTACAAAGATTGATAACATGCTGGAAGAAGGGTTATCATAAAGAAATTTCTAATAAACCAAGATTTCTTGAACAAATGGTAATACAATTAAGGGTTGGTTTAAAAATGTTTTGATCTAATTGAAAAGGAACCAGTTAACATTATAAGCATAACTATTAACAAATGAATAAGGTGGGAGTGTGTTCCAATCTGTTTTTTACTGGATAATGTTTGCCTCCAAGATTAAAAGACTGACTAACATAATTTTTGTTGTAAGCCCAGATATTTTATTATTGCATATGCATAGAAATTGAGACCTTGGGCATTATAGTGTATTAATTCTAGATCTGTTACTAGCAGCAAGTGCTTAGCCTTATGCCTATCCCACGCATGCTTAAACACTTCTACTGAGTTAACCTCTACCACTACAGTTGGAAGGCTATTCCATGCATCCACCACCCTCTCAGTAATGTAATGCTTCCTGATATTATTTTTAAACCTTTGTCCCTCTATTTTTGAGACTATGTCCTCTTGTTATGGTAGTTTTCCTTCTTTTAAATATAGTCTCCACTTTTACTGTGTTGTTTCCCTTTATGTATTTAAAATGCTTTTATCATATTTCCCCTGTCTCGTCTTTCCACCAAGCTATACCTGTTAAGATCCTTTAACCTTTCCTGGTGAATTTTATCCTGCAATCCATGAACCAGTTTAGTAGCCTTTCTTTGAACTCTCCTTAAGGTATCCATATCCTTCTGAAGATATGGTCTCCAGTACTGTATCCAGTACTCTAAGTGAGGTCTCACCAGTGTTCTGTACAATGGCATGAGCATTTCCCTCTCTCTACTGCTAATACCTCTCCCTATGCAACCAAGCACTCTGCTAGCATTTCCTGCTGCTCTATTACTTGTACATTGTCATTAACAGCCAGAAACTGGAAAACAAGAAAGGTGAATTAATGTATAGTTGTTTAACAATGCTTAACAAAATCTCCATTATCTTTTTCATTTATTTTGCAGAAGACAATGTTATTTGTCTATTTTGTATGTTTGAAAAAAAAAAATAGTAATAATACATTATCAGTGAAAAGTAGAATAAGTTTTATCCCATTTGCAAGACATAAAATTGTGATAATGTATATTTGTGATATAAATAAAATAAAGAACGAGAGTCAGGGATAGCGTCTGTCTCCACGGGCACAAGTCTGGTGTGGGAGAAGTGGTGGGCTAGCCACTGCGGGACACCCACGGAGTGAAACGTTCGAGGCCTGTGCAGACAAGATGAGCATGTTAGCCTTTTATTATTTTTCTCTAGGGAAAGCATAGGGCCAGTTAATAGTTGTTGTACATGGGCTATTTGCAGCCTCCATTGCATTTCTACCTAGTCTTGATTTCTGATGTATCCTCCATTGCTACATCACCTGTCTGCTCCCTTACCTGCCCACCCCCGCTTACTCCTTCCACCGATCCCTCCCCTTCATCTACAGTCTCCCACTTTCTCCTCCTACTCCTCCCTCTACTCCACCTTCTCCTCTCTCCTCCTACTTCTCCTCTACTCCTCCTCCAACTCCTCCCTCTACTCCACCTTCTCCTCTCTCCTCCTACTTCTCCTCTACTCCTCTTCCTACTCCTCCCTCTATTCCTCCTACTCCTCCCTCTACTCCACCTTCTCCTCTCTCCTCCTACTTCTCCTCTACTCCTCCTCCTACTCCTCCCTCTACTCCACCTTCTCCTCTTTCCTCCTACTTCTCCTCTACTCCTCCTACTCCTTCCTCCTGCTCTTACTCCTCCCTCCTCTTCCTACTCCTCCCTCTATTCCTCCTTCTCCTCCTCCTACTCCTCCCTCTACTCCACTTTCTCCTTCTACTCCACCTTCTTCTCTCTCCTCCTACTCCTCCTTCTACTCCACCTTCTCCTCTCTCCTCCTACTTCTCCTCCATTCCTCCTCCTACTCCTCCCTCTACTCCACCTTCTCCTCCTCTTACTCCTTCTTCCTCTTTCTACTCCTCCCTCTACTCCACTTTCTCCTTCTCCTCCTCCTCTACTCCACCTTCTCCTCTCTCCTCCTACTTCTCCTCTATTCCTCCTTCTCCTCCTCCTACTCCTCCCTCTACTCCACTTTCTCCTTCTACTCCACCTTCTTCTCTCTCCTCCTACTCCTCCTTCTACTCCACCTTCTCCTCTCTCCTCCTACTTCTCCTCCATTCCTCCTCCTACTCCTCCCTCTACTCCACCTTCTCCTCCTCTTACTCCTTCTTCCTCTTTCTACTCCTCCCTCTACTCCACTTTCTCCTTCTCCTCCACTCCACCTTCTCCTCTCTCCTCCTACTTATCCTCTATTCCTCCTTCTCCTCCTCCTACTCCTCCCTCTACTCCACTTTCTCCTTCTCCTCCACTCCACCTTCTTCTCTCTCCTCCTACTTCTCCTCTATTCCTCCTTCTCCTCCTCCCTCTACTCCACTGATGTAGATTAATTTAGAAATAAACAAATATGTTTAAATGTCTATCTGTTCCTGTCCAAATCTGAGATGATTAAATTGCGTATACGCAGAAGTAAGCTCACACTGACACATGGAGTTCAGGTTAAAAGCACTTCAGAAATTTTAATGCAATCTGGTAGGAAAACAGTTATGCAGGCCTTTTTAAATGCAAAATGACATCATTGAATATCAGATAATAACAAATAAACATCATTAATTGGATTAAATGTTATGTGACTATATCAGTGTCCACCCATCAATATTATTAATTGGCTCAGGGGTTTGAGTGACTAGCTGGGTGTCCTCCCACCCGGAGGTGGTATTGTTCTGGACAAGGGTGTGGACAGAAGGCTCAAGCGCCATTTTTCCCAGCATGAGTTTTACTCGGTGGAAAGGGGGGCTTGAGCGTCATTTTACACAGTCAGCGATGTCAATCTTGTGGTCAGGTGCAAAGTTCTTTTATGAATAGAACATTTCATTAGTACAGTGTTCTCATGGCCTTGGCTCTGGCCTTGGTTATACTTTGTTGCATGTTACAGGAGATTCAATAATTCCGGAGTCAGCTATGTCTTTATAGAAAATACAGTCTCTGTTCATTGTATTAAATGTACTGGGAAATTCTGTCATGTAATGAGGACAAAATGGAGGGTTTGTTACAGTGTGAGGTTAAAATGGAGTTAGTACAATAATTCAGTACAAGTTCAATAAAGATTTTTTTAATAATTCTACATCAGTCCCCCCTATGAAATGTTAATATTCTAAAAGATAAACTTTATTGGTTAGTTCCAGAAGACAGGTTAGCCCAAAGGCACAAAACCCTATGAAGTAACGATTCTTAAAGTCTTCTTAGTTCTTCAGAGGGACATCATGAATAGACAAGCTTACATTACCATATGGACCTGTGTTATCTGGAATATAGGCACAACAAGTCATGGTGACAGGTAAACGTTGTTGGTTGCAATAGATATAATAAATGCAAATCAAAATATTATTATTATTATTAGGTACCCCCCTTGGCACACCTATGGCATCAATATATATATATATATGTGTCAAACTTTCCCTTTAGAGGGGTGTTCCTCTTTATGTTCTGAAGCATGAATGTGGTGTGTCAAGAGTACCTTGTCATGTATTATGTGTATGGACATAATAACCTTGGCTAGGGCGCATTTGCTTATGCATTGTAGTATTAAACCTGTCCCACGCTACATCAGCGTAGGTGGACTCGGATCATTTAGTCAATATTAATATCACCACAAACTCAGGATGGGCAAATAATCCTGAGGGAGCTTGGCGTTTGGATCTCTTTAGCTTCACGAGGTCTCCTTTTGGGGTCCTCGGCTTTCCATCGATGGCAGGTGGTCAGGCATTATTATGGCCATCAAACACCTACTTGCTGGTATCTTTTTATTTAACAAGTAATTTTTCTTTAGAGTCAAAAGTGTGTCAAAATCAACAAATGTCACTTCTCATGTTGCAGAGAGAGAGAGAGAGTCTTGAATCTGGAACAATGAATCCACTGAGTGATCTCTGCAACTTTCACAATGCACTACTGGGTATATGGTCTTGGTTGTCACATTGATGACCGGCTAGGCTTCTGGCCATTCTGACAAAATGTCTATTATAACTAGTGCATATTTGACCCAGTAGCTCTTTGTCACCTGGATTCTTGAAAGGGATATTGAGAGTTAGCTAGGTGCTTAGGAGTATTTAGAGATCAAAGAGTTCATGAGGGTCTTGGATAGGTATAAAGTTCCATGGTCTCACTGCCCAGTACATGTTTTTGGGTAAACAGAGCTTGAGAGTGTTGGAGTACAGCCCGTCTTCAAGGGTTGCCCCTTTTTGTTTTTCCAGCTTTGTATTTCTTCAGGGTCAGCAGCTGCTTGTCATTCTTTCAGAAGTTTGAAATCTGTGGGTAGGATCTACATGGTGAGTATAGAAGTTTCTTTAGCGGACACCCTTCTGTCCACTTCCCTTGGTGCACTTGTGGCTTGGTTGGCAGCTTTTGGGCAGCTGAGTGGTGCTTCTTATCTTCCAGATTGATCCAAAATAATGTGCTGCACCCAGGGCATATCTTGAATCTGTGTAGATATTGGCATGTCTTCCTTCAGGCATTTTGTATGCCACTGAGAAGGCTGTCAATTCAGCGTCTTGAGCAGATGTGAATGAGGAAAGTGAAGATGCTTGACGTACCTGATCTTCTGTAGCAACAGCAAATCCAGTATGGTACCTTTCCTCTTTATCCGCAAACAGAGTGGAGTCAGGATCTGGTAAAGCTACTGCATGCTCTGTTGAAAGGTGTCTTGTTTCTTCTTTCATCTGTTCAAAGCAACCATGAGGAGCAGTAGAAGAGGTTTCCTCACCTATTTCTGTGTGAGATTGGGGGGTATTTATCTTTCTATTTACAGTTCTCTTGCTGACCCCCCTCTGTAGAGAGTTGTGAATTGATTGTTCATGTTTTGTTCTAATGAGTCAGGTTCCTTTCATGAGATTTCTGGGGACTTAGTGTAGAAAAAACATGAGGGACAGCCACCTCCCTTACAGGTGTCTTACTTCCTTGAGAGTGTCCAAAACAGTTCTTTCATGTATGAATAATTATTCGTTAGTGTGGTATTCCCCCCTGGGAAGTGGCGGAAGAGTGGCCAGAGCAACTTTCCTTCAAAATATAATGTTGTCAGGTAGAGGCAGAGTTGTCTATGGGTGGAGGAAATTGGTAAGGAATAAGAAGGGAGGAAGCATATAAAGGATATAGATATGGTGGTGGGGAGATGGAAGAATGAGTAGTGGATAGAGTGAGAGGGAAGAAGGTGGAGTAGGAGGAGGAGAAGGCGGAGTAGAGGGAGGAGTAGGAGGAGGAGAAGGAGGAATAGAGGAGAAGTAGGAGGAGAGAGGAGAAGGTGGAGTAGAAGGAGAAAGTGGAGTAGAGGGAGGAGTAGGAGGAGGAGAAGGAGAAATAGAGGGAGGAGTAGGAGGAGGAGAAGGAGGAATAGAGGAGAAGTAGGAGGAGAGAGGAGAAGGTGGAGTAGAAGGAGAAAGTGGAGTAGAGGGAGGAGTAGGAGGAGGAGGGAGGAGTAAGAGCAGGAAGAAGGAGTAGGAGGAGGAGAAGGTGGAGTAGAGGAAGGAGTAGGAGGAGAAAGTGGAGTAGAGGGAGGAGTAGGAGGAGAAAGTGGAGTAGAGGGAGGAGTAGGAAGAGGAGGGAGGAGTAAGAGCAGGAAGAAGGAGTAGGAGGAGGAGAAGGTGGAGTAGAGGAAGGAGTAGGAGGAGAAAGTGGAGTAGAGGGAGGAGTAGGAAGAGGAGGGAGGAGTAAGAGCAGGAAGAAGGAGTAGGAGAAGGAGAAGGTGGAGTAGAGGGAGGGGCAGTAGGGGAAAGTGGGGGACTGTAGATGAAGGGGAGGGATCGGTGGGAGGAATAAGCGGAGGTGGGCAGGTAAGGGAGCAGACAGGTGATGTAGCAATGGAGGATACATCAGAAATCAAGACTAGGTAGAAATGCAATGGAGGCTGCAAATAGCCCATGTACAACAACTATTAACTGGCCCTATGCTTTCCCTAGAGAAAAATAATAAAAGGCTAACATGCTCATCTTGTCTCCACAAGCCTCGAACGTTTCACTCCCATGGGTGGCCCATGATGGCTTGCCCACCACTTCTCCACACGGGGTCTTGTGCCCGCGGAGACAGACGCTATCCCTGACTCTCGTTCTTAATTTAATAATTTATATCTAACATCTCAAAATGTAATTCCTACTTATATCACAAATATACATTATCACAATTTTATGTCTCGTAAATGGGATAAAATTTATTCTACTCTTCACTGATAATGTATTTTTAAAACATACAAAATAGACAAATAACATTGCCTTCTGCAAAATAAATGGAAAAGATAATGGAGATTTTGTTAAGCTTATAAATGGCTATACATTAATTCACATTTCTTGTTCTCCAGTTTCTGGCTGTTGATGACAATGTACAATGTAATAGAGCAGCGGAAAATGCTAGCAGAATGCTTGGTTGCATAGGGAGAGGTATTAGCAGTAGGAAGAGGGAAATGCTCATGCCATTGTACAGAACACTGGTGGGACCTCACTTAGAGTACTGGATACAGTACTGGAGACCATATCTTCAGAAGGATATGGATACCTTAGAGAGAGTTCAAAGAAGGGCTATTAAACTGGTTCATGGATTGCAGGATAAAATTCACCAGGAAAGGTTAAAGGATCTTAACAGGTATAGCTAGGTGAAAGGACGAGACAGGGGAAATATGATGAAAGCATTTTAAATACATAAAGGGAAACAACACAGTAAAAGTGGAGACTATATTTAAAAGAAGGAAAACTACCAAAACAAGAGGACATAGTCTCAAAAATAGAGGGACCAAGGTTTAAAAATAATATCAAGAAGTATTACATTACTGAGAGGGTAGTGGATGCATGGAATAGCCTTCCAACTGGAGTGGTAGAGGTTAACTCAGTAGAAGTGTTTTAAGCATGCGTGGGATAGGCATAAGGCTAAGCACTTGCTGCTAGTAACAGATCTAGAATTAATATACTATAATGCCCAAAGTCTCAATTCCTATGCATATGCAATAATAAAATATCTGGGCTTACGACAAAAATTATGTTAGTCAGTCTTTAAACTTGGCTTATTCATTTGTTCAAGAGATCTTGGTTTATTAGAACTTTCTTTTAGTAAATGTTCTTTGAGATAACCCTTCTTTCAGCATGTTATCAATCTTTGTACACAAAGCTAAAACACACTTGTTACTTATACGTGAAACGATAGACATATATATTCTATCTACATATTAACCATTACTTGTCACAGACACTTTCCTGATATAGGGAAACTAATAGTAGGATAATTTTAGTAATTGTAACTTTTTTGTTCATAATATATGGGAATTAAGGAAGACAGCATGTCTTTAAGATAGGATGAGCATGACACAATACACGGGCGGATATGACCTCACTGATATGGTAAGGGCAGAGTGAGGGCAGGAGGAGGCGTGGGTACTAAGGACAACCCTCTTTTGTTCTAGGGGCCATTTTCTTTTAGGGCATTTCAGCTGACAAATGAAAGCATTATACATTTAACAGCCCGTGAAGCTTTGAAATAACATGGTGCAAAAAAAAAATAAACTCACGGGATGCAACCAACCTCCCCCATCATTCACCAGCTATTAATCACTCAACACGTCCAAATACATATACAACGCCACGGAACCTGCTGGCGTCGCACAAATGGCAGCAGCAACAACACACAAACCCTAGAAACCTCACTCCTATGTAAGTAGCAAAATACACAATTAGAATATTTTCTAGCAAAAATTCCATTGCTAAGTCTTATCAGTAATAACTCTACGAAACACAAATCTGAATCGCACTGAGTCGCAACCACGTCCCCCCCCCCCCTCCTCCTCCCTCCCCTGTCTCACAGAAGGCAAAAAGGGAGGGGTAGGAGAGGGGGGACTGCAAGCATGACATTTTAACCATGTCAGTGCTGGAAAGACAGTTACGTTACAATTATTATAAAGGCAAAGAGACACAAAAACACAACATTTAATAATACTCTTAGGGTACCCATACTAAACCCCCACCCTCTACCAGGGTAATGGCTAATACAAAATACAAAAACAATTATTATGATATACATACATTCTTAACCCTTTGTGATCTAGTTCTTCCTCAACCCAACCTTCCTGCTGAATAGCAAGCTAAGCTTACATACTTTTGCAATCTTTGCAACACCTTTAACCATCTCCTCACCCTCTCTGTCTTCAACTAAATCACATGCTAGCCAGCCCTTACTGGGCTTAGTTAAATCCTGCCCCATAATCCCTTTTCCCCTACACCAGCGTCCTAGATATAGGGAAAGACAAGGAAAATTGAACAGGAACGTCTACAATGCCTACTGCCACCTGAGAATTGTGGGCCCTTCTCAAGTGCATCTTCCCAAAACGTAGACTAGTCACTGAATCCGCCTACCCGGGGTGGTAGACACGGATTGGAGCGAGGTGAGAAGTGTGTGACCAATCACTTCTCTATTAAGAGGAATGGGAGTGGATAGTATAATAGTACAGGAAGTGTAGAAAAGGTAAAGAGTAAGGAAAAATCCTTAGGGACAGACACAGGAGTTTAAATGACTCCACATTAAACAAACAAGACAACAGTACAGTTGAAATACAGTGCATGCATCACAGTTCAAATGAAATCAACAGTAATTCCTTTCCTTTACTCGTGTGCTTACTCCAAAGTCACCTCCCTCAATCTCGTAGTGTCCCCGCTCGGAAGAACGACTTTCGTAAGTCTCACTACCAGCGGCCAAGGATAACAGCTAACACCGGTCCGAAATCCTTTCTAGCCTCCCTCGTTACAGCAGTCCACTTAAAGTGGCCGCGCCACCCTCACTCCCGTAGTGCCCCTATAAAACCCACTTTATAAGTCTCACTACCACGTGATGCGGAAAACAAGCAATGCCTGCCTGAATCCCCCCAGGAAACAGAGTCCCCTGCCACAAGGCTAAGTCTCCTACCACAATTAAATAATCAGTGGACCTTCAACTCAACTAGAGCCGAAGGGTCCGGGTCAGGACGTCCCCAACTAAACTAGAGCTGGATGGTCCGGGTCAGGACGTCCCCAACTCAACTAGAGCTGGATGGTCCGGGTCAGGACGTCCCCAACTCAACTAGAGCTGGATGGTCCGAAAGCGCACAGTGAAGCTAGCTAGGCTATCAAAGTGACACAAAATTGGATCACAGGAAACTATGATTCTACACAGATCCCACAGTTCCACAAACTTCTTTTTCCATACAGCCACAGCCACGAGGCTCCTAAAAGAAGTAAACAGGCAAAGAAGACCCCCAGGAACACATCCACAGGTCAACCCCCCTTTTTCCCTACAACCACAGCACCGTGGTTCCTAAAAGGAGTAAAACAGGCAACAGAAGACCCAGGCAAATCCCCTCAGGTCCACCCCCCTTTATCCCAAAAGGAGTAAAATACAAACAGATAGACAGACAAACTGAAGACCCAGGCAAGTCCCCTCAGGTCCACCCCCCTTTATCCCAAAAAGGGGAAAACAAGCAAGACAGAGAACCCCAGGCAAATCCCCTGCAGGTCCACCCCCCTTTATCTCAAAATGGGGAAACAGGCAAACAATTCAAACACACCCAGGCAACAGATAGACTAAAATGCAGGTAAACAAGTGAGTAACGAGACACCGGGCAAGATATTACCTGTCTTTGATGTCCTCCCGGGAAGCAGTCACAGACACGTGGACGGGTCAATCAAAGGGGCCGGAACATACCGGTGGCTCTGCAGAAGTCTCTACCGTGTACCTGGAGGTGATCAGTCTCCTTTCCTACCCCCAGGATTCCCCCGTCCAACCTTGTCTTCCTTAGGACGGCTCACTGGCCAGAAGCCATAGCCCGATGCCCCACGCTCTGGCGCCAAATTGATGTAGATTAATTTAGAAATAAACAAATATGTTTAAATGTCTGTTCCTGTCCAAATCTGAGATGATTAAATTGCGTATACGCAGAAGTAAGCTCACACTGACACATGGAGTTCAGGTTAAAAGCACTTCAGAAATTTTAATGCAATCTGGTAGGAAAACAGTTATGCAGGCCTTTTTAAATGCAAAATGACATCATCATTGAATATCAGATAATAACAAATAAACATCATTAATTGGATTAAATGTTATGTGACTATATCAGTGTCCACCCATCAATATTATTAATTGGCTCAGGGGTTTGAGTGACTAGCTGGGTGTCCTCCCACCCGGAGGTGGTATTGTTCTGGACAAGGGTGTGGACAGAAGGCTCAAGCGCCATTTTTCCCAGCATGAGTTTTACTCGGTGGAAAGGGGGGCTTGAGCGTCATTTTACACAGTCAGCGATGTCAATCTTGTGGTCAGGTGCAAAGTTCTTTTATGAATAGAACATTTCATTAGTACAGTGTTCTCATGGCCTTGGCTCTGGCCTTGGTTATACTTTGTTGCATGTTACAGGAGATTCAATAATTCCGGAGTCAGCTATGTCTTTATAGAAAATACAGTCTCTGTTCATTGTATTAAATGTACTGGGAAATTCTGTCATGTAATGAGGACAAAATGGAGGGTTTGTTACAGTGTGAGGTTAAAATGGAGTTAGTACAATAATTCAGTACAAGTTCAATAAAGATTTTTTTAATAATTCTACATCACCACCTTCTCCTCCTCTTACTCCTTCTTCCTGCTCTTACTCCTCCCTCCTCTTTCTACTCCTCCCTCTACTCCACTTTCTCCTCTTCCTACTTCCCCTGTCCTTCCTACTCTACCTTCTTCCCCTCTCACTCTATCCACTACTCATTCCTCCATCTCCCCACTACCATATCTATATCCTTTATATGCTTCCTCCCTTCTTATTCCTTACCAATTTCCTCCGCTCATAGACAACTCTGCCTCTACCTGACAATATTATATTTTGAAGAAAAGTTGCTCTGGCCACTCTTCCGCCATTTCCCAGGGGGGAATACCACACTAACGAAAAATTATTCAGACTGGTGGAGGTGCACTTCATCATGAAAGAACTGTTTTGGGCACTCTCAAAGAAATAGTGCGGTCCTGACCCAGATTCCCATGGAAGTAAGACACCTGTATCATCACTGGGAGGTGGCTGTCCCTCATGTTTTTTCTTCACTAAGCCCCCAGAAATCTCATGAAAGGAACCTGACTCATTAGAACAAAACATGAAACACTAACAATCAATTTACAACTCTCTACAGAGGGGGGTCAGCAAGAGAACTGTAAATAGAAAGACAAATACCCCCCAACCTCACACAGAAATAGGTGAGGAAACCTCTTCTACTGCTCCTCATGGTTGCTTTGAACAGATGAAAGAAGAAACAAGACACCTCTCAACAGAGCATGCAGTAGCTTTACCAGATCCTGACTCCACTCTGTTTGCGGATAAAGAGGAAAGGTACCATACTGGATTTGCTGTTGCTACAGAAGATCAGGTACGTCAAGCATCTTCACTTTCCTCACCCACATCTGCTCAAGACGCTGAATTGACAGCCTTCTCAGTGGCATACAAAATGCCTGAAGGAAGACATGCCAATACCTACACTGACTCAAGATATGCCCTGGGTGCAGCACATTATTTTGGATCAATCTGGAAGATAAGAAGCACCACTCAGCTGACCAAAAGCTGCCAACCAAGCCACAAGTGCACCAAGGGAAGTGGACGGAAGGGTGTCCGCTGAAGAAACTTCCATACTCACCATGTAGATCCTACCCACAGATCTCAAGCTGCTGAAAGAATGACAAGCAGCTGCTGACCCTGAAGAAATACAAAGCTGGAAAAACAGAAAGGGGCAACCCTTGAAGACGGGCTGTACTCCAACTCTCTCAAGTTCTGTTTACCCAAAAAAAAAAAAACATGTACTGGGCAGTGGGCCCATGGAACTTTATACCTATCCAAGACCCTCATGAACTCTTTGATCTCTAAATATTCTAAAGCACCTAGAATTACTCCTCTAATCATCAGTTACTGCCGATCCTGTGTTATTTGTGCCAAGGACAGCTCAGGCAGAAGAGGAGGAGAATCCTAAGCACCTAGCTAACTCTCACTATTCCTTTCAAGAATCCAAGTGACTATATCCAGGTGCCGAAGAGCTGCCGGGTCAGATATGCACTAGTTATAATAGACATTTTGTCAGGATGGCCAGAAGCCTAGCCGGCCATCAATGTGACAACCAAGACCATATACCCAATAGTGCATTGTGAAAATTGCAGAGATCACTCAGTGGATTCACTGTTCCAGATTCAAGACTCTCTCTGCAACATGGGAAGTAACATTTGTTGATTTTGACAAACTTTTGACTCTAAAGGAAAAATGACTTGTAAAAAAAACAAAAAGATACCAACAAGTAGGTGGTTGATGGCCATAATAATGCCTGACCACCTGCCATCGCTGGAAAGCCGAGGACCCCAAAAGGAGACCTCGTGAAGCTAAAGAGATCCAAACGCCAAGCTTCCTCAGGATTATTTGCCCATCCTGAGTTTGTGGTGATATTAATATTGACTAAATGATCCGAGTCCACCTACGCTGATGTAGCGTGGGACAGGTTTAATACTACGATGCATAAGCAAATGTGCACTAGCCAAGGTTATTATGTCCATACACATAATACATGACAAGGTACTCTTGACACACCACATTTATGCTTCAGAACACAAAGAGGAGCACCCCTCTAAAGGGAAAGTTTGACACATATATATATATATTGATGCCATAGGTGTGCCAAGGGGGGTACCAGATGATTTTGCAGTAAAAGGAAAGTTTGAGTCCATTTTCCCAACCGTCACTGCTAATAATAATATTTTGATTTGCATTTATTATATCTATTGCAACCAACAACGTTTACCTGTCACCATGACTTGTTGTGCCTATACTCCAGATAACACAGGTCCATATGGTAATGTAAGCTTGTCTATTTTATGATGTCCCTCTGAAGAACTAAGAAGACTTTAAGAACCGTAACTTCATAGGGTTTTGTGCCTTTGGGCTAACATGTCTTCCGATACTAACTAATAAAGTTTATCTTTTAGAATCTAACATTTCATAGGGGGGACTGATGTAGAATTATTAAAAAATTATCTTTATTTGTACCTGTATTGAATTAATGTACTAACTCCATTTTGATTTCACATAACCTCACATTATGACAGACCCTCCATTTTGTCTACATTACATGACAGAATTTCCTAACAGCATTTAGCATAATGAACAAAGACTGTATTTTCTATAAAGACATGACTAACCCCGGAATTGCTGAATCTCCTGTAATTTGCAACATAGTATAATCTGAAGGCCATGAGAACACTGTACTAATGAAATGTTCTATTCATAAAAGAACCTTGCACCTGACCACGAGACTGACATCACTAACTGCCCAAGATGACGCTCAAGCCCCCCTTCCCACCGAGTAAGCCTCATGCTGGGAGAGATGGTGCTTGAGCCATCTGTCCACACCCGTGTCCAGAACAATACCACCTCCCGGTGGGAGGACACCTAGCTAGTCACTCAAATCCCTGAGCCAATTAATAATATTGATGGGTGGGCATTGACATAGCCACTTAACATTTAATCCAATTAATGATGTTTATTTGTTATTATCTGATATTCAATGATGATGTCATTTTGCCTTTAAAAGGGTCTGCATACTCGTTTTCTAACCAGATGCCATTAAATTTTCTGAAGTGCTTTTAACCTGAACTCCATGTGTCAGTGTGAACTTACTTCTGCGTATACGCAATTTAATCATCTCAGATTTGGACAGGAACAGATAGACATTTAAACATATTTGTTTATTTCTAAATTAATCTACATCACCTGGAGTGTCCCTTTAAGGACTGAGCCAGTTGTACATGTTGTGATCAAAACAAAACGTAAATAAAAACTGGAATTTGCACTGTTCAACTGTAATTCACCTTTTTCATATTAAGTGCACAGGGCTTTCATTTCACATGGCCTATTCATATATGAAACATAATTCATTATGAATAAAATCTAAAAAAAAAAAGTGAGAAATTACAATTTTTTTTTTTTAATTGTTTAGTTCTGCGTGGCATTTTAACTGTGAATGTCATAATACTGTTAGCTCTTACTGAAATAAAAGTCTTACGAGTACAACAGTACCCCCCATGTAGGTATTATGGTGTTTTGGAAAGTTAGAGGGTCAAATATAGCAAGGTACATTTTTCAGTTTATACACATTGAAATTCACCAGACTGGTTATTTTGCCTTTGAGACCGTTTGGTAGCCCAGGAATGAGAATTACCCCCATGATGGCATACCATTTACAAAAGTAGACAACCCAGGGTATTAAATATGGACTATGTCCAGTCATTTTCAGTAGCCACTTAGTCACAAACACTGACCAACGTTAGGATTTATATTTGTTTGTGTTACAAATGCAAAAAACAATTATAAACACAAATTTTGGCCAGTGTTTGGCCATAGAACGCCCGCCATCCTTAAGGGGTTAATGTTATTATTTTTATTTATGGGGATGAGTAACTCTAGCCTGCAGCTCATCTAGCTGCAGGCAGTGTTCACTCTTCTTGTGAGTACCTTGAAGCGATGCCGTTGTAACTGCAGCAATCCTCTGAAATGCCTGCTCATGAGAGGAATAGATCCTCCCAGCACCTCTACTCCCCTCACTCTGCTGAAACGAAGAGCTCGTGAGTAAGATCTTTGATCCCCCACCGGCCCTAGAGGGCACACAGCAAGGCCGTCTCTGCGTGGGCTGGCAGAAGAGATCAACTGATCTTCCCTCACAGCTTCGGCCCATGGCCATCACAGAATTTGCCCGATGGCCAGTCTGGGCCTAGCTAATGGAGACAAATTAAGTGGAGACACAAAAGTCACAATGAATCAATATATAGCACTGCGTTACAAGTATAGTAGTGGAGGAAATGCCTCTATTTGATTTCCGACAGCCCCTAGAGGAATGTTGTCGCCCAAAATTGCCATTTCTCTGTAATGGCAATGCTTTACATTGCCAGAGAAAAAGTACAGGAACTATACACTAAATTAATGTAGTTGTTCTGGTGAGTATAATAGTTCCCTTAAGGCTTTTTTCATGCAAACACTGCCTTTTCAGAGAAAAGGCAGTGTTTACATTGCCTCTAGGGACACCTCCAAGTAACCACTCCTTAGATGGCCACTGGAGGTGCTTCCTGGGTCAATGCTGCCAAAAAAAGCAGCCCTGACGTTCAGCGTCCCCACGCTCTGCATGGAGATGCTGAATTTTCCTTCATAGAGATGCATTGATTCAATGCATCTCTATGAGGAGGTCCTAATTGGCCAAAACGGCATTTGGCCCTGCCCCATGCCGATTTTAGCCAATCCAATGCTTTCCCTATGGGAAAGCATTGGATTGGCTAAAAATCTGCCATTTTCATGACGTCACAAAGGAGGCAAAACCAGCGCCGGTGTACCTGCGCAGCGCTGGAAAGAAGGTGAGTTTTAAACTTTTATAGGGGGGTTAAGGGGGGACAAACCACCTAAATGGTGGGTTAGACACTATAGGGTCACGAATACATGTTTGTGTTTCTGACCCTATAGTGTTCCTTTAAGATCTAGTTGTTTTGTTGCTTAGTGTGTCCATTCAAAGCATGTTAGATAACCATTGACTTCACGTCACATTACTCAGAGCTATAAAAAGGTGGTACTTGCTATGTAGTCCAGGAACAGCTAAAGATCTAAGACTGCAAACAACCTGGGAACACGCTATCATTGTGACATCTGACACAACATTTAATACACAATACCATTAGCCCTGTTTGGCTGGATGTGGAATAAAAGTACCTGTTTTATGGCATGTTTGTAATAATTTTGGACATTTTCATTAGGAAGTTGCTTGCAGCATCGAAGAAGATAGCGATAAAGTTGCAAAGGTGTGTGCACCATCTCTGCACCAAGTAATGGAACCATTTGATTATGTTTTTCTGTGATGAACAGAAAAACAAAAAAACTAAGAATTACTACTACACATGCAGGATATTAAGCTATGGAAGACTTAGTCTGTTATAAGAAGCAATGAAAAAATAACATATGGTAAAAAGGAAAGAATTGTCATTAAAGAAACCCTATAGGGTCAGGAACACAAACATGTATTCCTGACGGTATGGTGTTAAACCCTCAATTTAGGTGGCTTGGGTCTGCTGGCGCTGGCCCCGCCCCCGATCTGCCTTCTTGGTGACGTAATCAGAATTGCTGAAAGCATAGGATTGGTTAAGATCGGCAAAGATGCAGGATTGGGGTCTAGGCCAAACACCATTTAGGCCAATTAGCAACTCCTCATAGAGATGCATCTCTATGAGGAAAATTCAGCATCTCCATGCTACCTACTGTGCAGCACTGCCCCAGGAAGCACCTCCAGTTTCCATCTGAGGAGTAACCACTGGAGGTGTCCCTAGGGGGCAATGTAAATACTGCCTTTTCAGAGACTTTGCATGAAAATGCCTGCAGATAATGATTATACCTTTACCAGAACTAGGGATCAACAGCGTATAGGTTTTACCGATATAATCGGCCGATATTTGGTATTTTCGGCAATATCGGTATCGGCCAATATAGATACCGATATTGCCGATAATACCTCCTAGAACCGCCAGGCTCATTACAAGCCCGGCGGTCCTAGGGGGGCGGGCAGCAAGCGTGTACTCACCTCCCAGCAGCTCCTCCAGTTCCCCAGTGTAAGTCTCGCGGCCAGCGTGCCGCGCGGAGCATTGCCATGGTAACCCATGGCAACGCTCTGACGGCCGAGGGGCTAATAACGAGCAGCAGTGACATCGGAGCAGACCGAAGAAGATGGCCACTCGATCGAGGAAACAGGATCAAGAAAGGTTCACCTTTACTAGCCCCTCCCAGGCCACTCGACCCCCAACGTGGCTGTCACAGTCGAGGGTCTTAGCGAATTCAGCAAAGTCCCCAGAAGGTGAAAGTACTGCTTTAAGGGAACAGGAACCCTGCACCCAGACCACTTCAATGAGAGGAAGCGGTCTGGGTGCCGATGCCTATAGTGTCCCTTTAAGCACTGAGTTGGGAACCACTGATCATTAGGGATATTTCCAAAAGCAATGTATGAAACTAGGGTAAAGCTGTGGAATTAATCATTAAAAGCTAAAACTCCAAAGATCTCCATCTGCCTTATTTATTTATTTTTTTACACACTAGTTGATACTTTTGTGTGTTATTAATACATTATAAAGTAATACAAAGTACTAGTGCTATATAATAAAATCTAGAAACACTAATCACAATGCAATGTGTTATCTTCTCTCTACACACACACCATCAAAAATGAAATTTTACTAATAAAACAAGGTAAAGTGCTTATAAAAAAAAATTGAAGTGCAAAAGGTGCATATAATGATAAAAAAAAATACCTTCATATCAATGGTGTTCAATGTAACACAAATGGGATGTATACCTTTCACCAGAGCTAGATTAACTCTTTATTATTATTATTATTATGACTGGTATTTATATAGCGCCAGCATAGTCCTTTATAGCTTTACAATATTATCAGAGGGGGAGATTACATTACACTGGAGTAGGATTTGTCTGCATTACTAAAATAATGTGTCACTCCATATTAAAGTGTCCCTCCAAACCTGTAACAGGGTAACATGGTCTGAGAGCTCTAACTCTGGGGTCACCTCCCACATTAACCCCTATTCTGGTTACCATGACACTATAACTGGCTCACTAAGAGACCGAGTCACTCTGACCCGAACTAGTAGAGGACACTTGACGTCGTGACGTCAGAGGCGGCCGTACACCAGGTCAAAGACCACGTTCTGCGTCCAATAGACGCCTCTCTCTCCCACTCTCTCTCACGTGCAGGCTCCGCCCATTCCATTATGACCTTGACCGGTTGCTTGTTATTTTACTGTTGGCGGAGTGATAACTCCGTGTCAGCGCAAACCTTGCCTGAGGTGACGTGTACGGAGCGGTTGAAGTAGTCCCGGCAGTGCAGCCCGCGCTCTGTCTCCGGGGGCAGTCTGTTTTGGTTTTGAATCAATGACGTCACGCTCGTTCGGGAAGAGGGAGGAGGGGCTAATAACGAGCGGCAGGTTTATAGTCAGTGTAGAGGGAGGAGAATAAGGCTGCGGTCAGACAGAGGGCTGGCTCTGCAGGGTGGCCAGTAGTAGCCTGAGCATGACTGGTCACAGGGTCAGTGCCAGCACTTAGCATTAGAGTCAGAGGAAGAATTGGTTCATTGTGATATTATTATAGCTCAGCTGACATAGATCTAGATCCTCACTGCTATATTAGCCATACATAACCTCAAACTCATTATTAAACACATTTACAGAATGGCATAAAGCCAGACACTTAAAGGGATACTGTGTAGGCACTTCAACCTGTTAACCCCTTAAGGACTGGACTGATTTTGCGATGTTGTCCATTTGCGACCAGGCCTCTTTTTACACTTTTGTGGTATTTGTGTTTAGCAGTAATTTTCCGCTCTCTCATTTACTGTTCCCATACAAATTATATATTGTTTTTTTCAGGACAAAAAAGGCTTTCTTTACATTCCATTATTTATATAATCTCATGTAATTTAATAAAAAAAAATATGTTGAAAAAAATACATGTTTTTTTACTTTTACTTGAAATATCTTTTACTCATCTACAAAAGCGAATAAAAAAAAAAAAAACCTGCTAAATAGATTCAAAATTTTGCCCTGAGTTTTAAAATATCCTTTGTTTGCATGATTTTTTGCAAGTTATAGGGCTATAAGTACAAGTAGGATATTGCGGTTTCAAAACATAAATTTTTTCACATTTATCAATAGTGACATTGTAACACTATTATCTGTCAAAAAATCTCTGAATAACACCCCACATGTACATATTTTTTTTTAAAGTAGACAACCCAGGGTATTCAATATGGGGTATGTCCAGTCTTTTTTAGTAGCCACCTAGTCGCAAACACTGGCCAAAGTTAGCGTTCAGATTTGTTTGTGTGTGAAAAAAGTAAAAAACTAAATTCTGGCCAGTGTTTGTGACTAAGTGGCTACTAAAAAAGACTGGACATACCCCATTTGCAATACCTTGGGTTGTCTTCTTTTGCAAATGGTATGCCATCATGGGGGTAATTCTCATTCCTGGGCTACCATACGCTCTCAAAGGCAACGTAACCAACCTGGCCATTTTCAATGTAAAAATATTTGACCCTGTAACTTTCAAAAGCGCTATATAATCTGTACATGGGGGCTACTGTTAAACTCGGCAGACTTTGCTGAACACAAATATTGGTGTTTCAAAACAGGAAAACGTATCACAACAATTATATCATCAGTAAAAGTGCTGTTTGTGTGAAAATTTTGAAAAAAAGTCACTTTCACTGACAATATCATCGCTGTGATAGGTTTTACTGTTTTGAATCACTAAAATTTGTATTGAGCGAAGTCTCCCGAGTAAAACGGTACCCCCCATGTACAGGTTTTAGGGTGTCATAGAAAGTTACAGGGTAAAATACAGTGCTGGCAAATTAAATTCTCTGCAATTTCGGCCTGGGTTGGCAGGCAGGTCCCTCAAATTGCAATTAATAAAATTAGTTAATTATGTAAAAATATTACATAAATACGCACATAGAATTTAAATATATATGCATATTTATATATTTGAAGTCTACATGTATATTTATATAATTATTTATGTCATTTTGTATATGGACAAATGTATATTTCGTATTATTTTTATTTATATATACATAGATATATATACAATTTCATTCTAAGTGTATTTTGATATAAATATATATATTAATATCAAAATACAGTTAAAATAAAATTTCGGGGGGCGGGGCCGGACCGCCGAGCTGGACGGTCGCAAGTCCCTTCAGCTCCTGCACCTTCTACCGATCTAAGCCTTCAAAACACGATTTAAGAGGAGATGACGAGCCGACAGCACCGACCCTCTGTGTGCTGGGCTGACTGGGTCCAGGGAGAGGCTGACTCTCCGAGTTCCAGTCCCCTGGGGGAGAAATTACCGCTCCAGATGGAGCCTTCTTCGGCGGTGAGCGGGGCGGACGGCCGCTGCCCCGCTATCCTGCCCGACAGTGCCCGGCCGGAGGACCGAACCGGCGAGGTCCTGGCCCTGTCCTCCCCCCTTTGGGCCGGCGGGGGTGATCCCGGCCCCCACCCTGTGACCGCGAGGGCAGAAAGGCAGCCTGAGCCCAGCAGCTACTACAGCCTGATCCGAGGCCTGGGCACCCTACCTAAAATGGCGGACGCCACGTGCATCAACACAAACATGAGAAGATGCGGTGCCCGGATGCCCACAATCACTGGCAAAGCAACTGGGCACAGGCAAACCCCACAGCTTCCACCGACTACCACCCGACAGGGAAGCCCAGCACAGTGCTCTTATCGGGCGAAACACCATACTACGACCGGCAATGAAGAAGCCGAACAACAGGCAGACAACCGATCAGCGACAGAGCTCCTATCAGCCCGCAAAACGCTCCAGCACAACGGAGAAACAGGGGCTCACCCGACACAGCTATTTTGCTGACTTCTTTCCCGATATCTCACATGCAGCGTCAGACTCAACCCAGCCTCGAAGCGGAGCGGGATAGCAGCCGGCACGGACCGCGAACAACACAACGCTGCTTGCCGTGATAAATTGAGGGGGTCTACTATCAGGACTAAGACACTGCTGATTCCTAGAAGTGGCCCTGGCGGTGCAGAGTGGTCAGATGCACAAATGCTATGTTTTGTTTTTCTTGCATTTTCTGTTTAAGTTTTAACATGACCATTATGAAAAGCACACATTAAGCAGGTAAACTTGCAGTAGCATTAACATGTAAGCGATGTCGTTTAAGCACGCCATTAGTTTAATTACTGCTCCTATCCTGTGTATTAACTATTGGTAATATATCAGACCTGTTCTGTTTCCGTTTTACTGTGTCTCAACACACTAAGCACTGAATCAGTTGTCCTCGACTCAAATCTATAAAGCGATGTCTTAGCACGTTTATCTACTCCTACCTTTCCCTAACGTTTATTTCTTCTTGACTAGCTTAAAAACAAAAAATGTGCAACTATATCCTGTGCCACAATTGTAAAATCTTGTTTTAATCTGGTACATGCTACTGCTGTTGTGGCAAAGCATGAAAGCTTGTAATATTAACTCTTGCACGAAAAAATAAAGAATTTTAAAAAAAAATTCATATAGATATATAATTTTTTTTTTTTTTTTATTATTTTTAAAATGTTTTATTTAATTTAATTTACTTATTATTTGTATTTTATAATAATATATATATATACGATATATATAGTTATTATATATATTATATATATACGTGTGTAATTTAATTATAAGTGTATTTTTATATTAATATATGTATATATTAATATAAAAATACACTTGGTATGACATTATATATATGATATATAGACATATATTATATAAATATAATATATGTCTATATATCATATATATACACACATATATAATTTTTTATTTTTTTTTTAATTAACATTAACTTTATTTTTTCTTTGATTTTACAGTTGCAGGGAGACTGCCTGTCAGTACAGACAGTCCCCCTGCAGGCAGACACATGGACACCTATTGTGACCATGTGATCGCTGTGTTGAGCGATCACATGGCCCCAGGGGTCCTAATCCGCCGCGGGGAGACTGTCTGGGCTGCAGGTAGTCTCCCCACACCGGGAGCACCGCCGATCGCCGGCGGGGGAACGACGGCGATCGGGTAAGTAACTAAGACCGTTAGGACGGTTCAGGACCGTCATTGGTCGGCAACGCAAAAATGCCGATGACGGTCCTGAACCGTCCTCGGTCCTTAAGGGGTTAAAGGGACTCTCCAGTGCAGGAAAACATATCCTTACGCTGTGTAATTTGACTCATAGCACTCTGATTGGTGAATTATCTGTCAGTCTCTTCATTTACCTGTCAGAGCACCCTGATTGGATGGCTTAAGCCCACCAATCAGAGTGCTCTGAGCCTAATTGCAGGGCAGGGCCAGGCTTTATAAGGCTTTAGAGCTCAGTCTGCGCGGAGCCCTCCATGGGTGAAGATGGATATTTTTTTATTTTTTTATTTTTTTAAGTGCGTCGGTTATTATGGCTTTTTATTTGGCCTTTTTAGGGGCTGAAAAAAGAAGATTATAGAAGAAAGAAAACATAGAATGGTAAGCTTTTTTTTTTTACAGTTACTTAGTTAAAGGTCCCCCCCTCATTATTTTTAGGGTGAGAGGGGTAGGTAGGGGGTTAATTTTTTTGGGGGGGGAGGGGGTGACTAGGTGTTTGGGGACCCCTAGTCACCTGGGAGGGGGGGTTAACATTTTTTTCGGGCCCCCACCTGCCGCTCAGAGGTGGGGGCCAGGGGGGAGGACATTAAGTCCCCGCCTTATTAGTATTTAGGGCCCCCACCCACCGCTCAGGGGTAGGGGCCAGGGGGGAGGACATTAGGTCCCCCCCTTATTTTACTGTAGGGCCCCCACCCACCGGTCAGGGGGAGGACATTAGGTCCCCCCCCTTATTAGTATTTAGGGCCCCCACCCACCACTCAGGGGTGGGGGCAGGGGGGAGGACATTAGGTCCCCCCCTATTAGTATTTAGGGCCCCACCCACCGCTCAGGGGTGGGGGCCAGGGGGGAGGACATTAGTTCCCCCTCCCTTAGTTTACTGTAGGGCCCCCACCAACCGCTCAGGGGTAGGGGCCAGGGGGGAGGTCATTAGGTCCCCCCGCCTATTCTGATTTAGGGCCCTCCACCCGCCGCACAGGGGTGGGGGCCCGGGGGGAGGACAATAAGTCCGTCCGTTCCCCCATTATTTTACATTAGGGCCCCCACCCGCTGCTATACCTACTCACGGTATAACGAGTAGGGGCATAATTTACTAATACTAAGTAATCTTTACATAGTATTAGTAAATTTGTCTGAAAGACCAATTTAGGTCTTTCAGCCTTTTAGTAGATAGCTCCCTAATACCGTGGGAATTAGGGAGTTATCTACTTATTCATTCCTGTCATTACACTGACTGGCCAAGTAACTTACATTTTATATGAATGTATGTTACTTGATTGTTGTAAGTGTTGCAAATGCTTACAGGTGAATCCTGGCTATGTTTGTATACTTTTTATTTAAAATTGTATACAATGTAACATTCTTATTCTTTCACTGGGTAAGTATATTAGTACTTAGGCAATACTGTGCTTCGCACTTTGACACTTCGGCAACTTTGGCACTTCAGCTAGCCCTGCGTCCAGTTACATATCCTGGACAATTCCCAAGATAACGACAGAACTCAAAAGAAGACAAATTACTTTTCCAGCTACTGCCAGAAAAACAAAACTGTTTTCACTGCTGAAATCACAAAACAAGACAGAAATACCTGGCCCTAGTAAAGATAATTCCATTCAGAAAAGCTTAGCCGAACTACATAACATGGTGTCTTCACTTTTATTCTCCATAACCACCATTAACAATCGATTAGAGAATTTGGAAAATATTAACCGTCCCAAGAATCCATGAAGTCCAACCAATTATAGCTCCTACTGAACCACCACACCTAGGTAATACAGTCATTACACATCCAACTTCTACAAGGCCCGTAAATATCATTAATCCAACCCATCCAGTCCCACTAAATTTGAATAAAGATATTTTGGAAGGCAAATACATAAATCTAGTATCCCTTACAGCATATAATAGAAAATAAATCCTATACATCTGGCGATCTATCAGTGGTTATGAAGGCCAGAGACCCCAAACTAAATAAAAAAACTCAATATTTCAGAATTCGTTTTATACTTCGGTCTATACAGGGACATGATCTGCTCCTCTTACCCAAATTGTAGAGAAGAACTTCACCTTTATATGCACAAATTGGTGGATCTGGGCCATACGTACAGAGGCTACATTTTTTTTTCGACTACCATAACTTTTTTTTCAGCAAAGGAGGCTGCAGGAAGACCAATTGTTTTTCTGGGAATAGCGCAGGTCTAATAATGTCAATGCCTGGGGCTGCGGGTTTAGCGCATGAAGACTTCTTCACGTCTGCTCTCTGTGTTTCAGGACACACACTAACACTATGTGTCCAAATAAACTATTCCAAAAACAATGACTAACACCATTAAAGGTACCATTATTGAAACATCATTTGAGTAATCATCTTTCCTCTCATCTCACTGAATATCTAATCTCAGCTTTTCTGACAGCTTTCATACAGGTTTTAGTTCAATCCCCACAGGTACATTAGAGTGTCCTAACCTACAGTCAGCAGTCACATGCCTATAACATACCCAGACTCTCCTACAAAAGGAAATTGATAATGGTTTCATGATAGGTCCCTTCACTTCCCCACCCTTCACTGCTTGGAGAACAAATCCTCTGGTTATAGCCACAGGCAAATTCAACAATAAAAAATGACATTGATTTTTCCGCACCCCATTCCTCTCCATCACCCAGCTTAAACTCTCTGACATTCTCAGAAGAATTCTCTTTACAATATGCAAAAATAGACGATACCATCAAGGCTATAATAGAAACAAGGATAGGGGCTTGAGCAAAACAGACATCACTAATGCGTTCAAATTACTCCCTATCCATCAATCTCTCTGGCATCTGCATAGCGTTAAGTGGGATAACAAGTACTATTTTGCAAGTAGACTAACCTTTGGTTCAAAAAGTAGCCCTAAGATATCTGATATCTTTGCCGAAACTCTATCATGAATCCTACTTAATAAATGCACATGTCCAATAGTAATCCATTATGTAGACGATTTTCTAATAATTAAATCTCACAAATCAGCACATAACAGCCTATACAAGATGCTTTTTTTTGCTAAAGCTGAAACTATCTACATATTTCACCATACAAATCTTGGGTTCACAGATCAGGTTCTGTTCGCTCTGTATCTAAGGTTAATTAACAAAGGTTTAAAAATATCTATCAAAAGATTTACTGATTTCTCCCACTCAGCCGAGTCTAAATGTAGCACAATCAGGAAACCTAGTGAGCTAGCAGTGAATCAGGAAAGCTCTGACATCAAATTATTTTGGTAGAGTGTAATAATAGTTCCTATTGCTAGATTATTCACTTGTCTTCTTTTCTGTATTACATGATTTAAATTGGCTACAACTCCTTTATAGTGTTTAAAGGGCAATTTTTGGGTTTTAGCATAAAGCTAATTTGAATCGGAATCTTATCAATTCAGTCAATTTATACTATGAATTTCTAAGGTGGTATGTTTTCAGACATTCTTCTTTCTCTTTTCCTTTCTCCTTACAAATAAGAAATATTTAAAATAGATCTGCCGCCTAATAACTTTAAAAATCAAGCATTTAAACAAGCTTATGTAATGTTGAAATATAATAACAATGTTTAAATGATTCAGCAGTTTGTATAAATTTAATAACCCAATGTATGACTACCGTTAACCCGTGTAATCCTTGTTTATAATTTTTATTTTTCAGTAGTCTTTGTTACTTGTACTACAAAATTGTATTTTTTTAAAAGTAATAACAACTACCCCCTGCTTTAAATTGTGCTTATCATGGTACACCTATGTGTGCAAGAAACCAACTGATCAGGGAAAATGCTGAGTCAAATTAATTTGTCAAACTGTAAAGCAATTGCTTACTTTTTCCTAATCATACGTATACGCCAAAGTTAGCGTTTATATTTTTTTGTGTGTGAACAATGCAAAAAACTAATATGAACGCTAACTTTGGCCAGTGTTTGTGACTACTAAAGTAGTGGCTACTAAAAAAGACTTGACATACCCCATTTGCAATACCTTGGGTTGTCTACTTTTTCAAATGGTATGCCATTGTGGGGGTAATTCTTATTACTGGTCTACGATACAGTCTCAAAGACAACATAACCAATCTGGCAAATTTCAATGAAAAAATTAAATGGGCATGACTTATATTTGACCCTGTAACTTTCAAAAACACTATAAAACCAGTACATGGGGGTTACTGTTATACTCAGGAGACTTCTCTGAACACATATATGAGTGTTTTAGAACAGTAAAAGGTATCACAACAAAGATATCATCAGTGAAAGGGCCGTTTGTGTGTGGAAAATGCAAAAAAAGTAACTTTCACTGACAATATCGTCGTTGTGATATGTTTTACTCTTTTGAAACTCTAATATTTGTGTTCAGCGAAGTTTCCCGAGTAAAACAGTACCCCCAAGTAAAGGGTTTAGGGTGTCTTGGAAAGTTACAGAGTTGTATAGTGCTAGCAAATTAAATTCTCTGGACTTGATGCCTGGGTTTTCAGGCAGGTCCCTCAAATTGCAATTAATAAAATTACTTAATCATATAAAAATATTACATAATAATGCAATTAGAATTTAAATCTATATACATATTTATATATTTGAAGTCTACGTGTATATTTATGAAATTATTTATGTAATTATGTATATGAATATATATATATATATGTTATTGTTTTTAATTTATATATACATATATATATATATATATATATATATATATATATATATATATGTGTGTGTGTGTGTGTGGCAAAGCAGAGAACACCTGGGTAAACCACTAAGTAGGTAAACCCTTTTACAGCAATGAGTAACCCAAAAAGTAATTCAAACGTCACTTTTAATATATTAATTAAAATACTCCTATATAGTGAATATCCCATTTAAAAAAAATTAAATGTATAACAATAAATAGTAGGACAAAGCATATCCTAAGCTTATAGATTAACCCATAGAGGATTATATTCCTTCTGTTCTGAAGTTCTATTAAACCATGTCCAGAAATGAAATAGCTCAAAAAAGCAATCAGTGTAACCCAAATTAATATGAAAAAATATATATAAATAACTAAGACAAAAGAAAAATAAACAAATATGTACAAAATGGTATATACAGAAAGGGATTGGCTGTAGGGTTAGAAACACCTAACCCTCAAGTCAAAAAAGGGGGAGGACTAAATGGGCAACAAACAATGGGGATAACCCAGAATGATATATAATAGAAAAGGTACCCACAGGTCAGGGCTTTGAAGAGGGAGAGCAACAAGCTCACCTCCAAAAATCGATAACCGAGGGTGTGCCCATGTATCATAGTATATAGTACACGTCCCTGGTATAAATCCCTTGATGTAAGGGATAAAAAACAATAAATCTTTAATAGAGCAATGTATAGTAAAAAGTCACTAAATGACTAAATGAAGTGAAAAACAGTACAAAAAAACTGTGAGAAAAGAAAGTGCTATTTACACTGGGTAGGAGTCTTGGGCTAAAGGCTAGTTTGTAGAACTAGATTAGTTTAATAGGACATAAATGAGTGTCAGTATAGATGGTATTATAGGATAGTTAAACCAATATTGAATGTCTAGAAATAAGGCTGAGGACAGGTTGACATAGAGAAAGTATAGGTGAGGAGTGCCTCCCTCCTCCCTTCTCCTGTAATATATAGTTTGTCTATAAGTCCATCTCGTGGTGATAAGTGAGTATAGTGAAAAAGCGATCTCCCAAATGGATTCCCTATGCAGGTAAGTAGTGATAGGAAATCAAAAAAAATAAATGAAATAAAATAAAAATTCTCAATGGAAAAAAAAAAAAAATGAAATAAAATGAAATGAATAAATGAAAAGAGTAAAGCTGGTAAAGTCTGGTGCATCTTAAAGCATATCGTCCCATATCAGTGAGACCAGCATGATACTCTATGCAAGTCCCGTCGCGCACAAGTCCCCTGGAAGAGCTATCAAAATACAGTTAGAATAAAATTATATATATATCATTTTTTTATTACTTATTTATATTTTATAGTAATATGCTGATGAAAGTTCCAGATGGAACTGAAACGTTGATCTTTTAATGGATATTAATAAACTGTAAGTTTTAATCTTCAAAGTCCGAGAGTGCTGATCATTATCTACATATACATATTTTTCCCTGGATTTCAAGCACCCGGCCAACACCAGCCAGAAAGCGTGAGTGCAAGGATACGCTGAATCTTTATATATATATATATATATCTTGATAAAGACCCAGCAGGGTCGAAACGTTGATTGTTTTGTATAACACAGAGATGTATTCCTTGGAATGCAGTAAATAACTTTGCACTATTACGAAGACCTAGTGTGCTCCCTTCATTGCTTTTTTCTCTATATATAACGCGGGATTGCACCTAGGCCCATATATACACTTGAAAGTTTTTTGTAAAGGAGGAGTGCCTGGCTCTTGGATTTTTTCTATATATATATATATATATATATATATATATATATATATATATATATATCTACACATGTTATTTTTTATTTTATTTAGTAATATATATATATTTTTTTATTTTACAGCAGAAGGGAGACTGCCTGACAGCCCAGGCAGTCCCCCTGCAGGCAGATACACAGTCACCTATTGAGGCCATCTGACAGCTCTTTCAGAGCAATCACATGACCCGCGGGGGGCCTAATTTGCAAAGAGGGGACTGTCTGGGCTCTAAGGCAGTCCCGCCAGACCGGGAACAACTCTGATCAGGTGAGTGAATAGGACGACGGGGATATTCTATGCCGGCCGCCGGTGTTTAGGCTCGGCTCCTTAAGGACGGTGTAGCGAAGTTCCCTGTACCTCGACTGGGTACCTCTGCCAAGGACCGCTTCCTAGCTGGAACAGAGGAAAACCTCAGCGCTTCTGCCCCAGTCGCCGTGGCTTGACTGGGGTCCTTCTGGAGCCTCTCTGTCTGGGAACAGGATAGGGGACTGGTTCTATGCCCTCCCAGGGACTGGATGACACACAGTCCTGGGAGATCTAGTCCTTACAAGTACTTTCCCCCTCGAATCCTCCACGAGCTGGAACAAGTTGCTAAGCAGTGATTATTGCCCTTCCTTTCCCAGTAACTAGACGACACATAGTTATGGGAGTACAAGTGGTTTAATGCATCCAAACACAGCCTTTTTATACACAGACCCCAGCAGGGGGTCTCGTTTGTCTTCACCACAAGCCCCTCCCAGGAATCTCTGGGCCTGTGAAATAATTGCATTAAAGACAGGTAAGCTGGGGGGCGTGGCCAGCGACTGAACCGAGCGGACGTCTCCATGCAGAGCTCCGCTTGGAAACATAGCCAAAACTAGCCAAACCACGAGGAAACTAACTGAGAATCCATCGAAACGACTACCACCCCCAAGCAGAGACAATGGGGAAGAAACATAAAAAGAACCAGGGCATGGCTATGCCTCGACAACCCGATATCAGACAATCTTTTGCACCCCCAGAGACCCAAGATGGCGCCTGAGGCCTGCTACGCATTAGAATCCTCGGCTGAGGAGGAGGAATTACCCTCACCCCGTTCGGAAGACCGATCCAACACACCGGACTCCGAAAATGGGCAGCGACGGGACCCCAGCCACAAAGGGGGATATCAGGAGGCTGCTGGAGAGAGGATCTACAAAAGGTCCAAACAGAGGTGGAAGATGTGCGCCGCGCAGTCCATGGCCTAGAAAAACGAGAAACCTCCAGGGACAAAAAACTAAGTGCGGTGGAACAGACCCAAAAGGAACTTACAACACAGGTACAAGACCTGAGGCGCATAGTGACCACTATGGAGACAAGACACAGAATAAAAAACCTGCGCCTCAGAGGAGTACCTGAAACAGTAACAGACACACAGCTCCTGACCTACGTCCAAGAACTCACGGCGACCATGGGCACAAAACCTGCACAAAATGGCACACTGGTCACCGCAGCATTTAGGGTGTGCAAATCTGCAGCAGCACCCAGAGAAGCACCCAGAGACATTATCATAGTCACACGAGACATCTCCGCGAGAGCCGCCATACTGACCAGATCGAGAGAGCTGGGAACGGTGCTTCATGCAGGACACAAAGTGGGAGTGTTTCTGGACACACCGTTCTCAGCCTTAATAGAAAAAAGAAAGCTGGCACCCATAGCCCGGAGACTGAGAGACACCGACATTAAGTACCGATGGGGTATGGATGGGTCCCTCACTACTATCTTTAACGGTGAGAGCAACACACTTACCTTGAAGGGGGATCCTGACAGCTTCCTGAAGCTTATCGGCATGGGGAAACTGCAACAACCAGAGACCCGACTGCCCACAGATACGAGGGCAGAAACGGTGAACTCTACTCGCAACAAACGCAGCCTACACAGGACACCAGGCTCCACCATTAAGAGACTGACCCTGGCACCCAGAAGTGAAGAGCCGAACTTCACAAATAGAGCGAAATGCTTAGACGGCCAAGGAACTAAGCCGAAGGGTAGAGACCACACAAGGCGCTACTGTGTGCTGATATGTGCTACAGTATTACATGACATTACATGATGTTTCTCATACAATGCTTAAACACCTGTTGCTGATTGTATTTGTATTTGTGCTTTTACACTATTTACACTATATACTATGGTTATTGATGTCACTCATAAAACTCCAATAAAACATAAATTGAAAAAAAAAAAAAAGACAGGTAAGCTAATTATCTCCCAGGAACAGAGAGGCGAACATTAAAATAAAAAACATAAAAATAGCCAAAAACATAATAAAACCATAAAATAACCCCACAAACAATGCATTGTTAAATTGCCCTGATCTGATCACCCAAGTTCTCCAAATAGCTCTCAGATCCATGCAGTGTAGGGGAAACACCACCGTGTTAAAGTTCTGACCGGCCTCACATGTGGTCCAATGCTTAAAATCGTTCCAGGGCGTTTTGCCGGTCAACTTTCGTGAGCTACTGCCGCAATACTGGGTGCTCCGCCTGGATCCTAGGTAGCGTTTGTTCCCCTTTGTCTCCTGGCATATATTTCAAAGTGGTTCAAAACCTCGAACCAAGTTGTCTGGGAACCGCACAGTCACCTCATGCCGAAAAAACTGTTCCATAACATTCGCGGCTAAGTCCCACTGAGGTGACCGAGAACCCACGAAGTCCTCATGCCGAATTTAGTTCCATAGCGGTCGCAGCTAAGTACTGCTGGGACTATTCGTGGGTTTGGTTCATGCAAACGGCCGCCAGAGAGCCAGCGTTCAGTTCCATTCGCATGAAGGGAAAGTGCCGAACCAGGAGCAGCTGTTAATGGCGGCTGGGCAGAGTAACTCCCAAACGGTGTCCCAGACCACAGTCGGTGGGCAGGAGGCTGGCTTCTACACTCCTCCAAGAGTCCATGTCAAGCGTACGTGGGAAGGAGCGTTTGTCACAGACGGCATAGAACGTCCGCCGTCCTTAAGGGGTTAACCAAAACAATTGTACTATGTATTTGTTCAACTGTATTTTATTTGTTCAATTGTATTTTAAGGGTTTCTCTTTAAAGGAACTCTATAGCGTTAGGAATACAAACATGCATTCCAAACTTTATAGTGTTACTGTCACGTTCACAGTAAATGATGTGGAACACAACTGCAGATTTCTTAGGACTTTGATCTTTTATTAAGACACTTAGATGGAACTGAGACTTCAGTTCCAGAATTACAGGTACTGTTTCTTTAAATGATAAACGGTTTGTTTCATTTAGCAATGACAAGGTTCAGAATTCATTAGAGTCCGTTATTTTTGTTAACAGTTCAAATTATAAGAGATTGTATACAGTGGAATTATCAGTAGCAAGACTGGTGCAGCAAAACTTAAATAGTACTTGTTTTGAGGGATGCTGTAGCAGGCTTGCTGGACAACTTGATAGCAGACTTTAGTATGAAGAAATAAGACTATCTGTAGCAAGACAGGTACAGCTGAACTTGAATAATACTTGATTTGAGGAAAGCTGTAGCAGGCTTGCTGGACAACTTGATAGCAGACTTTAGTATGAAGAAATAAGACTATCTGTAGCAAGACAGGTACAGCTGAACTTGAATAATACTTGATTTGAGGAAAGCTGTAGCAGGCTTGCTGGACAACTTGATAGCAGACTTTAGTATGAAGAAATAAGACTCTGTAGCAAGACAGGTACAGCTGAACTTGAATAATACTTGATTTGAGGAAAGCTGTAGCAGGCTTGCTGGAAAACTTGATAGCAGACTTTAGTAAGTTAAAATAAAGCTTTAGCATTATTAGCTCTTAACTCAGAGACTGTAAGTTACTTAACTTCCAGAAGTAGAGGGATTGTGTCCCCAGCTCTCCTCTGAGGCGGTTGCTTCAGTGAATGGTTGCAGAGAGTGCTGGCACCTGTCTGTGATGAGGAGAGATGTTGGGGACTTGAATATTCCTCCAGTCCGGTCCAGTAGCGAGTGGTCGTCTCAGCGAGGTATGTGAGCCGGTGAGTTTGGCGCGGTACGCGTTTCAATAATCCAGCGTCTATCAGCTGGTGCGGTCGCATTAAATAGCAGACCGCATCAATGGGGGTGTGGCTAAGCGCCGTCAAACCCGGAAGCATGAGGAGACATCGGGAGGCTTAAGGCCTGACAGTTACCCTAGCTATTAGGTGAGAGTTTAACTGGAAAGTTTTACGTACCTTATATCCTGAGGTGTGGTGGTCTCACCGCAGCCACTCTGCTGCCTTGGTGGAGATCATTAATTTTGCAAGGGAATCATTTGGAGTCTTGTGCACATGCGTGGCAAATCTCTATGCTGCGACTGTCAGATGCTCTTTATGAGAAGCATTTGATTGAATAGCCGAGTCTGACTCAGTTAACGAAGTAGAAGTGCCTCTAGTGGCTGTCAGGAAGACAACTACTAGAGTTGGGTTAACCCTGCATTGAAAACAGGGGCACTGCACCCAGACCTTTTCATCGAGTGCTCTTGGTGCTGTTTTTTTCCCCTTAGGTGCCCCCATGCATATTATATATGGAGTTTTTTATTGAACAGAATGGGCTTTCTTTTAATATTCTATTTGTGTACCTAGCACAACATTAACCCCTTAAGTCCAGAGGACGTAATATTACGTCCTGCAGGAACCGGCTCTAAACGCCGGCGGGCGTAATATTACGTCCTCGACATAATGGCCGCCCACGTGGCCGGCGCTAATCGCCCGCTGCAGATTGCGGTCGGGGGGGATGCCTGGCCCCCCAGGCAACCCCCCCTGTGGCCGGTGACCGCGATCTGCAGTCTCTGATCGCAGTGACAGGCTGTCACTGCGACCAGTATTAAGCATGTGTCAGCCGATTTCAAATCGGCTGACACATGCGGCCGGCGGCGTTCCCCTTCTGCAGATCGCGGTCGGGGGACTTACCTGGCCCCCCAGGCAGTCCCCCTGGGGTCAGTGACCGCGATCTGCGAAGTCTGAGATCGCAGTGACAGGCTGTCACTGCGATCTCAGAGCTCTCTGATCGCAGTGACAGCCTGTCACTGCGATCAGTGTTACATGTGTCAGCCTATTGGCTGACACATGAAACTGGCACAGTGATCCCCCTGCAGATTGGAAGGGGGGAGTGCTTGTACCACCCAGGCACTCCCCCCTGTGGTCAATCACCCAATCTGCAGGAGGTGATCACAGTGACAGGCAGTCACTGTGATCACTGATCCTGTGTCAGCCAGTGATGTGAAATCACTGGCTGACACTGTCTCTGCCCCCTGTCCTGTAAAAAAATAAAATATTAGTTCAAAAAATAAATGTAAAAAATTACAGTTACAAATAAGATATACTTAGATCATATATATTATATATATATGATCTAAGTATATATATATATATATACACATACACACACACACACACATTTACACATACACGACGTGTATTTAAATATTAATATATATATAAATATATATATTAATATCAAATTACACGTAGACTGATACTGATCAAATATATATATAATTATTGTTATATATATATTTATATATAATATAAAAAAAATATGTAAATACGTAAAAAAATAAAATTAAAAAAATATTTAAAAATAAATAATAAAAAAATATATAGATGTGTGTTATTTCGTTCTAACTGTATTGTGATAATAATATATATATATTTATATCAAAATACACGTAGAACAAAATAATATATATCATAATATATATATCTATATACATAAATATATACGTATATATACCTATATATAAATAAAAATATTTAAAAAAAATTATATATATATATACGTATATATACACATATGTATATATATACATATATTAATTCTACACATATATTTATGTAATAATTTTACATAATTAGGTATCCTAATTAATTACAATTAGCGGGACCTGCCTGACAACCCATGCCGAAAGTATAGGGAATTTAATTTGCTAGCACTATATTTAACCCTATAACTTTCCAAGACACCATAAAACCTGTACATGGGGGGTACTGTTTTACTCGGGAGACTTTGCTGAACACAGATATTAGTGTTTCAAAACAGTAAAATGTATTACAACGATGATATCGCCAGTAAAAGTGACGTTTTCTGCATTTTTCACGCACAAACAGCACTTACACGGACGATATTATTGCAGCAATACTTTTTACTGTTTTGAAATACAAATATTTGTGTTGAGCGAAGTCTCCCGAGTACAACAGTACCCCACATGTACAGGTTTTATGGTGTTTTCAAAAGTTACAGCGTCAAATATAAGGCTTGTGTTTCATTTTTTTCACATTAAAATTCGCCAGATTGCTTACGTTGCCTTTGTGACCCTATGGTAGCCCAAGAATGAAAATTACCCCTATGATGGCATACCATTTGCAATAGTAGACAACCCAAGGTATTGCAAATGGGGTTTGTCCAGACTTTTTTAGTAGCCACTTAGTCACAAACACTGGCCAAAATTGGCGTTTTTTGCATTTTTCACACACAAACAAATACTAACGCTAACTTTGGCCAGTGTTTGTGACCAAATGGCTACTAAAAAAGACTGGACATACCCCATTTGCAATACCTTGGGTTGTCTACTATTGCAAATGGTATGCCATTATGGGTGTAAATTTAATTCCTGGGCTACTATACAGTCTCAAAGGCAACGTAACCAATCTGGCGAATTTCAATTTCAAATGTAACGTGCTATATTTGACCCTGTAACTTCCCAAAACACCATAAAACCTGTACATAGGGGGTACTGTTTTACACGTGAGACATCGCTGAATACAAATATGTGTATTGTATTGCAGTAAAAGCAAACAGTATTTTGACATCCACAGTTAAAATGTCACATAGAACAAAAAAAAATTAAAAAATTCTTTTTTTCTCCCATTTTTTTTATAAATTTTTTATATTAAATTATGTTCAATACCTAAATATTTGATGTTAAATGAAAGCCCTGTTTCCCCTGAATAAAATGATATATAATAAGGGGGGGTGCATTTAATATGAAAGAGGTGAATTACGGTTGGACAGACATATAGCGTAAATGCCAGGTTTTGTTAACGTTTTGTTCTGTTCACAACTTGTACATTTTGCTGCGGTGTTAAGGGGTTAACTATGAATATAATATTAAACTTTTATATTTTTGATTATAATTTTTACACATCAAGAGTGACGTAATACAATGCCTAGACATCTGTATTAACTGCCACATGCATTGTATTAGATTCACTGTGTTCCCATGAAATCAGGCATAGACCTCCTACTTACTTAAAAAATATGGTGATCATATCAGTGTTTGTGTGTAATGTCAGTGTGAGTTAATGGTAGTGCTTGCATGTAATTTAAAGTGCGTGCATGTCAGGTTTTGTGTGAAATGTAATTGTAACTACTTGTAAGTTATGTCAGTGTGAGCTCATGTCAGTGCTTATATGTGACATCATAATAATGAGATATAATAATATAAGGTAATATAATTACAATATTTACTCAAATCTAATGCACTTCTTTTTTGGAAAATAAACATTCCAAAATGTAAAAGTGCATTACATTCGATGGCGCATTAAATTCGGGGTAATTTTCCAACTAATTGCATTGTGGCAAATTCCCACAGGTGAACTTAAACTGGCGAATTAAAACAGGTGAATCCAAACAAGTGAATTTACACAGTCGAATTTCATTCCTGCAAATTCACACAGGCGAATTAAAACTAGTGAATTAAAACAGGTGAATTCACATAGGCAAATTCACACAGGCGAATTTAATTCCAGCAACTTCACACAGGCGATTTAACCCCTTCAGGACCGGCCTGTTTTTGCGATGTTTGTACGTTAAGGACCAGAGCAGTTTTAACACTTTTGTGGTGTTTGTGTTTAGCTGTAATTTTCCGCTCTCTCATTTACGGTTCCCATACAAGTTATATATTGTTTTTTTCAGGACAAAAGGGGCTTTCTTTACATACCATTATTTGTATTATGTCCAATATTGTATTTAAAAAAAAAAATAAAATATGGTGAAAAATTAAAAAAAAAAACATGTTTTTGGACTTTTACTTGAAAAATCTTTTACTTATCTACAAAAGCTAATGAAAAAAACTGCTAAATAGATTCAAAATTTTGTCCCGAGTTTAAAAACACCCAGTGTTTACATGCTTTATTGCTTTTTTTTGCAAGTTATAGGCCTATAAATACAAGTAGGAAATTGCTGTTTCAATATATATATATTTTAAATGTATCAATAGTGACCTTGTAACACCGTTATCTGTCATAAATCCCCGAAACACACCTAACATGTACATATTTTTTTAAAGTAGACAACCCAGGGTATTCAAAATTGGGTATGTCCAGTTTTTTTTAGTAGCCACTTAGTCACAAACACTGGCCAAAGTTAGCATTTATATTTGTTTGTGTGTTAAAAATGCAAGAAACGCTAACTTTGGCCGGTGTTTGTGACTAAGTGGCTACTAAAAAAGGCTGAACATACCCCATTTGCAATACCTTGGGTTGTCTTCTTTTGCAAATGGTATGCCATCATGGGGCTAATTCTCATTCCTTGGCTACCATACGCTCTCAAAGGCAACCTAACCAATCCGACAAATTTCAATTAAAAAAAAAGTAAAATCAAGCCTTATATTTGACCCTGTAACTTTCACAAACACTATAAAACCTCTACATGTGGGGTACTGTTATACTCAGGAGACTTCGCTGAACACAAATATTAGTGTATCAGAACAGTAAAATGTATCACAGCAATAATATCCTCAGTGAAAGTGCTGTTTGTGTGTGAAAAATGCAAAAAACTTCACTTTCACTGACAATATCATCGCTGTGATATGTTTTACTGTTTTGAAACACTAATATTTGTGTTCAGCGAAGTCTCCCGAGAAAAACAGTACCCCCATGTACAGGTTTTAGGGTGTCATAGAAAGTTACAGGGTTAAACACAGTGCTAGCAAATTAAATTATCTGGACTTTCGGCCTGGGATGGCAGGCAGGTCCCTCAAATTGCAATCATTAAAATTACTTAATTAGGTAAAAATATTACATAAATACACATGTAGAATTTTAATATATATACATATTTATATATTTGACGTCTACGTGTATATTTATGAAATTATTTATGTAATTATGTATATGGACATATGTATATTTCGTATTGTTTTTATTTATTTATTTATACATAGATATATATATATCATTACATTCTAAGTATATTTTGATATAAATATATATATATATATATATATCAAAATACTGTTAGAATAAAATTGCATATATAAATATTTTTTTATAATTATTACAAATTATTTTTTTTTTTTGTTATTTATTTTTATTAACATATTATTTGTATTTTATAATAATATATATATACCATATATATAGCAATTATATATATTGTATATATTCGTGTGTAATTTAAATATAAGTATTTTTATATTAATATACGTATATATAAATATAAAAATACACTTATGACATTATATATATGATACATATACATATATTATATATAGATATAATACATGTATATATATCATATATATATATATACACATATTATTATTTTTTTTTTACACTGTTTTTTTTAACTTTATTTTTTTTATTTTTCACTTGCAGGGAGACTGCCTGTCAGCACAGACAGTCCCCCTGCAGGCAGATACACAGACCCCTATTGCGGTCATGTGATCGAGTGATCACATGGCCGTGGGGTCCTGATCTGCCGAGGGGGGACTGCCCGGGCAGACAGGCAACCCCCCTGGACCGGGTGGAGCACTGATCGCCGCCGTGGGACCGACGGCGATCAGGTAAGTAGCCCCAGACCGTTATGACGGTTCAGGACCGTCAGCGGTCCAAACGCACGTTTTACCGCTGACGGTCCTGAACCGTCAGCGGTCCTTAAAGGGTTAAAACTGGTGAATTGAAACTAGTGAATTTAAACAGGTGAATTTCATTGTGGCAAATTCACGCAGGCAAATTTCATTCCTGAAAGAGAGCTTAAAGGACCGACCACTCTAGGCACCCAGACCACTTCAGCTTAATGAAGTGGTCTGGGTGCCAGGTCCAGTTAGGGTTAACCCTTTTTTTTTTATAAACATAGCAGTTTCAGAGAAACTGCTATGTTTATACTGAGGGTTAATCCAGCCTCCAGAGCCTCTAGTGGCTGTCTCATTGACAGCCGCTAGAGGCGCTTGCGTGCTTCTCACTGTGAAAATCACAGTGAGAAGACGCCAGCGTCCATAGGAAAGCATTGTAAATGCTTTCCTATGCGACCGGCTGAATGCGCGCGCGGCTCTTGCCGCTTATGCGCATTCAGCCGATGACATCGCGAGGAAGGAGGAGAGGAGGAGGAAAGCTCCCCGCCTGGCGCTGGAAAAAGTGTTTAACCCCTTCCTCTCTCCAGAGCCCGGCGGGAGGGGGTCACTGAGGGTGGGGGCACCCTCAGGGCACTATAGTGCCAGGAAAACGAGTGTGTTTTCCTGGCACTATAGTGGTCCTTTAAGAAAGAACAGACTTAACATGTAGCACTAGAATTGAAATACGATCAGTGTTACTATGGATTATGGTAATAAACATTTTCTTTATAGCACAATGTTGTATGGCAGTAACTACTTGTATAAAAGCGCAACAAAAACATTGTTTAGCTTCCAGGTTTCAAAAATTGAGGTGCACATTAGAATTGAGTAAATACGGTATATGTGATTTCAGTGCATGTCAGTGCTTGTAAAAGACCACTATAGTTACAAACCTGTATTTCTACCTCTATTGTGTCCCTGACCCTAGTTCTGTATATTAAATGCTTTCCTATCACGTGACCAAGTTTTACTCAGTCAGTGCCCTGGAAGTACCTCAAGTGGCTGTCAGGAAGACAACCACTAGAGGTGGATTTAGCCCTGCAATGTAAACATTATAGTTTTACATTGCATGGTTAAAATGACATAAAGTGGTCTGAATTACTTTATTGTCCCTTTAAGTAATGTCAGTTTGTGTGAATTTCAGTGTTTGAATGAGATATACACAAGCCCAACCAGTCAATAACAAAAATAAAAGTATCCAAGGATAGGTGATGTAGAATTATTAAAAACCTTTATTAAACCTGTATTAAATTTTTGTACTAACTCCATTTAACTTCATTACATGACAGATTTTCCTAACAGCATTTAGAATATTAGATAGAGAATGTATTTTCTAGAAGGACATGACTAACACCGGAATTACCAAGTTCCTGTAATATGAAACAAAGTATACTATAGCTAGGCCATGAGAAAACTGCTCTAATGAAATGTTCTTTCATAAAAAAGACCCTGAACCTGACCCCGAGTCTGACATCACTAACTACCCAAAATGACGCCCCAAGCCCCCCTCCCATCGAGTAAAGCCTCGTGCTGAGTAAGATGGCGCCTGAGCCATCTGTCCACACCCGTGTCCAAAAAGACGCCACCTCCCGGTGGGAGGACACCTAGCCAGCCACTTAGTACTTGAGCCAATTAATAATATTGATGGGTGGACATTGACATAGCCACTTAACACCTAATCCAATTAATTATGTTTATTTGTTGTTATCTTGATATTCAATGATGATGTAATTTTGCTCTTATAAGGGTCTGCGAGCCCGCTTTTAACCAGATGCCATAAAATTTTCTCGAAGTGCTTTTCACCTGAACTCCGTGTGTCAGTGTGAATTTACTTCTGCGTATACGCAATTTAATCATCTTAGATTTGGACAGGAACAGATAGACATTTAAACATATTTGTTTATTTTTAAAATAATCTATATCATTTGGCGCATCCAACGTGGGGCACCGGGCTATGGCCTTCGCCCGGTAAGCCGTCCTATGAAGACGCTGTTGGACGGAGGAATCCTGGGGGAAGGAAAGGAGACTGATCACCTCTGGTGATCACGGTTGAGTCTGCAGCATCCCGGTATGTTCCAGCCCCTTTGATTGACCCGTCCCAGTGTCTGTGACTGCTACCGGGAGGACATCAAAGACAGGTAATATCTTGCCCGGTGCCTAATTGTTACCCACCTGTTTACCTGCATTTTGCCTATCTGTTGCCTGGGTGTGTTTGTATTGGTTTGTCTAGCTTAAGTGCCCGGGTGGAGTGTTTGTCTGTTTGCCCCTTTTGGGATAAAGGGGGGTGGACCTGTGGGTGTTTGCCTGGGGGTCCTCTGTTGCCTGTTTACCCCTTTTAGGAGCCACGTGGCTGTGGCTGCAGGGAAAAAGGGGGGTGGATCTGTGGAAGTTTTTCTGGGGGTCTTCTTTGCCTGTTTACCTCTTTTAGGTGCTGGGTAGCTGCAGCAGTAAGGAAAAAGAGGAGGGGGGAGTCTGTGGAAGGGTGTAGACTCATTGCTTCCTGGGGATTCCCCATGGTGTCACTTTGATAGCCTAGCTAGCCTCATTGTGCACATAGCTCTGCTTGCAGAGTGGTGGTACCCTCCAGCTTCGAGCGCTGAGGCTGGTGGCATTCCAATTTTATTTGTGGTGCGTGGATTCGGGCAGGCATTGCTGTCTCCATCACCACGGGGTAGTGAGACTTACGGGTGGGTCCGTAGGGGCACTACGAGGGTGAGGATAGTTGTGGCCACACTTAGTGGACCGCTGTAACGAGGGAGGCATATGGATCTCGGGCCGGTGTTAGCTGTTATCCGTGGCCGCTGGTAGTGAGACTTACGAAAGTCGTTCTCCGAGCGGGGACACTACGAGGTTGAGGGAGGTGGCTTTGGTCACATGAGGAAAGGAAAGGGATTACTGTTGAATTTATTTGAACTGTGATGCATGCACTGTATTTCAATTGAATTGTTGTCTTAATTGGGAGTCATTCAAACTCCTGTGTCTGTCTCTACTTTCACTTTACTTTTACTTTTACTATATTTCCTGTGTTATTTACACTTTCCACTCCTATTTCTCTCGTGAGAGAAGTGATTGGTCACACACTTCTCACCTCGCTCCAATCCGTGGCTACCTCGGGTAGGCGGAATTAGTGACTAGTCTACGTTTTGGGAAGACGTACTTGGGGACCCACCCCTTAAAGTGGCAGTCGAGCATTGTAGACACTCTGTTTAAAACCTTCTTTCCTCTATATCTGGGACGCCTTTTATAGGGGGAATGGGGCAGGGATTGGAAAAGCCCGGTAAGGGCTGGTTAGCGTGTGATCTAGTTGAAGACAGAGAGGGTGAAGAGATGGTTAAGGGAGTTGAAAAGATTGCTAAGGTGTGTAAGATTGCTGTGCCTTCATGTGGTAGATTACAGCCAGAAAGCTGGTGTAGATTACTGACAGAGAAGAAAGGCAAGCTTGCAGATAATGATTTACTACGTACTGCAGAAGCCTGGTACAAAGTAGCAAGAGCTATTCAGCAGGAAGGTTGGGTTGAGGAAGAAATAGATCACAAAGGTGTAAAATTGTATGTATATCATAATAATTATGTTGCTGGGGCATTCCCTCAGCCAGCGCCCCAAAATGGCGCTCAGGGGATGTTTATCCCCAAGGTTCAGTCAGCAATGAGTGACAGCCAGCTGACCATGTTCCCCACTCCCAATCCTCCCATCACCCATCCCGTCATTGCCCCTGTTTGTCCGGTCCTGAATTCTGATGGATCTTTATTTTCCCCCCCATCATCTCTATCATTCTCATCATCCTCATCCATCCCTACACTACCTTCTCTGTCTAATCCAACCATTTCATCCGTCATTCTTTCCCTACGCTCTCTCTCCGTTAACAATCCTACCCTCCCACTTGCATCCACCCAGTCCGCTAACCCCTCCTCACTCGCTACTGTCAATCCTGCTACACCCACTCTGGTCCCTCCTACTACACCTGCCTCTGCTAATCTCTCTCCATCCTCTCTCCTACCTACTCCTCCCACAGCCCAAGTTCCCACCCCCCCAGCTTCATTTCCCTTCCCCGGATATCCCACCTCCTTTCCTAACCCCTGCCCAGCTATCCCACCCTCCCCAGGTTCCGCCTTAGCCCCTGCCCAGATGGCCTGGCCATACCCCTTCCCCTACCCCATGGCCCTGCCCTATTCAAACCATCCCTACTTCCTTTCCCTAACCACTCCCCAGACCCCGTCCACGCCCATTCCGGAACAGTCTACCCCGGATGTGCCCACATCCAACATGGCCGCCACTTCCTCCCTTAACCCTAACGCAGTTTCCTTTCACGCCTCCAATATGGCGGCCCCCAGTAATCCAGCACCCCTAATGCCGGTACTTCCCGGTGACTACTCACCCCAAGCACATAATCCACTGGCCACCCCAACATCCGGGATCCCCGCATACCCCCCGGTCCTGTCACCTCAAGCGGCCCCACTTCCCAGAGGGGTCCAGGTCACATACGAAGATGAGTGTGAGGAGGACGGCTCTCATGGTTACCGGGGTTCACCGGATGCCATGGGGCCTCCGCCTCGCTGTTCCCTCGATGATCCTTTCGGACATACGGGCCGGGGGGATCAGGCCCCTCCTAAATATGTTTCTTTTAATCCTACTCAGGCTAGTGCTCTGATGAAATCACTCCCTGACCCAGAAAAACAACCTATGCCTTTTTTACCGTGGAATAGTTCAAATTCAAAAGACTTACTCCGCCGCTTGGCGAGATTTACTAAGCATTTGTGCTATCAAAGCCGGAGATGCATACTGGCCCAGCATTGCCCACCACCTCAGCACAGACTTGCTTACAAGTGACATTGACTATGCTTCCGGAGTAGCCTTCTGTAACCAGCTAAAGGAATGGGCTAAGGATAAACTTGCAGATCAGGCTGCTGGCCTTACTGAACAGAATGGCCTTAGACATGATTCTAGCTGAGAAGGGAGGTGTATGTAAAATACTGCCCGACACCATGACCTGTTGTACGTACATCCCAGAAAACACAGGTCCTAATGGTAAAGTCACCTTGGCCATAGAGAAATTAAATAAGCTCTCTGAAGAGTTAAAAAGGAATTCTGGGATAAAAGATCCCTGGGAAAGATGGTTTGGTTGGATGACAGGATGGCAAAAGCTTTAATGCATATTGGTATGGCATTACTAATTTTTCTTTTTATTTTCGCTCTTCTCGTTTGTTGTGTCCTCCCCTGTCTAAGAAAATTCCTGCTGAAGACTGTAGACCAAGCGGTACCTACTTTTGCACATCTGACAGTTGATGACTAAGATTTCCAAGATCTCAACTCACCCTGTATACCGCTGCAAACTATCCCTTTTACTGATAAAGTGCAAGAGTTTTAGGTAGGGAACCAGCTTAGGGACAGCGTCCGTCTCTATGGAACTGACTGCCGTGCGGAGATGTGGTGGACAAGCCACCGCGGGTTACCAGCGGAGTGAAGAGATTTCCTGACCGTATTGACGGATGTGCTGAAGCCTATTAGGGAAAGGAAAGGACAGAGTTGCACTTTGCAATAACACCTAACTAGCGGTCACGGGGTTTCTGTGCCTTTGGGCTAACACGTCTTCTGGTACTAACAAATAAAGTTTATCTTTTTTAGAATCTAACATTTCATAGGGGGGACTGATGTAGAATTATTAAAAACCTTTATTAAACCTGTATTAAATTTTTGTACTAACTCCATTTAACTTCATTACATGACAGATTTTCCTAACAGCATTTAGAATATTAGATAGAGAATGTATTTTCTAGAAGGACATGACTAACACCGGAATTACCAAGTTCCTGTAATATGAAACAAAGTATACTATAGCTAGGCCATGAGAAAACTGCTCTAATGAAATGTTCTTTCATAAAAAAGACCCTGAACCTGACCCCGAGTCTGACATCACTAACTACCCAAAATGACGCCCCAAGCCCCCCTCCCATCGAGTAAAGCCTTGTGCTGAGTAAGATGGCGCCTGAGCCATCTGTCCACACCCGTGTCCAAAAAGACGCCACCTCCCGGTGGGAGGACACCCAGCCAGCCACTTAGTACTTGAGCCAATTAATAATATTGATGGGTGGACATTGACATAGCCACTTGACACCTAATCCAATTAATGATGTTTATTTGTTGTTATCTTGATATTCAATGATGATGTATATTTGCTCTTATAAGGGTCTGCGAGCCCGCTTTTAACCAGATGCCATAAAATTTTCTCGAAGTGCTTTTAACCTGAACTCCGTGTGTCAGTGTGAATTTACTTCTGCGTATACGCAATTTAATCATCTCAGATTTGGACAGGAACAGATAGACATTTAAACATATTTGTTTATTTTTTAAATAATCTATATCATAGGCATCCCCAGGGGTGCTGGCTCCCTTCCCGTTCTCCACTCTGAATAATTCAGGCAGTCAATTTCCATGTGATTTAGGTTTGATTTGCCTCCTACTGCAGCATTTTGTTTACTGCACAAATGTGCTTTGGACCATGTCTCCTCAGTTCTCAATGTTATCTTTATTGCTGCTGTTTCTACTGTCATCCAGAATCTGCATGGTAACTATGTCATGTAGAATTGGGAAGTCTTCATGGACATTCTATACAACCTGGATGAGTACAGAATTGGGTAGGGGAGATTTCAGAAAAGAAATGGGTTCACTTCGGGGGGAAAGAGGGAGGCGCCATCTCTGCTAGCTCTCCTACAGCCTGCACAATCCAGCGTGTTGGCTCCACAACCTACGCCCATCCAGCTCCACAACTGGCTCCCACGTAATCCTGAGTGCCTACGTGGCTGTTTCATGCCTTTCTGTCAGGCTACGAAGCAGCATGGATGGCAGCACAAGGCAACAGCCTACCACACATCACCACTTCTAGCCCTTGAGGCCCTACTCGGCGGACTGGAGGAGGCGCAATTCACGGCTTAGCAATACCTGCCTAGCACTCCATCCAACACACCAAACGTGAGCCACCGCATGCAAAAAGCCATCTACCATCACACCCAGTAGGGACATAGGGGAAATGCTGAAAAAGCCAGCGCAAACTGGGCCTGCAAGGGCATAGCACCACCATTACAGCCTCAGGCTATATGACCCTAGCCATATAACTAAAAGCTGTAAATGTTGCAGCAATAGGCTGCTACACCCTAAACCACCATAACCACATACAATAGGTCACCCTAGGAGAGATGACGCTTGCCTACCCTACCTGACTGCGTGCCCAGTTATCATTATAATGGTCCAGTCCTCATTTCACAGTTTTCCATTAGGCCTGTGCTAGAGCAGCTGTCCCAGGTATTTTTAACATTATTGCATGCTGTTTCACACTCAGAATCTATTATGTGGGGTGCAGGCCCAGACTGGCCATCGGGCAAAATGGGCGGTCCATGCAGGGCTGACACTATTCGAGCGCTTGACCTGCTGTGTGCCTTCATGGGCTGGTGGGGAGATCAAAGATCTCCCTCACCGGCCCACTAGCACTAACAAGCAGCTGCCGGCTGGGGAGGGTGAGGAAAAGAGGACCCGGGGGAGCTCTAGCAAGCAACTCTGCCGGGTTCCTCTCGTGAGGTTGGAGCGTTGCCATGGTTACCATGGCAACGCTCCGATATCGGGACAGTCAACTCACACTATGACCACCAGGGATTAACCTCCACTACGACCACCAGGGATTCAAGGGATTCACCTCAATGTCCCTTCTACCAGACAAAGGTAAGAAGGGAAGGGGATATAAAGTATAGTTGTTTTTTTTTTTTAATTACTTCCCCCCCCCCACTGCCCACCATATACACACACACTAACTACACCCTTCACTCCTGACACACTGCACCCTCCACAGACAATCAAATACACACAGCACCTTTCATACACACTGCACCCTTTACACAGAAACACACAGCACCTTTCATACACACTGCACCCTTCACACAGACACACACATACACACACCATCTTTCTTACACACTACACCCTTCACACAGATACACCCATACACAAAGCACCTTTCGTACACACTGCACCCTTCACACAGACACACACATACACACACCACCTTTCATACACACTGCACCCTTCACACAGACACACACATACACACAGCACCTTTCATACACACTGCACCCTTCACACAGATACACCCATACACAAAGCACCTTTCATACACACTGCACCCTTCACACAGACACACACATACACACAGCACCTTTCATACATACTGCACCATTCATACACACTGGACCCTTCATACACACAGCACCTTTCATACACACTGCACCTTTCACCTTTCTCTTACACACAGCCTCACACTGCACCCCTCCCACACACACACACACACTGCACTCATTCCCCCCACACACAAAACAAACACACACACCAATGCTGCACTCCTCACACACTACACCCTTCACACACACAAACTGCACTCACACACTGCACCCTTCTCACACACACAAACTGCACTCACACACTGAACGCTTCACACAGACACACACTGCACCCCTCACACACACAAACTGCAGCCTTCACACACACTGCACCCCCCCCCCACACACACACACACTGCACTCCTGTTCCACCCCACTGCACACCAAACACACACTAACTACACCCTTCACACACTGCACTCCTCACACACTGCACTCACACACTGCACCCTTCACACAGACACACACACACTCCACCTTTCATACACACACTGCACCCCTCACACACACTCCATCCTTTATACACACACACACTGCAACCCTCACACACATACACACACACAAACACACACACATTGCACCATTCAAGAGCATTGATCCAATATGCTCACTTTAAGAGGGGACTGTTTGCCATTGGTGATGACAAAACACCCCTTGTCTGGCCACGCCCCCTTCTCAGTGGGCCACTGTGACTCAAAAATGCCCGGGCCGAATTTCTTTCCCTGGCCCTGGTGGGGTGCCATATAGTGATGTCCCGAACGGTTCGCTGGCGAATAGTTCCTGGCGAACATAGCTTGTTCGCGTTCGCCACAGACGGCGAACATATGCGATGTTCGGTCCGCCCCCTATTCGTCATCATTGAGTAAATTTTGACCCTGTACCTCACAGTCAGCAGACACATTCCAGCCAATCAGCAGCAGACCCTCCCTCCCAGACCCTCCCACCTCCTAGACAGCATACAATTTAGATTAATTCTGAAGCTGCATTCCTTTTTTTTGTATTATATTTTTTTTGTGTGTGTTTGTTATACATTATCCCTCCCATAGCCAGTAACCTGTGCTTATTATACATTATCCTCCCATAGCCAGTAACCTGTGTTTCTTATACATTATCCCTCCCATAGCCAGTAACCTGTGTTTATTATACATTATCCTCCCATACCCAGTAACCTGTGTTTATTATACATTATCCCTCCATAGCCAGTAACCTGTGTTTATTATACATTATCCTCCCCATAGCCAGTAACCTGTGTTTATTGTACATTATCCTCCCATAGCCAGTAACCTGTGTTTATTATACATTATCCTCCCATAGCCAGTAACCTGTGTTTAATATACATTATCCCTCCCATAGCCAGTAACCTGTGTTTATTATACATTATCCTCCCACAGCCAGTAACCTGTGTTTATTATACATTATCCCCCCCCCCATAGCCAGTAACATGTGTTTATTATACATTATCCCCCCACAACCAGTAACCTGTGTTTATTATACATTATCCCCCACAACCAGTAACCTGTGTTTATTATACATTATCCTCCCCATAGCCAGTAACCTGTGTTTATTATACATTATCCCCCCATAGCCAGTAACCTGTGTTTATTATACATTATCCTCCCATAGCCAGTAACCTGTGTTTATTATACATTATCCTCCCCATAGCCAGTAACCTGTGTTTATTATACATTATCCCCCCATAGCCAGTAACCTGTGTTTATTATGCATTATCCTCCCATAGCCAGTAACCTGTGTCTATTATACATTATCCTCCCATAGCCAGTAACCTCTGTTTATTATACATTATCCCTCCCATAGCCAGTAACCTGTGTTTATTATACATTATCCCTCCCATAGCCAGTAACCTGTGTTTATTATACATTATCCCCCCATAGCCAGTAACCTGTGTTTATTATACATTATCCCCCATAGTCATTTATCGTTGGACCTAGGCAGTATGATGTCTTAGGCCGGCCTAGAGACTGAGTGAGTGAATAATATAATATATATGTTCAGAAACATATTAGTAATAATTGTAAATCGGGTTCATGCAAAGAGGGTGAAAAGGTATTAAAGAAAAACACACTTATTGCATCAAATTTACAAAGCCAAACTTTTAAAAGCTTTCCTCATTTCTTTCTCAGGATGAGGAATATATCGGTTGTAGACTGAGGATTTCCATCTGCCCAATCTTTTAATAATATGCACTGGAGTGTCAGTGTTGAAGGAGACCGAAGCTGCCCCTATTCTAAATGAAAGACCCGAGACATGGGTACAACCCAATCTTAGGAGTAGTGTACTGATGTAGAAGATGGATTTAGCCATAGTCAGAGGGAGTGAGAGTAGTGGTGAAATGTGTGTGGCATGACTGAGTGTGGGTAAGTAAGAGTCAAGTATTTTAACTGGGCACTAGTTCTAGGTGGGAAAAGTGGTACAGCGGATGGATGAGTAGTTTGGTTCGTTTTAGAGGTTTGTAGAGAAAGTATATAGTGATCATGATTTTTAGCGATATCCAATATTTTGAAGGTGGTCTCAAACAAACATAAAATGCTATATAAAATTTGTGGGAATATCGAATAGTCGTGTACAGTAAATCAGAGAGGGCTCAGAATATCGAACCATCGATCGGTAACCTGGATGAAGTAGGGGGTCTATCTGTTTTATTAAATACGCGGTAATATGCTTTTAATGGGATAGGACGTTAGGAAAGGTGTGTGATTGGGATAAGTGGTTGTGGCTGTTTTTACCTTATCCTGGGACCGACCTGGCTCCTAAGCTTGAGCCGCGCATGGCTGGATCACTCCTGCCTCCACACGAGCCGCATGCGGCTTTATCTCCTCTTCTGACTTAGCCGCGTGCACTGACCGCAGTGATCGGTCACGTGGCCTGCCTGGCACTAGGAGCATGGCTCGAGTCACGAGCTCGCTCTTAAAGGGGCAGTGGGAGCCGAAAGTTGATTCAGGCTCCCATTGGCCCACGTCATTCCAGCACCCCCACACATGAACGTTTTGGGGGCATAGGCATGACGTGGGCCAATCAAATGTTAAAGGATATTTAAACTTCCCTAGCCCTATCCACTTTGTCCTATCGTGGTTTCTGTGTCAGTACCCTTTAATGCGTTCCTTGATCTATTTTGTTTATTTTGGTATTGACCATGGCTTTGTTCTTGACTCTAAATTTATCTTTAACCCTTTCCTGTCTTGTTTGCCCGTGTGACTGATTACCATCTACCTGACTCTGGCTTGTTCTCGTTTTCGTAGTCTCTCTGTTACCATGACCTCGTCTTGTTTCTGATTATGCTTTATCTCTGTCTGACGTTTAGTCTGGCCATTCTAAGTCCAGGTAATAAGTTATATCCTAGTCTTGTCCCTTGCTATCCTAAACTCTGCGTGTTGGGGTATTACATCATGACATTATGATAGGACCATGGGCCCTGCAGGTTTAGGACAGCAAATGGCCTCCTATGAGGCACGATTTTAAGAACAGGATCACCGTATGGACCAGATTGCCCAGGCCCATTAGACACTTTTGTCCAGAAATGCTTATTTGGCCCCTGAGACACTGGTATGCGTACCATCTCAACCCGTACCTCCCATTCCAGAGGCATCTATCCTGACTAGAGATGTCCCGAATAGTTCGTTGGCGAATAGTTCCTGGCGAACATAGCTTGTTTGCGTTCGCCACGGATGGCGAACATATGCGATGTTCGGTCCGCCCCCTATTCGTCATCATTGAGTAAACTTTGACCCTGTGCCTCACAGTCAGCAAAAACAGAAGTGTGTTATATTTTAGCATGCTAGGCTGAACGTGCGTATATCATGGCTAGTTGCACTGAGGGTATGAGTATATAGCAGTACATTGTTGTGAAAGATGGCTGTCATGTTTAGGGTGTAGCTTGCACGTTATCAACTGTGTATTTATATCAGCAGCTCCACCACTAGTTATAAATCAAGTGTGAATCGCCCCATGAGATGAGACTAGTGAATAACATAATACATGAATGGTTAAGGTAAAGGCATGTAAGGAACTACGACAATAAACTCTTTAGGAGGTGAAATAATGACATGTTTAAACGCTTGCTACTTTACGATTAGTTAATGTGCAGAGAGCAGTTCATGTGATCAAAGGCATGGTGTGGAGGATCGGCTATAGTGGGACATGCTTGGCAGGGTGCTGTTTACTGCTTGTGCTCATCCGATCCCTTCTGGGTGCCAGGTGCAGACCCTGGGAGTCCCTGATACCTGGAACAACAAAGGCAAGTGTCTGGCTGAGTGCCGGGTTCGCGGCTTGAGGTGGTGGAAGCTTGTTTTGTCGGGTGGTCGGATCTGTCCCGGTGGTGCTTCACGTCCGGTGCGGGATTGTGGTGGCTTAAGGTGGAGGTGAGTGCTTGACGTGGGGCAGGCTCTGCATTTCTGTTTGTGCCTCCGGTCCCGTCTTCGACGCCTTTTGCGTTGGTGGATTTTAATGGGGACTGCTTCGCTTAGCTGTGGTGGAGCTTGTTGGGGCTGTGGTGGAGCTTGTTGGGGCTTCCTGCTTGTTATTTGCTTCCAAAATTGATTAAAGAGTCTGTCCAGCTTAGACTCAATATCCTGCCATGCTTTGCTAGAACCAGGAGGACACGCGGCTGCCGCCATATTGGGAGAGTCGCAGATGAGTATGTCAGCCTGGGCGGCTGTGCTCTGTGCATCCATTAGCTCCAGACAGCCTCTCAGGGGTGGACCGGGATATCCCCCACCGGTCCGAGGGGGGAGGGGGGTAACGGAGCTCCTGCCGGGAAGTAGCTGCTCCTGGGCATCCCAGGATCGGGAGATCGGCCGCCTCTCCCGCCCGGTGAGCACCAGGCCACACTTGCCACGCGGAGGTAAGTAAGACTCTGTCGAGTTGCTGACCGCTATTAAGCATGTCGGGTCGGTCAGGTAGGAGCAACATTGCTGGGTCATCCCCTTCTGAGGTGAAATTTGCTTGTTGTTAGCTGCTTAAAGTGAGATATTGAGGCCCCGCCCCCCGGAAGCTGCATTCTTAGTGAGAGGAGGGACAGTGTAGCTGCTGCTGATTTAATAGGGAAATCGATAGCTAGGCTAGTGTATTCAGTGTCCATTACAGTCCTGAAGGACTCATCTGATCTCTGCTGTAAGGACAGCACCTTTGTAGGGCTAGAACATCAGTCTGCTTTTTTTTCCCCTGTGTAATCTAATTGCAGTTGCCTGCCTGCCAGCGTGTGTGTCAGACTCACAGCGTATACTGTGCCCACTTGCCCAGTGCCACCACTCATATCTGGTGTCACAACAGCTTGCATTTAAAAAAACAAAACTTTTTTGACTGTAATATAATAGCAGTCAGTTTCCTTCACACGTGTGCATTTCAGGGCCTGCCAGGGCACAGTGTCACACCAGTGCAACTCATATCTGGTGTAACAGTGGTGTACATTAAAAAAAAAAACTAGAAATTTGACTGTGAAATAATAGCAGTCAGTTTCCTTCACACATGTGCGTTTCAGGGCCTGCCAGGGCACAGTGTCACACCAGTGCAACTCATATCTGGTGTAACAGTAGTGTACATTTAAAAAAAAATACAGGGGGCTTGTTGTCACCTTTCGGGGACCCTTGGTGTTGTACGTGGCTGGGTGGAGGAAGAGACCTTCAATGACATCAGTGAGAACAAAGAACAGGACATGGCTAGCTTGGTATCCAACCTTGTGCAAATGGGGAGTTTGCGGTTGTGCAAATGGACTGATTGCGGTTGTTTGCGGTGCGTTAAACGGGGAGTTTGGTCTGTCACTGTGAAGCGGGCGTAACCCTTACACTACCTGATCGATACAACATCATACCTGATGTTTTAAAGCACGTTATTCCAAACAATTTAGGAATGTTAGGTGATTTATGCCCTTTATGGATTAAAACCAGACTCTGCATCAACTATGTAATTTTCCATGGGAGTTTTGCCATGGAACCCCTCCGGCATGCCACAGTCCAGGTGTTAGTCCCATGGAAACAACTTTTCCACCACTATTGTGGCCAGAAAGAGTCCCTGTGGGTTTTAAAAATCGCCTGCCTATTGAAGTCTATGGCGGTTCGCCCCCGGTTCGCCCGTTCGCAAACATTTGCGGAAGTTCGCATTCGCCATTCGCGAACGGAAAATTTTATGTTCGCGACATCACTAGTGTCATACTATATGAAGAATTACATGGCACTTTACTAAAAAAAGAAGCAAGCTAAACATTTCTGAAACAAATCAAGTTATCAACCACAACTAGACTTAAATTGTGTATTTCATGCAATCCTGGGTGAATATTTTATGAACATTTTTATCTCACATTCAAACTTAAATTAGGTTGTTAGTTAATATAGAAAAATAACCAAATGATACCGAACTCAAAATAATAAGGATATAGAAAGAGAAAGTTTATAAAATTATTCATAAACAATTGCCACTGTTTGTGAATAGTGATATCGCGAACATAAAATTTTCGGTTCGCGAACGGCGAACGCAAACTTCCACAAACGAACCGGGCAAACCGCCATAGACTTCAATGGGCAGGCAAATTTTAAAACCCACAGGGACTCTTTCTGGCCACAATAGTGATGGAAAAGTTGTTTCAAGGGGACTAACACCTGGACTGTGGCATGCCGGAGGGGGATCCATGGCAAAACTCCCATGGAAAATTACATAGTTGATGCAGAGTTTGGTTTTAATCCATAAAGGGCATAAATCACCTAACATTTAAATCACAATGGATATGGATTGACACCTGACATATGACATATTGACACTTCGACATATGGATTGACACCTTGACATATGGATTGACACCTGTCCTCAGAGAATCTGATACACACTGACACAGAGCAGAATAGGGACTGTTCCCTCTACATAGGGTCACTTGGCAGATATGGATTGACACCTGTCCTCAGGGACCCTGATACACACTGACACAGAGCAGAATAGGGACTGTTCCCCCTACATAGGGTCACTTGGCAGATATGGATTGACACCTGTCCTCAGGGACCCTGATACACACTGACACAGAGCAGAATAGGGACTGTTCCTCCTACATAGGGTCACTTGGCAGATATGGATTGACATAATATAGGGAAAGAGAGTAACAAAAAGGCAGCAACCCTTTAAGGGAATCCCTCAAAAACCCTTAGGAAATAAAACAAAGGAAATAACAAAAAAAGGCTGCGCCAAGGGGAACCAATATATACACGACAATAAGTCCAAATAAAAAAGAAAGTCTTATCTAGAAGATGCTCCTATGGAGAATGAGAAATCTGTAGATTCACGGTCAGGGGAAAGTTCCTCGCTGATCTTCTTCTTGGAAATTCACTCGTATGTAAAAAGATGAAGCAGATAAAAAACAGGATAGTGCAATATGTCTGGTAGTAAGATGGATAAAAAATTAAAAGCTGGTATAAAACTCACATTTGTAAGAGCTATAACTCGCTCTAGTGTAGAAGGCGTACAGCGGTACAATCCCCGCTTATGGGATATATAGGGAAAATTTCCTCCGTCAGTGATGTGTTCCACGCTCAAAGATAAAAGAGAAACAACCAATAGTGCTCACTAGGTAAAATAGTAGATAAAAAATACGTATAAAATGGTACTCACAAGAGAGGAGCAGACCGACTGCTCCCTTAAGATAGCGCTGGTGGTATTATCCCCACCTCGGATTACTTGGAGTCCAGGGAAATAAAAATGCCAGGTAACAAAATAATATACGGTGTAAAAAAAGATAAATGGCACTAAATAAAAAGTGTCCAAATAATCTTTAATATTAAAATACACAGTAAAATTCCACAAACGCGTTTCGCCAACACGGCTTTATCAATATGGATTAAGAACCTAATACCTGGCAGAGAGAGGTTTAAATAACAAATAGAAACTTAAAATTGGCGCCAAAATTGATGACAACCAATCAGAATACAAATAGTAAACAAATAAAAATATGCATATAAAAATAGAATGATGATGATAAGTATACAATTAGATTCACTAATTATGGCTTATTGAGCTAAAGAGGATTTAAAACGAGGTGTATTTTACATAAAATTTACAATAATGGTGCGGTCACATGACCGGCAATCAAACCGCATAGGATGCTGGGATGTGTAGCTAGACATCGGCGCGCACTGCGCAGCCGCCGGCGTCTAGGGGAAAGAGGACGTCTGCTTGCATATGGTTGCAGCCGACGGAGGTACAGGGGGGGCGGAGTAAGCCATGACGACGGCTCAAATTGGAAAAAGCACTAAGTACAGAAATCAAGCTTAAATGGGAGATAGCCACTCTAAAAAAATACATTGATGAACAGATTACTCCCCGAGGTCTTAGGTTACTCAAACAACACACCTCCGATCAGGATGATTTAGAGTTTATGGAAGAGTGGAATAACAAGCTTGAGCTCTGTACTTTGGGCCTTATGGAAACCCTAATTATAAAAAAAAGTTAAAAACTGTCCACTCTAGATATAGAGATCAATGGTCTCAAAGATAGACTTTCGCCATTCACTGAAACAAAAGCATATAAACAGAATTCTATATTAATTCAAAGTAAAATTGAAAACACATACAAATTAAGAAGTATATTAGAGACAAGACCGATTATTCCAATAAACAGGTCAGAACCTACCATCTAAATAAGAAATATACCTCACAATATCAGAGTCAAAGAAACAATTACGCAAGAACAAATACTCACCGTGAGTCAAGGAATTACGAAAATTCCGAGGTACATTACTCAGAACACCCACCTCACCAGCACCAAAATCCTGACATTAAGAAGTTCTCATACTCACCACCAAACACACGTACATATAGGGCACCAACAAATCACTACCGTGGCCCTCCACAAAGATCTCACAATCCCAATACCAATCAAGACCGTTCATTCACACAAAGAAACCGTAACAATTCATACCGGACCCACCACAAAATTCCAGCATCACCAATATATCACAATACGTCAGGACCCCAACACAAATACCCATCCCCTAAACCACAAAGATCCAGATATATTAATGACCACAAGGAATATTCTAACTATTTTAAATCACCCACGATCCCTAATCACCAAAACAGATATCAATTGTTATCCTTAGATTCAGAATTTGAAAATGAGGATCATTTTTTAGAGATCAGAACCCACCCCACTACATTAGTCCAAACACCATACCCTTCACGGTCACAAAAAAGGATTTTAAATTTAGAGGAAGAAGAAGTGGCAGGCGCGAACAAAAAAGAAAGATTAGAAAGACAATAGTTCCTCAAGCGAATACGAATAATGGCATTTTTAACCTCTCACAAAAATTTTTAACTAGTGCACAAATATCAGTTTTAACAAAAGGTCTTAAATTTGCCCCAACTAATTCTTTTAAACCGTTTGAAGCTTTTCTCGATGTCAATAAATTTGTTCGAAAAGCGACTCTTAAAAGATTCTTTATAGATAAAAATGAAGATAATCTTAGTTTAAATCCCACTCCACCACTCCACACATCTCCCGACAACCACTCTATTATTAATACACACTTAAGAGAAAAATCTACTTTCTATCCTGCCCATTTTAAATCCGCTCCAATCACTATGTTCGAAAAACTAGTAGTAAAAGATTTAGAAAACATTAAGAACAGAAAATACGACCCTCAAAATCTCACACATACAGAAAAACTGGCACTAAAAGAACTTCAAGAAGATAAAAATATCGTAATCAAGCCAGCCGATAAAGGAGGGGGGATAGTTATACTATCTAGCCAGATGTATATAGAAGAGGCACATAGACAATAAATTATATTAATGTGTATGAAAGACTCACATCAGATCCAACCGCACAAATTCAAGTGGTTTTAACCCAATTTTTAAACAAAGGCCTAAATTTAGGGATTTTAAATAAACATGAATTCAATTTTTTAAACAAAAAATTCCCCATAATACCCGTCATATACTTTCTCCCTAAAATTCATAAAAATGAAACCTCACCACCTGGAAGACCTACTGTGTCTGGCAGGCCCGGACTGGCCATCGGGCATACCGGGCAAATGCCCGGTGGGCCGCGATGGCCGTGGGGCCGAGGCCGGCAGGGGAGATCACAGAATCTCCCCTGCCAGCCCCTGCAGGGCCAGCGCTATCAGTGTGCCGGCCCTGCATAGTGCCTCCATGGGGGGCCGGTGGGGAGATCAAAGCTCTCCCTCACCGGCCCAGAGACACTAAGATGCGGAATGGCGTGGGAGGGAGGAGAGGACCGGCGGAGCTCTAGCCAGCAGCTCCGCCGGGTCCTCTCGCGAGGTCTGAGTGTTGCCGCGGTTACCGCGGCAACGCTCAGATCTTGCGAGATCTCACCACTGGACCACCAGGGAAGGAAGCATGGCAGCACGGCACAGCACCCCCCCATGGCAGCACGGCACACCCCCCCCCCCCCCTCCGAGGCTAAAGGTAAGAAGGGAGGGGGGGGGATATAACTTTTTTTTTTTTAATAACAAAAAATATATTTAAATTTAAATAAATACATTCAGACTCACACACACAGCACCCCCAGACACACACACAGCACCCCCAAACACACACAGCACCCCCAGACACAGCACCCCCAGACACACAGCACCCTCACACGCAGCACCCTCACACACAGCACCCCCAGACACACACAGCACCCTCAGACACACACAGCACCCTCAGACACACACAGCACTCTCAGACACACACAGCACCCTCAGACACACACAGCACCCAGACACACATAGCACCCCCAGACACACACAGCACCCTCAAATCACACAGCACCCAAACACACAGAGCACCCCCAGACACACACAGCACCCCCAAACACACACAGCACCCCCAAACACACACAGCACCCCCAGACACACACAACACCCCCAGACACACACAGCACCCTCACACACAGCACCCCCAGACACACACAGCACCCTCACACACAGCACCCCAGACACACAGCACCCTCACACACAGCACCCCCAGACACACAGCACCCTCAGACACACACATCACCCTCACACACAGCACCCTCAGACACAGCACCCTCAGACACACACAGCACCCAGACACACACAGCACCCCCAGACACACATAGCACCCCCAGACACACACAGCACCCTCAGACACACACAGCACCCCCAGACACACACAGCACCCTCAGACACACACAGCACCCTCAGACACACACAGCACCCCCAGACACACACAACACCCCCAGACACACACAGCACCCTCAGACACACACAGCACCCCCAGACACACACAGCACCCCCAGACACACACAGCACCCTCAGACACACACAGCACCCCCAGACACACACAGCACCCAGACACACACAACACCCCCAGACACACACAACACCCCCAGACACACACAGCACCCTCAGACACACACAGCACCCCCAGACACACACAGCACCCAGACACACACAGCACCCCCGACACACACAGCACCCCAGACACACACAGCACCCCTAGACACACACAGCACCCAGACATACACAGCACTCTCACACACAGCACCCAGACACACAGCGCACCCTCACTCACACACAGCACCCTCAGACAGACAGCACCCTTGCTCACACACACAGCACACACACACACATATACATATACATAAATATATATACATATATATATACACACATATATATAATATATAAAGTAACCCTCAGTGAGTTAAAAGACAAAGTAAATTAGAAACCTAGAATGTGACGGCAGATAAAAACACCCTCACACACAGCACCCCTCTTACATACACACACACTGCGCCCCTCACACATACAATACTTCCATATAAATATATATATATATATATATATATATATATAAATATATATATACACACACTACAGCACCCCTCACACAGCACAACTACATACATTACACTCCAGATACACGCTAGATCCCTTACCCTATATGCACACACACACAAACACAATCTCCTTTACACACTCTGGGTCCTTTACACACTAGATCTCCTACACACACACACTGCACCACCTAAACACACACTACATTCCTTGTCAGCAAACACATACAACATTCTCTAAACATACCCTCTCTACAAACCCTACACACACTACGTCACCTATATACACACACTACAGCCCGTATGCACACACTCGCTACATCCCCTATAACATTATGCCCCCTATATACACACTCTCTACAGCCCCTAGCCACACATATTACACCACAAACACAAATGAAATTGACCTATTTACACAATACCACACCACACTCTACACACACGCAATCCCACAAGCAGGCTCCAAACACATGCACCATACACTTTCCTGGCCCTTTTGTCCTCTGGTATCCCACTTGTGGAGACACCAGAGACAATTTAAAAGCCAACTCAGTGCAAGCATGTTATTAAATTTGCTTGCGCTGCGCAGAACAAATTCATGGCCTTTTTCTAATGCCAGAGCTCTTCAGCGGGGCTCTGCGCATTGAACCAACATGCTCACTTTGAGAGGGGGCGTGCTTGTCATTAGTGATGACAAAACACACCCTCTCTGGCCCCGCCCCCTTCTTAGGGGGCCGCTCTGATTGAAAAATGCCCGGGCCGAATTTTTTTCCCAGTCCGGCCCTGGTGTCTGGCATAGGCTCCCTCCTATGTAACCTCTCACAATACATAGACACTCTTTTACAACCTTCAGTCAAACTCATGAGATCTTACCTGCAAGACTCTATGGCTCTTTTAAAGTTTTTAAACAATTTTATATGGAAGCCGAGTTTTTTATTAGTTACATGTGACGTTCAGTCACTATATACAATTATTCCTCATGAGATAGGCTGTCAAGCTATTAGGGATATTTTAACAAAAGAGGGCAAAATTGCTGATATACAAATTGATTTTATACTAGAAGGCATTAATATTATTTTAAAAAATAATTATTTTTGGTTTTTAAACTCTTTCTATCTGCAGAAAAGAGGGACTGCGATGGGGACTAGGTTCGCTCCCAGCTACGCCAACTTATTTATGGCGAATTGGGAATCCCAAGTTATTTTTAACGACCACCACTGGAGAGCGAACCTAGTCTCATTTTTTAGATATATTGATGACCTTTTTTTTTTATCTGGGAAGGTACTGAAGATGATCTTAATTCTTTTATGAATAATCTTAATATAAACAATAGAGGTATATTTTTAACTTACGAATACAGCAGGGAACAAATTAATTTTTTAGATCTTAATATTTTTATAAAAAATGGGAAAATACACACAAAGACGTTTTTTAAAAAAGTTTGCGTGAACACTGCCATAGACAAAACTAGTTGCCATTATCAACCTTGGCTCGACAGCGCTCCAAAAAGTCAAATGCTAAGACTTCGGCGAAATTGTTCTGAAATAAGTGATTTTAACCAACAAGCAAATCTTTTAAAAAATAAATTTATTGAGAAAAATTATTCTGAAACAGTACTTATGGACACTATCGAAAATACCCAACAAAAAGATAGAAATTAACTTTTAAAATACAAGTTGAAAAATACTGATAATCCTATGCCCTTGCCTATCATTTTTAATTATAATAATAAAAGCAACAATGTAAAAAAAAGTTATAAAAAAAACACTGGCATATTCTAAAGCAAGATGAAATTCTTAACAAAATCATACCAGAGCGTCCTAACATAGTTTTTAGGGGAGCACCCAATTTTAAATCAATATTAACTAAGAACTTTACTAAAGAAACAACCAATACAACCCCGTTATCCTTTTTCCCACAAATTAAAGGCTTCTGCAAATGTAAGATGTGTATTGTCTGTAGAAGTACTGATCATACTGTTCCTCACAAAGTTACTCAATTTATTTCTAAAGTTACAAATCAGGTTTACAAAATCAATGATTTCATTAATTGTTCAACTAAAAATGTTATTTATCTGCTTGAATGCCCTTGTGGCTTCCAATATGTTGGAATGACCACTAGGTGCTTAAAAATACGATTAAGCGAACATTGCAGAAATATAAAAAATGGATACTTAAATCATTCAGTATCCAAACATTTTATTAAACACAATAAAGATCCAAGATTGTTGAAATGTATTGGAATAAAAAAATATACGATTCCTTGGAGGGGCGGAAATATAAAAAACATTTTAGGGAAAACTGAAATGGAATGGGTTTACAAACTCCAAAACTTCACTCCTCATGGTCTTAATGTTGACTTTGACTTGTTTAACTTTTTATAAGTATATGCTCCTCACATGTTTTTATCCACTGTGTTTTTATGTATTGTAACATCCACTGTGTTTTTATGTATTGTAACATTTTCTGATCAATGACTGTGTTTCTTTAAATATTCACCCTTCTGTTTTTATTATTACCTTTCATTTATTTATTTTGTTATTTGCTTTATTTTATTTATCTAGATGTTATCCCATTATTCTTATTCTTTTAACTATGCCTGATGACACTCTTCAGTGTATCAGGCATAGTCGTATTTTATTTTATTTATTTTTTCGTCGGTCACACTCTGAGTGTGCTCCGACGTTTATTTCTATTTCCCTGACGCCGGCCGCAGCTTTGTGCTGGCCGTCGTTTCTTTGGTTAGCTGGTTTCCATGCCGACGACCGCGGCTTTACACGAGCCGTCGTCATGGCTTACTCCGCCCCCCCTGTACCTCCGTCGGCCGCAACCATATGCAAGCCGACGTCCTCTTTCCCCTAGACGCCGGCAGCTGCGCAGTGCGCGCCGACGTCTAACTACACATCCCAGCATCCTATGCGGTTTGATTGCCGGTCATGTGACCGCACCATTATTGTAAATTTTATGTAAAATACACCTCGTTTTAAATCCTCTTTAGCTCAATAAGCCATAATAAGTGAATCTAATTGTATACTTATCATCATCATTCTATTTTTATATGCATATTTTTATTTGTTTACTATTTGTATTCTGATTGGTTGTCATCAATTTTGGCGCCAATTTTAAGTTTCTATTTGTTATTTAAACCTCTCTCTGCCAGGTATCAGGTTCTTAATCCATATTGATAAAGCCGTATTGGCGAAACGCGTTTGTGGAATTTTACTGTGTATTTTAATATTAAAGATTATTTGGACACTTTTTATTTAGTGCCATTTATCTTTTTTTACACCGTATATTATTTTGTTACCTGGCATTTTTATTTCCCTGGACTCCAAGTAATCCGAGGTGGGGATAATACCACCAGCGCTATCTTCAAGGAGCAGTCGGTCTGCTCCTCTCTTGTGAGTACCATTTTATACGTATTTTTTATCTACTATTTTACCCAGTGAGCACTATTGGTTGTTTCTCTTTTATCTTTGAGCGTGGAACACATCACTGACGGAGGAAATTTTCCCTATATATCCCATAAGCGGGGATTGTACCGCTGTACGCCATCTACACTAGAGCGAGTTATAGCTCTTACAAATGTGAGTTTTATACCAGCTTTTAATTTTTTATCCATCTTACTACCAGACATATTGCACTATCCTGTTTTTTATCTGCTTCATCTTTTTACATACGAGTGAATTTCCAAGAAGAAGATCAGCGAGGAACTTTCCCCTGACCGTGAATCTACAGATTTCTCATTCTCCATAGGAGCATCTTCTAGATAAGACTTTCTTTTTTATTTGGACTTATTGTCGTGTATATATTGATTCCCCTTGGCGCAGCCTTTTTTTGTTATTTCCTTTGTTTTATTAGATATGGATTGACACCTGTCCTCAGAGACCCTGATACACACTGACACAGAGCAGAATAGGGACTGTTCCCCCTACATAGGGTCACTTGGCAGATATGGACTGACACCTGTCCTCAGAGACCCTGATACACACTGACACAGAGCAGAATAGGGACTGTTCCCCCTACATAGGGTCACTTGGCAGATATGGATTGACACCTGTCCTCAGGGACCCTGATACACACTGACACAGAGCAGAATAGGGACTGTTCCCCCTACATAGGGTCACTTGGCAGATATGGATTGACACCTGTCCTCAGAGACCCTGATACACACTGACACAGAGCAGAATAGGGACTGTTCCCCCTACATAGGGTCACTTGGCAGATATGGATTGACACCTGTCCTCAGAGACCCTGATACACACTGACACAGAGCAGAATGGGGACTGTTCACCCTACATAGGGTCACTTGGTAGATATGGATTGACACCTGTCCTCAGGGACCCTGATACACACTGACACAGAGCAGAATAGGGACTGTTCCTCCTACATAGGGTCACCATTTTTAGCCCAAGGCAGCTCATCTCATCAGGCCTTTTATGGTCGAATGTATCGCCGACTGTCAGTCCCTTTGGGATCCATCCCTCATTCATCTTAATAAAGGTGAGGTAATCTAGACTTTTTTGACCTAGGCGACTTCTCTTCTCAGTGACAATACCTCCTGCTGCACTGAAGGTCCTTTCTGACAGAACACTTGAAGCGGGGCAGGCCAGAAGTTCTATCGCAAATTGGGATAGCTCAGGCCACAGGTCAAACCTGCACACCCAGTAGTCAAGGTGTTCATCGCTCCTCAGAGTGTCGATATCTGCAGTTAAGGCGAGGTAGTCTGCTACCTGTCGGTCGAGTCATTCTCTGAGGGTGGTTCCCGAAGGGCTGTGGCGATGCGTAGGACTTAAAAAGCTCCGCATGTCCTCCATCAACAACACGTCTTTAAAGCGTCCTGTCCTTGCCGGCGTGGTTGTGGGAGGAGGAGGATTACTTTCACCTCTTCCCCTGTTAGATTCCCGTTGTGCTGTGACATCACCCTTATACGCTGTGTAAAGCATACTTTTTAATTTATTTTGCAAATGCTGCATCCTTTCCGACTTGTTGTAATTTGGTAACATTTCCGCCACTTTCTGCTTATACCGGGGTCTAATAGCGTGGACATCCAGTACAGGGCATTCACCTTCAGCCTTTTTATACGAGGGTCCCTCAACAGGCACGACAGCATGAAAGACCCCATTTGCACAAGGTTGGATGCCGAGCTACTCATTTCCCGTTCCTCCTCCTCAGTGATCTCAATGAAGGTATGTTCTTCCCCCCAGCCACGTACAACACCACGGGTACCAGATAGGTGACAACGAGCACCCTGGGATGCCTGTTGTGGTTGGTCTTCCTCCTCCTCCTAAAAGCCACATTCCTCCTCTGACTCCTCTTTCTCACAATCCTCTTCCAGCGTTGCCGCAGGTCCAGCAAGCGATGCTGATTAGGCTGTTTCTGGTGGTGATGGTGACCACAACTCTTCCTCTTCCTCTTCATGCTCATCTACGGCCTGATCCAGCACTCGTCGCAGGGCACGCTCCAGGAAGAAAACAAATGGTATGATGTCGCTGATGGTGTTTTCGGTGCGACTGACTAGGTTTGTCACCTCCTCAAAAGGACGCATGAGCCTACAGGCATTGCGCATGAGCGTCCAGTAACGTGGCAAAAAAATTCCCAGCTCCCCAGAGGCTGTCCTAGCACCCCGGTCATACAAATATTCATTAACGGCTTTTTCTTGTTGGAGCAGGCGGTCGAACATTAGGAGTGTTGAATTCCAACGTGTCGGGCTGTCGCAAATCAAGCGCCTCACTGGCATGTTGTTTCGCCGCTGGATATCGGCAAAGTGCGCCATGGCCATGTAGGAATGCCTGAAATGGCCACACACCTTCCTGGCCTGCTTCAGGACGTCCTGTAAGCCTGTGTACTTATGCACAAAGCGTTGTACGATCAGATTACACAAATGTGCCATGCACGGCACATGTGTCAACTTGCCCAATTTCAATGCCGCCAACAAATTTGTTCCGTTGTCACAAACCACTTTGCCGATATCCAGTTGCTGCGGAGTCAGCCACTTTTCCACCTGTGCGTTCAGGGCGGACAGGAGTGCTTGTCCGGTGTGACTCTCTGCAGCAAGTCAAACCCAAGACGGCGTGACACTGCCGTATTCGGGATGTGGAATAGTACCTGGGGAGCTGGGGGGGTGCCGTTGATGTGGAGCAAGACGCAGCAGCAGAGGAGGACTCAGCCGAGGAGGTTATGGAGGATGGAGTAGGAGGAGTAGAGGAGGTGGCAGCAGGCCTGCCTGCAAGTCGTGGCGGTGTCACCAACTCCTGTGCAGAGCCACGCATTCCATGCTTGGAAGCCGTCAGCAGGTTTACCCAATGCGCAGTGTAGGTGATATACCTGCCCTGACCATGCTTTGCAGACCAGGTATCAGTGGTCAGATGGACCCTTGCCCCAACACTGTGTGCCAGACATGCCATTACTTCCTTTTGCACAATCGAGTACAGGTTGGGGATTGCCTTTTGTGAAAAGAAATTTCGTCCGGGTACCTTCCACTGTGGTGTCCCAATAGCTACAAATTTTTTGAACGCCTCAGACTCCACCAGCTTGTATGGTAAAAGCTGGCAGGCTAATAGTTCGGACAAGCCAGCTGTCAGACGCTGGGCAAGGGGGTGACTTTCTGACATTGGCTTCTTACGCTCAAACATGTCCTTGACAGACACCTGACTGAAGATGAGCGGGAACTGCTCAAGGCGAGAGACGGAGTGGCGGATGGTTGAGAGGGGGAAAGGAGGACAGCAGTGGTTGACGTGGCTGAAGATGCTGGACCAGGAGGAGGATGGCGGCTTTGAGTTTGTGTGCTGCTTGTACTCATGTGTTGATCTCATAGGCGTTTGTGATGTGCAATCATGTGCCTACGCAAAGCAGTTGTACCTAGGTGGGTGTTGGACTTCCCATGACTCAGTTTCGTTTGGCACAGGTTTCAAATGGCATCGCTGTTGTCAGAGGCAGACACACAAAAAAAATCCCACACTGCTGAGCTCTGCAATGACGGCATTCTGGTGGTGGACACAGCATGCGTTGATTGGCGTGCTGTCGGGCTGACCCCGGGTGCCGATGCATGCTGTCTGACTGTGCCACTAGCTCCTTGCGACGACCTCCCCCTGCTTCCAACTCATCTTCTCCTCCTCTCTGTCTCCCCATCTGAACTTTCGCCCTGTTCTTCTTCTTGCCGAGCGGGCACCCACGTGACATCCATGGACGCATCGTCATCATCAACCGCTTCACTTGTATCTGACAACTCAGCAAAGGAAGCAGCAGCGGGTACAACATCATCATCATCACACCATACGTCCATGTGTGTAATGCTGCCTGACTGACACATATCCCTGTTATCTACATCCTCTGGCAATAATGGTTGCACATCACTCATTTCTTCAAACGGATGTGTAAATAACTCCTCTGACAGATAAAGAGAAGTGGCTGTGGTGCTAGTGTTGGTGGTGGCGGCAGGTGGGTGAGTGGTATCTTGAGAGGTGCCCGAAGCTAAGCTGGAGGAGGATGGTGGGTCAAGGTTCCGAGCGGAAGCTGTAGAAGATTGGGTGTCCTGTGTTAGCCAGTCAACTATGTCCTCAGAACTTTTCAAGTTCAGGGTACGTGGCCTCTGAAAATTGGGCATTATTCTAGGGCAAAAGGGAATCACAGCACCACGACCACAACGGCCCCTGCAGGGTGGCCTGCCTTTGTCTGTCAGTTTTTTTTTAATTAGTGGTACTATGCGTGCAAGCTACTGTGAGACCAGATATGAGTGGAACTGTGCAGTGGCAGAGGTTGGCAGAGTACACGCTATAGGCCTGACACCCGCTTGAAGACAACTAACTGCTATTCAATCTTTAACAGTGAAAACATTTTTTTTGTTTTTAAATGCAATCTATTGCGACACCAGATAAGAGTGGAAATGTGCACTGGCAGAGGTTGGCAGAGTACACGCTGTAGGCATGACACACCCGCTTGAAGACAAGTAACTGCTATTCAATCTATAACAGTGAAAAAAGTTTTTTGGTTTTAAATGCACGCTATTGTGACACCAGATATGAGTGGCAATGTGCGCTGGCAGAGGTTGGCAGAGTACACGCTGTACAACTAACTGCTATTCAATCTATAACAGTGAAAACTGTTTTTTTTTTTTTTTTTTATTCTTTAATTTATTGTGCAAGAAGTAACATATATGCATGCAGTGCCACGACAGCATTAGCAGGCTTAATAGAACAGTGTTAAACATGTGTGACGTTTAACCCCTTAAGGACCAAACTTCTGGAATAAAAGGGAATTGTGACGTGTCAGACATGTCATGTGTCCTTAAGGGGTTAAAATAGCTGCACATTTTATACATTTTATTGGTCAAGAGTAATACAGATATATTCAATGGTGGCTACCTAAACACCGTGATGGTGTCGGAGCAGATTGACAATGCAGGTACAAGCTTAGTAAAGATTGGCTTAGCTAGATTAATACGTTTGAGTAATGTGAAGCTATGCTTGTAATGACACTTGTGGTGTTGGAATATAACGTTGACTATATGTATCATATATGATTATAGCAGTATGGTTTTAAGTAGCTTGGCTGAGTATTATATGTGTGTAGCTTTGTCTGGAGAGTGATACTTCGCTTCTTAAAACACGTATCTCGCTGTGTATATATGCAGTAACACCAAATCAGCAGGATGGTTCCTTAATACTTAGTTTACCCTCAGCTTGTGTGTAGCCTTCAACTCGCTAGTAGCCTGGCATGCCATAGGATTTAGCTATGTTAGGCATTCTACATAAGGAGACTTGTGGGCCCAGAGATTAGCAGACAACTCATGGGTATGTGGCATCAAACAGACCCACGAGAGAGTGTCCGTACAATACCGCTTAGTAAAATAAGTTGAAGGGCTTGAATAGTCCTAGTCCATATGGTTGGCAGGTTTCAATGTGCTGTCTGTTCAGCACGTACCCGACGGGTGGTGGTTCAGTGAAGGAAGCTGGGTCTAAGTTATACAGCGCTATTGCGGCCTCTGAGTTTAACCGCCTCTCTCTTCATCAGTGGACTGTCTTCTGCAGGTGGGAGAGGTTGCTTGCTCCTCCGCTTTGTTCCCGCTCTCGTCATTCTCACCGCCGCCGGTCTCAGTGTGGTCAGCTGGTATAGCCCTGGAGTAGGTCAGATGGGTAGTCTCCTCTGCGATCGGCTCCATTGTGCTGGCAGTTCACGCACATGGCTTGCGTGCGGCGGCCATCTTGAGGGGTACTGCTCTGTAAGTGTACCTCGGCGAGGTGGTTCTTTTAGGCCTGGTTTGGCACATTAATGGATGTCCGTGTGGACCGGGATGACCCCCCCGGTCCAGAGGGGGAGGGGGAGCCAGCCGCCGGCTGGAGACCCGGGAGAGCGGCCGTCTCTTCCCGGCTCAAGCTCCCCTGTGCCTCCGTCGGGTCACCGTTGGCACCAGGTAGGGTCTTTAGGAGGCATCTCTGCTTACCCCAACAACAGCCTAAGGTCAGTTTAGTTGCCGGAGTGTGTCGTTGGTTAGATTTGGTCCCCAGTTATCGCCGATTTTCGGCCCTGAAGCGGGAGCTCCGACAGAGCGCGTCTGATCCCTCCGGCGGTCCGGCCCTGCCCCTCAAAAAAATTTTTTGGTTTTAAATGCACGCTATTGTGACACCAGATATGAGTGGCAATGTGCACTGGCAGTGGTTGGCAGAGTACACGCTGTAGGCCTGACACCCGCTTGCCGACAACTAACTGCTATTCAATCTATAACAGTGAAAAAAGTTTTTGGGTTTTTAAATGCAATCTATTGCGACACCAGATATGAGTGGCAATGTGCAGTGGCAGAGGTTGTCAGAGTACACGCTGTAGGCATGACACACCCACTTGAAGACAGGTAACTGCTATTCAATCTATAACAGTGAAAAAAGTGTTTTGGTTTGAAATGCACACTATTGTGACACCAGATATGAGTGGCAATGTCCACTGGCAGAGGTTGGCAGAGTACACGCTGTAGGCCTGACACCCGCTTGAAGACAACTAACTGCTATTCAATCTATAACAGTGAAAAAAGTTTTTGGGTTTTTAAATGCAATCTATTGCAACACCAGATAAGAGTGGCAATGTGCACTGGCAGAGGTTGGCAGAGTACACGCTGTAGGCCTGACACCCACTTAAATACAACTAACTGCTATTAAATCTATAAAAGTGGAAAACGGTTTTTGGTTTTCAATGCACGCTATTGTGACACCAGATAAGAGTGGCAATGTGCACTGGCAGAGGTTGGCAGAGTACACGCTGTAGGCCTGACACCCGCTTAAATACAACTAACTGCTATTAAATCTATAACAGTGGAAAAGTTTTTTGGTTTTAAATGCACGCTATTGTGACACCAGATATGAGTGGCAATGTGCACTGGCAGAGGTTGGCAGAGTACACGCTGTAGGCATGACACCCGCTTGAAGACAACTAACTGCTATTCAATCTATAACAGTGAAAAAAGTTTTTGGGTTTTAAATGCACGCTATTGTGACACCAGATATGAGTGGCAATGTGCAGTGGCAGAGGTTGTCAGAGTACACGCTGTTGGCCTGACGCACAGACTCTTGCAGACAACTATCTGCTATTCAATCTATTACAGTGAAAAAAAAGTTTTGGGGTTTTTAAATGCACGCTATTGTGACACCAGATATGAGTGGCACTGTGCACTGGCAGAGGTTGGCAGAGTACACGCTGTAGGCCTGACACACAGACGCTTGCAGACAACTAACTGCTATTCAATCTATTACAGTGAAAAAAAATATTTTTGTTTTTAAATGCAAGCTATTGTGACACCAGATATGAGTGGTGGCACTTGGCAAGTGGGCACAGTATCCACTGTGAGCCTGACACAGAAGCTGGTAGGCAGGCAACTGCAATTAGATTACACAGGAAAAAAAAGCAGACTGATGTTCTAGCCCTAAAAAGGGCTTTTTGGGGTGCTGTCCTTACAGCAGAGATCAGATGAGTCCTTCAGGACTGTAGTGGACACTGAATACACTAGCCAATCTATACATTTCCCTATCAAATGAGCAGCAGCTACACTTTCCCTCTTCTATCTAAGAATGCAGCTTCAGAATGAATCTAAAATGGATGCTGTACAGGAGGTGGGAGGGTCTGGAAGGGAGGGTCTGCTGCTGATTGGCTGGAATGTGTCTGCTGACTGTGAGGCACAGGGTCAAAGTTTACTCAATGATGACAAATAGGGGGCGGATTGAACCGCGCATGTGTTCGCCCGCCGTGGCGAATGCGAACACGCTATGTTCGCCGGAAACTATTCGCCAGCGAACAGTTCGGTACATCACTATTTGTCAAGTCTGCAAGTAAATATAACCGATCATGCGAATAATCAAACATATATAACTATGTATCGAAAAGAGAGAACCAAAAGCTAGTTGCCTGGGGCAACCAGCCGATGAGTGTGCCTGGGGAAACCTGGGAAAGGGGGTAACCCTTACATACGTTATAGGAGAAAAGAACAAGGGAGGAAGATCTAGAGAGAGATAGGAAACTCCTAATCTCTATTCCAGATCGACCAAGGTAGGAAACCCCTTCCTAGTTGTAATGCTAAAACTTAACCTTTAATGGAAATATAATAAAACAATATAAACACAAATAATGAAAATAACGAAGAAAACAAAATTAAAGATAAAAATAAAAATGGAGTGGTTCCTAAATAACTGTGGTAATGGACAATAGAAATCGTAGAAAAATCAACTGTCGTCCTTGAAAACCACCTATAGATAGAGAACTAAAGTCCAAACTGTTCCCAAATAAGGGGAGGTGTAGAGAGGTAAAGGGAGAAAGTCAGAGTTGTACTATGTTGGACCTTTAAAACTCTTAAATGGAAGGGTTAGCAACTCTAGAAAAACTGTTGCATACTAGCTAACAAGTGGGTACTATAAAAAAGTAGCACTGTGAAATATACACTTGTAGCAAAACCCTATATCCTATGGAGCTCCCATGCATTGTACATACAGGAGACCACCCACATAGAGCAGAGGAAGTGTGTCTAAACTCGGTAGACTAAATCGCCAGCTGAACCTCCAAACTTCCAGTTAAAACTCGGCTAACTGTTTAGCCAACAGAGACTCTCAACCCCTGGAACCCCTCTTAGTAAACCTCAAGTGTTCCGATAAAAGAACAAACAGTCTGGCTAGACTAAAGACTCAAAGTCTGGAAAACACTCCTGACTAGCTACCTAACGCGCGTTTCAGCGCTTCAAAATGCGCCTTCGTCAGAGGTACAAGCCTTTTCTTCGTTATTTTCATTATTTGTGTTTATATTGTTTTATTATATTTCCATTAAAGGTTAAGTTTTAGCATTACAACTAGGAAGGAGTTTCCTACCTTGGTCGATCTGGAATAGAGATTAGGAGTTTCCTATCTCTCTCTAGATCTTCCTCCCTTGTTCTTTTCATATATAACTATGTAACCTAAGAGGGAACATTCATAACCTATGTATTGAGTGCGGTATAATTTGGTTAGTTTTGTATATTCATTGTTGTGGTCCTTGAAAGGGTGACCCAGATACCAGCACCAAGGATTTGAGTGAGTGCAGGCATATTGTGTAGTTATTGATATAGTTATTAATGTTAGTTAATATAGAATCAGTAGTGACTATCTACTGCTCTCAAAAGGAATTGAAAAATAAAACCTCTTTAGTTGTTCCTATAGGATGGTGTGAGCGGTCAGTACCTCTTATAGGTAAAAAAGGAAGAAAGTCCCTGGATCAATGCTTGTTCCCACATGCTCAAAACGGTATTGGCAAAGGTGTGCTAAAATGAATGTACAAGTAGTCAAGAAGCCACAAGCAATTTTTAAGGCTCCAAAATTCAGGACATCAAGGATTTCTGATGTTGGAATCCAATCTGCTCATAGTATTTCATTTTTGGGCTGTGCTAATATCAGATATCACTGTACTCTACCTTGTGCCTTTTCTGGAGCATCAAATCTACCCATTGTATGTTTATTTTAGTGAAATAGCAACTTTTTATTATAAAGCTAGCTACCTCAAGGTGGAGCCATAGATTTGTTATGTTTTTGCATTTCTCTTCACCTTGCACCGTGGATAAACCAGAAGAATCAGTAATATTATTTTGATATATATCATGAATGGTGTTTTATTGTAAATAATTCCAATCTTCAAAACATTTTTTATAGCAAGGCCTTATTAAAAGAAAACAAAACACTTTTAAAGAAACACTTTTATTTGACAGATAGGATCTCACAACTAGAACTCTAATTCAGATCTGATGGATAATTGATTATCTGTGAAAATCCCAATAAGTGTGGCAGATATATTTTCAAATGAACACAAGTTATCTGGGTCCATTTAAGCAAAAACTCTGCTAACATAATTTATAAAAGACAAGCAATGTCAGTTTAGCATTTCACAAAAATAAAGCACTTTACTTTATGCAAAGTATAACAGAACAAGTGTTGTGCAATCAGAACTGTGGGGTGTTAAATTGGTAACTGTTTAATTATCAGTAGAGTAAAAGTCACATTGCTGACTAACACGCACACATTCATGTCAGACTTAATGTAAAGGTTAAATGCTTTAATCTGGCATACATCGTAGGTAAGCTTTATGCCATATCCTGAGATTAATCCAACTATCAATAATAGAATGTCACATGTTGCAAACCAGAGTTATCAATCATAAATTGAACATCACTTTCTACTGAATAAAACAGCAGTAGGAGCAATGATTTCATATTGTAACATCATTCGCATACAAATTAGATGAAGTTGATTAATGTGTAACACACAGGTGCTTATTTTGTTAGACAACTGCAGTGCAGAGCAGTCTTGAAAAATGATACATAGATTACTGTTTAACAAAAATTAGCTTGTCTTTGGTTTTTCCAAGAAATATCTTATATATTGTATCCTTGTATCAGTAGAATCCCAAATTCCTGGGAACAAGAATGTTTATAACTCACTTACTACTTGGGCCATACCCCAATGCGTTTCACTTTTAATAAATATCACTACTGAAAATGTTAACAGATCCCTTAATGCACCATAACCACGACATCCCACTGTAGTGAGGGACTAATTAACATTGGGTCACACTTTTTTCATATGCATAATTTTTCTGTGGATTACTTGTGATTATCTATGTGTGCTGCATCTATTGTGAAATATTATCCATAAGTGGGAAAAGTCCAGCACCGTGGCAAAAATCCCATTAACTTAACGATGGAATGACTCACAAGTACAATTAAACATTTCTTTTTTTAATTAACATTTTTGAGATTATTTGGTGTTGCGGCAATATCCATGAACGGAACATTATTTTTTTTGTTCACACCATGTTTAGTTTATGATTGGCAGGCAGACTGGCATGTATTCATGCTAAGCTGACATTCCAATTTTTTGGGCAGACTCGCAACCATTCCAGTTGAGTCCAACCCTTTGTGTAGTGCCAGTGAAATGATTCACATCACGGGCCCACCTCCTTTTACCCCATCCACCAACGTTCTTCTTCAAAGGCCGGCGATGTTGGGGGGTATGGATTTAGTTGCGATAGTGAGATATTAATATAGGGTATGTTTAGTATCATAACTGCATCCTATGAGTTTCCCTCCGGCACCACCTCTACCAAATACAGGATTTGTGGGAGGTATGATTGTAATTAGGCAATTCATAATTGTCAGCGCCAGGCCCAATGAGCTCTTAATCTGGCCCTGGCTGTAGGGGTAATGATGCTTGGAGTGCACTGGTACTAAATCCCCGGTAATTGGTCAAACCATCGGGCAACAGAGCTTACTCCAATGACAGCTAAATGACATCCAGCTTTTGTAGAGTGGCAAAATTCGGATTCTGCATTTCATTTATTGGCTGAGAGTGTCAGCTGAGCCAGTGAATGATTGTCTGTCCACAGAAATAGGCACATAATTGGCATCAGTCAGCCCAGAACTCTCATTCTGACTGACTAATGACGCTGCCTGAATTAGAGTCACACCTCTGGCATGTAGCCCAAATATGTCTATATATGTGCAGCATTCTTACTGAACGTGGCCTTAGATCAAATGTAAACACTATGTTTTCTCAGGAAAAGGCAGTGTTTACAAATGTCAGCCTGCAGCCTATCTTATGGTGTAATGGTTCTGATGCTTAGATTGTTCTTTTAAGCTGCTTTCAGAGACTCTCCTCAAATGGATGCTTTCCTGGAGCTACTTTTAAAGGGGTATAATTTATATTGTGGAGAAAAATCTGCATATGTTACATAATTTAGCCATTTTTATTTATTTACAATCTATTTACTTCCTGTTTTTCATAATTCATTCATTATTGGAATGAAGCCAGGAAATCGTGAAGGGGAGGGGAAGGGAGGGGAGGGGAGGGGGGAGCAAGGACCACTAGGGGAGGGGAGGGTAAGGACCACTAGGGGAGGGGTGAGTCTGGACCACTGGGGGAGGGGGGTTAAGGAACACAGGGGGAACGGGGGTGGGAAGGTAAGGACCACTGAGGGAGGAGGAGGGGAGGTCCACTAGGGGTTTGGGATAGGGAGGACCACTAAGGGGGTGAAGGACCACCAAAGGGGGGTAAGGAGGGAGGACTACTAAGGAGAGGGAAGGAGGGTAAGGACCACTAAGGGGGGGGGGGAGATTACCACTAAGGGGGTGGTGGGAGTAGGGGATTTGGGAGAGGGAGGACCACTAAGGGGTTTGGGAGAGGGAGGACCACTAAGGGGGGGGAGAGGGGAGTGAGAAGACCACCAAGGGGGGACTGCAGAGGGACAGGGGGCCAAGGGAGAGCACTAAGTGACACACACACACACTTAGAAACATACAATGCATTCCTACTCACACACAGACACACCCGAAACACACAATACATCCCTTACGTTCTCTTGCATAATTAATGCACCCCTTACAGACACACACTCAGGGCCGTCTATAATATGATTAGGACCCTGGGCAATGCATTTTCTTGGGCCCCCTGGGCCCTGCCCCTCCTATCCCTCCCCCCCAATTCCGCCCAATGCGCAATCACACTGACAGACGTACTGGCACATACAGACACAGACAGACATTAAAACATTCACAGATACACACTGACACACAAATATATACTGGCAGACATACTGACACACACACACAGACATACGTACACACACAGACACATACACTGGCAGACATACTGACAGATATACTGACACACACAGACACATACACTGACAGACGTATTGACACACACACAGGCATACTGACACACACAGGCATACTGACACACACACAGGCATACTGACATACACATAGACAGACGTACTGGCACATACACACAGACAGACATTAAAACATTCACAGATACATACTGACACACACATACACTGACACACAAATATATACTGGCAGACATACTGACATACATACATACACACACAGGCACATACACTGACAGATATACTGACACACACAGACACATACACTGACAGACGTATTGACACACACACACACACACACAGACATACACACACAGACACATACACTGACAGATATACTGACACACACAGACACATACACTGACAGACATATTGACACACACACACACAGACACATACACTGACAGATATACTGACACACAGACACATACACTGACAGACGTATTGACACACACACACACAGACAGACATACACACACAGACACATACACTGACAGATATACTGACACACACAGACACATACACTGACAGACATATTGACACACACACACAGACACATACACTGACAGATATACTGACACACAGACACATACACTGACAGACCTATTGACACACACACACACAGACAGACATACACACACAGACACATACACTGACAGATATACTGACACACAGACACATACACTGACAGACGTATTGACACACACACACACACACACACAGACATACACACACAGACACACACTGACAGATATACTGACACACACACAAACACATACACTGACAGATATACTGACAGATATACTGACACACACAGACACATACACTGACAGACGTATTGACACACACACAGGCATACTGACACACACAGGCATACTGACATACACATAGACAGACGTACTGGCACATACACACAGACAGACATTAAAACATTCACAGATACACACTGACACACAAATATATACTGGTAGACATACTGACACACACACACAGACATACGTACACACACAGACATATACACTGGCAGACATACTGACAGATATACTGACACACACAGACACATACACTGACAGACATATTGACACACACACAGGCATACTGACACACACAGGCATACTGACACACACACAGGCATACTGACATACACATAGACAGACGTACTGGCACATACACACAGACAGACATTAAAACATTCACAGATACATACTGACACACACATACACTGACACACAAATATATACTGGCAGACATACTGACATACATACATACACACACAGGCACATACACTGACAGATATACTGACACACACAGACACATACACTGACAGACGTATTGACACACACACACACACAGACATACACACACAGACACATACACTGACAGATATACTGACACACACAGACACATACACTGACAGACATATTGACACACACACACACAGACACATACACTGACAGATATACTGACACACAGACACATACACTGACAGACGTATTGACACACACACACAGACAGACATACACACACAGACACATACACTGACAGATATACTGACACACACAGACACATATACTGACAGACATATTGACACACACACACAGACACATACACTGACAGATATACTGACACACAGACACATACACTGACAGACCTATTGACACACACAGGGGCGTATTTGCCGCGAGGCAAACAAGGCATTTGCCTTGGGCGGCATTTTCCAGGGGGCGGCAAAAAAAGCCGCCCCCAAACGCCCAGGGCAAATGCCTTGTTAGCCTTGCGGCTAACAGACATCCTGGGCTGGTGGCTGCTGGGCTGGTTGCTGGGCGGGCGGGCGGCTGGCGAGGGAGCACTTCCTCTGAGCTGTCTGCTCAGCTCCCTCGCGCGCCGCAGAGTGAGGCTGGGAGCCGGAATATGACGTCATATTCCGGCTCCGCCTCCCAGCCTCACTCTGCGGCGCGTGAGGGAGCTGAGCAGACAGCTCAGAGGAAGTGCTCCCTCGCCAGCCGCCCACCCAGCAACCATCCCAGCAGCCCGACCGGCAGCCCCACTAGACCCCAGGGAGAGGGAGAACCCCCCCAGCATTCCCAAAGGTAAGGAGGCTGGGGGGTAAATAAAAAAAAAATGAGTTAATGTGAGTGAGTGTGTCTGTTAGTGTGTGTCTGTTAGTGAGTGTGTCTGTTAGTGTGTGTGTCTGTTAGTGTGTGTGAGTGTGTCTGACTGTGTGTGTCTGTTAGTGTGTGTGAGTGTGTCTGTTAGTGTGTGTGTGTGTGTCTGTTAGTGAGTGTGAGAGTGTGTGTGAGTGTGTCTGACTGTGTGTGTCTGTTAGTGTGTGTGAGTGTGTCTGTTAGTGTGTGTGAGTGTGTCTGTTAGTGTGTGTCTGTTAGTGAGTGTGAGTGTGTCTGTTTGTCTGTTAGAGTGTGTGTGTGTGAGAGTGTGTCTGTTAGAGTGTGTGTGTGTCTGACTGTGTGTGTCTGTTAGTGTGTGTATGTCAGTGTGTGTGTCTGTTAGTGAGTGTGTGAGTGTGTCTGTTAGCAGCTAACAGACACACTCACACACTCACTAACAGACACTCACACACACTGACATACACACACTAACAGACACACACACTAACAGACACACACACTAACAGACACACTCACACACAGACACACTCATACACTCACACACACACACTGACAGATACGCATCCATTAGCTAACAGTTATACTGACACACACAGACACATACACTGACACACACAGACACATACACTGACAGAAGTATTGACACACACACACAGGCATACTGACATACACATAGACAGACATACTGACACACACACACGTACGTACGTACGTACGTACATACACAGACATACTGACACACACACACACACATACATACATACATACACACACAGACATACTTACAGACAAGCATACATTTAGCCACCCTCCAGGTTCTTACCTTTTCCTGGAGGGTGGTTTCCCTGGGGTACAGTGGCAGGCTGAGGCAGATGGGAGTTCTCCTCTGGAACTCCCCTCCCTGCCATTCTCCTCCCGCGCGGCTGTGCTCTCCGTCGGGAGGAAGTGACGTCACTTCCTCCCAGCCGGTACAGGAATGGGCCCGGTCGCGCTGTTTAAGCGTCACAGCGCCAGACCGGGCCCCTGCTCACACATGCTCCCCGGGTGGCCCTTAGTGCATGAGCCACCCGGGGAGCCTCCTCAGCGTGCGGGCTGGTGCGGCTCTGTGCAGCCGCACCGCCGGGTCCAAGGGGGGCTGCGCAAATCGCGGGGCCCACAGGGCAGCTGCTCTGGGCCCCCAGGAGCAATTGGGCCCGGGGCAGCTGCCCCGTTTGCCCCGCGTTAAAGACGGCCCTGCACACACTGCATTCAATTACATACACAGAAACAAACCTTGCACCCCTTACACACACACACACACACACAGAAACATACCTTGCATTCCTTACACGCAAACACATACTACATCCCCTATAAACACACTACATCCCTTACACAAATTGCACACATAAAACATCCCCAACTCATGGATGGGCCATGTAGGTGGATTTATGGGTGGGTGTATGCCCCCTGGGGGCCCAGACCTTGAGCTGTGTAAGGGGCCCTAAAAAATGGAGCTGCTTCCTGTTCGTTAATTGTTGTGAGCACTGTTAAAAACAGTCTCCAGAGAGCCTCTTCTACACCAGACCTGTGGAGCCAGACTGAACCCATCATCAGCCTCTTGTCCTCATCTGGTGGTAAGTAGGCAATCCAATATATTATTAGTGGCACTAATCTCTAATTTACCTCACATTAAATGGATACTATAGTCACCAGAAGCACTACAGCATAATGTAGTAGTTCTGGTGTCTATAGCCTGTGCCTGTAGGCTTTTTAATGTAAACACACTGTCTTTTCAGATAAAAGACACTTTGTGAACACTGGCGTTGGCCCATATGGCAGAGCATATGGGCGGGGCATTGTGATGTCACATGGTGGGCAGGACATATGGGGGGGGCGGCAAAAATTTTTTTGCCTAAGGCGGCAAAAATCCTTGCCCTGGGTAATAGACGTAAATTGATGTGCTCCTGACAGTAACACACACACACACACACACACACATATATATATATATATATATATATATATATATATATATATATATTGATGTGTGTATTAGTAACATATAATTATACCTATAATATTTACACATATAGTAAAATACATTTATATATGCATAATACACACATAGATGTCATATATATATATATATATATATATATATATATATATATAATGAGCATGTATTGGCCCAGTCTTGTTGCTAGTTGCATACTCATGCACCATAACAAATTCAAAGTGAAGAGCGCACCCATAGAACTTCAAAATAAACAAGCTAACTTCATTTTTGTTTAGTTATGCAACTGCAGACATTCAGCATTTCAGTATCATTACTAAAATGTCCTAAATAGGCCAAAGTAGTTGTACTGAAACATTGATTACATTCAAATGTACGTCTACTTAAAATAAAGGCGTTCTTTCGTTGGAGTAAGAGTTTTCAATTTCAAGTTATTTTTTCACCCTCTATATCAGCACACTATGCTGGCGCGACGCATTATTGGGCTGGTATAGACTTTTTTTCCAGGGCTGCTTTTAGTTCCCAGTCTGGCCCTGGCTCCACCTAATTGTGTGTTTTTCCCCTGCTTGTCTCAGAGGTACCTTTGTCCAGCAAAACCATATGTGAATTGCATGTTTTACCCTAGATAATTTCCACCCGATTAATACCATGTAAGACTAACCTGTTTGGTTGACACAGGAACATTTTGCTATTGCTTTAAAGTAGGGTTCTCTAAATTCTCGCCCACCAGATGTTGTTGAACTACAACTCTCAAGATTCTATGGCTATCTAATTCATGGTAGTTGTAGTTCAGCAACATCTGGAAGGCCAGAGTTTGGAGAACCCTGCTTCAAAGGGACTCTCAAGGTTGGAAGAGAGCTCCATTTCCCCCTGCTGTTAGTGTACATACAAGCAGCAGCTTCAAAGAGCAAATCCCAGACCAGGAAGAGGTTCCAGATCTATGGGGGTCTGATCTTCTTTCATAAACCCAAGTTCAACAGAGATTTATCAAATATGTATTCCGCTCTCAGCCATAGTTCTAATAAACAGCCACAGCACTGCAAGCAACTGTTTTATATTTTTGTGAATAGGCGTGTGCTAAGCAACCCCCTGAGCTTCCAACTGCGCAAAGATATAGGTATGGCTCGGGTACATGGCCTGCTTTTGACCATCATTTGCATGCCATACATATATGTTATGGACAGCAGATATGGAAGGCAAACAAGAAAGTACACTAACATTTCCCATTAGGGACTATCATGGTACATTTTAGAGAAAGCAAAAAAAAAAAATTTTTTTTAAAAAGGATATGCTTTTGTTTTGGAGAGTGTTCTTTGGTCTTATTATCTCTCTAGACCATGTTAAACTAGAGCTTACCACGATGACTCCTAGAATGTATATATGTATTGATGTACAGCATTTTTTCAGTTTCCAATTAACTAAAATTAAAACGATACCACATTGTTTCAGCATCTTTACGATTATTCAGGCACAGTTGCTTCCATATTTTTAATCTAAAAATAAAAAGCTTTTTATTTTTGTGTTTTGTTTTGGTTTAATTCTCTTTTTAATGAGTCTGCCCTTCACAATTTAATTTCAGGCTTAATAAGCTGCAGTCACTGACATGAAATGGAATGTGTATATTACAGGCTATTTCCTTTACTCCGGGAGTCTGTCTCTTCTTCACTTCTAATGACAGGAGGGAAGAGAGTAAGCTGACAATTGCTGGGTATGGATGGGAGCTTTTATTTGGATTAATTTCACAAAATTATGGACATGCAACCTCTGTCAAGCTACTAAATTTAACAGTGATTCTCGTATTTTCTGTTTTAGAGTAATCTGTAATTATAAAAAAAGATAGGGAGTTTAATCACATATCTGTCTTTCTACAGAGGCAGTGGTATTTTCTGTTGTCAGTGATTAAAGCTTAAATAGATTTCAGCTTAGATGTTTGTTTAACCTCTTCTGTGCTGGAGGAATGAATCACGTCCTTCTCTAAAATGTATTGTTTGTGAACAAAATGTACCGATTTACTCATATTAATTGCTAGTTTGCATAGGGGTTGGATTTCATTAAAAAAAAAAAAAAAATAAAGTTGTTCAACTATTTACCAACCCTCTCTCAAATGCAGATGTCTGAATGGAACCTGTATATTTTTGTCCGGGTAAGTTCTTAAAAAGAACGCCAGTGAGCAAACCTTACTAATTAGCTGTGTTTATCATGACATTAATTGGTTATATGTAGCCGGGAGAAAGCATAAAGCTTCATTGAGGAACTGAAAGTTCTGGCCAGACATTCCACTCTCATGCAGAAAATTGGTAGATATTTATCAAAACGTGGCATTCAAATGTCATCATTGTTTTAATCATATTCATTTAATGCAGATTTGTAACTTTTGGGGGTCTTTGCATATTTTGCAATGTCCTGCAAAGTAATCTGTAAGGTGTGGAGGCTTTGGGGTTCCATGGAAGGTAGGTTTACTTACCTGAAGTTGTCCCTCGCAGATGCTGCTACTGTCTTCCTGGAGGTCTTTTGCCAAGAGCCATGTCAGTGCTGTACTCTTGCACATGCACAAGAGTAAAACACTGAAGTGTATGGAGGATGCCGTGGGAGCCTCCACTGATTATGTTTTGTGATGAGAGGGAACATGCCTGAATCCCACGTGATGGCTACTGGGATTTGACAAAAGATGATGTCAGAGTTCTCCCTTTTCTCAACTTTAGGATTTATCAGATCACAATTTAGTCCTTACCTTGTCTTATGATATTTTTGTATTACATTAGAAATTCCAACGCAGTAGGCATCAGTATTTCATCGATATATCTTTATGAAATACTGAGATGCTACAGAGCCGCTTTAACTCGTCCAAAAGGTTTTGGTTTAACCCCTTAAAGACTGGACTGTTTTTGCAATGTTGTACATTTGCGACCAGGCCTCTTTTATTTTTGTTTTTGGAAATATATGTTTATTGAATATTTTTCATCATTACTTTGAGAAACAGTGCGGACTCGCAGGTCCCAATCGAATAATGCAACTTCGATCATTCATAAGAAATAGTGAACATATTAACATATTTCGGTGACACGCAGGTCACAGGTGAGAGCGTATAGCAGATACATGGTGGACTCGCAGGTCCCGATAGGAATCTTTCTTCCTATAAGGAAATTTGGTCTTCTCTGTTGAAATATATTGTTGTTTTAAACATCATCTGTTTGTTACATATTTTCGTGTTAGGGACCGTGTGGGACACGCAGGTCCCGTGTTAAATATGCATGAAATGGTATTAGGCAGTTGCGTGAAGTATCTATATGGGCACGCAGGCCGGGAGCGACCAGGCCTCTTTTTACACTTTTGTGGTGTTTGTGTTTAGCTGTAATTTTCCGCTCTCTCATTTACTGTTCCTATACAAATTATATGTTGTTTTTTTCAGGACAAAAAAGGCTTTCTTTACATACCATTATTTAAATAATCTCATGTAATTTAATTTAAAAAAAAAAATGATGAAAAAAATACATGTTTTTTGACTTTTACTTGAAATATCTTTTACTCATCTACAAAAGCGAATAAAAAAAACTGCTACATAGATTCAAAATTTTGTCCTGAGTTTTAAAATACCCAGTGTTTATATACTTTTTTGCTTTTTTTTGCAAGTTATAGGGCTATAGGTACAAGTAGGATATTGCGGTTTCAAAACATACATTTTTTCAAATTTATCAATAGTGACATTGTAACACTATTATCTGTCAAAAATCTCTGAATAACACCCCACATGTACATATTTTTTTTAAAGTAGACAACCCAGGGTATTCAATATGGCATATGTCCAGTCTTTTTTAGTAGCCACATAGTCGAAAACACTGGCCAAAGTTAGCGTTCAGATTTGTTTGTGTGTGAAAAAAGTTAAAAACTAAATTGAACGCTAATTTTGGCCAGTGTTTGTGACTAAGTGGCTACTAAAAAAGACTGGACATACCCCATTTGCAATACCTTGGGTTGTCTTCATTTGCAAATGGTATGCCATCATGGGGGTAATTCTCATTCCTGGGCTACCATACGCTCTCAAAGGCAACGTAACCAACCTGGCCATTTTCAATGTAAAAATATTTGACTCATATATTTGACCCTGTAACTTTCAAAAACGCTATAAAATCTGTACATGGGGCTACTGTTAAACTCGGGAGACGTTGCTGAACACAAATATTAGTGTTTCAAAACAGGAAAACGTATCACAACAATTATATCATCAGTAAAAGTGCTGTTTGCGTGAAAAATGTGAAAAAAGTCACTTTCACTGACAATATCATCGCTGTGATAGGTTTTACTGTTTTGAATCACTAATATTTGTGTTCAGCGAAGTCTCCCGAGTAAAATGGTACCCCCCATGTACAGGTTTTAGGGTGTCATAGAAAGTTACAGGGTAAAATACAGTGCTAGCAAATTAAATTCTCTGCAATTTCGGCCTGGGTTGGCAGGCAGGTCCCTCAAATTGCAATTAATAAAATTACTTAATTATGTAAAAATATTACATAAATACGCACGTAGAATTTAAATATATATGCATATTTAGATATTTTAAGTCTACATGTATATTTATATAATTATTTATGTAATTTTGTATATGGACATATGAATAGTTCGCATTCTTTTTATTTATTTATATATACATAGATATATATACAATTTCATTCTAAGTGTATTTTGATATAAATATATATATTTTAATATCAAAATACAGTTAGAATAAAATTTCATATAGATATATAATTTGTTTTAAATTTTTTATTATTATTTTTTAAAAATGTTATTTAATTTAATTTACTTATTATTTGTATTTTATATTAATATATATATACAATATATATAGTTATTATATATATTATATATATACATGTGTAATTTAATTATAAGTGTATTTTTATATTAATATATGTACATATTAATATAAAAATACACTTGGTATGACATTATACATATGATATATATGATATATAGATATATTATATAAATATAATATATGTCTATATATCATATATATACACACATATATAATAATTATTATTTTTTTATTAACTTTAATTAACTTTATTAACTTTAACTTAATGATTTTACACATGCAGGGAGACTGCCTGTCAGCACAGACAGTCCCCCTGCAGGCAGACACATGGACACCTATTGTGACCATGTGATCGCTCTGTTGAGCGATCACAAGGCCCCAGGGGTCCTAATCCGCCATGGGGAGACTGTCTGGGCTGCAGGCAGTCTCCCCACACCGGGAGCACCGCCGGTCGCCGCCGGGGGAACGACGGCGATCGGGTAAGTAACTAAGACCGTTAGGACGGTTCAGGACCATCATCGTCGGCAATGCAAAAATGCCGATGACGGTCCTGAACCGTCCTCAGTCCTTAAGGGGTTAATAAATTCGTCCACAAGTTTGCTGAAAATTAAAAAAGAAAAAAGTGTCAAAGACACTTTGTGACATATGTGTTATTAATCTATTGTGTTGCAAGTTAATATTAAAGGAACATTCCAAGCACCATCCCCACTGCAACTTTATTGGTTATGGTGCCCTTTTGCATCCCGCCCCTGTTCCAGTCAAACTACAATTGTGAGGCCGAAACAAAGATAACACCATGGCAATGTGCTTGCAAGGATGAGCTGATGCATGTATCATCAACATGCAGGAGAGCTGTTCTCACTGACATGGCGTTATCTTTGGTTCTGGTGATTCCATATTATAATTGTGGACTTCTTACATGGGGTCAGCTGGGGCGGCACTCCATGCCTCCACGATCTCAGCCAGAGAGCTGGAAGATACCAGCGAGTATCCCACTTTCTGATAACACTTCCTCTCCTCATCCTATCTCAGTTGGAGTCCCTCAAGGCTCTACCTTTGGTCCCCTTTTAATGACACATAGATATACCTCGCCTCCCGGATCTCTCTCCCGCTGTCCTAGAACGTGTCACTAGTTGCTTGTCTTCTATCTCTGATTGGATATTCTCCTGCTTCTTAAAACTCAGCCTTTCTAAAACTGAGTTTCTTGCCTCCCCGCCTTATAATACTAATCCTATATTGTCGCTCTCCCTACAAGTTGATGGTTCACACATCTGCCCATCCTTGCAAGCTTGTTGTCTTGGTGTTATCTTTTGGTTCTGGACTCGCCATTACACAAATATCCAGAGTGTCACCAAATCTTACCATTATAACCTAAAAAAACTATTGCTGCATCCACCTGTTTCTTACACAAGATGCTACTAGGGAGTTTGTTCATGCTCTTATAATGTCTTGCATTCTGCTGTAATTCTCTCCTGAATTGTCTATGCATAAACCATACTGCTTCTCTCCAGCCTGTAATGCATACTGCTGCTGGGTGATTTTTCTTTCCCTGTAGCCAGAGCCGGATTTAGATGGAAAGAGGCCCTAGGCTATTCCACTTATGAGGCCCTTTCACCTCCCATTTTTAAGTTTGTAAATTACATGAGAGACAATAAAATACATCATTACTGTGATATATATATCAATATGTTAAATGAAACCTGTTGTGATTGGTACTAACCTTTATAAAAAATGTGGCACGGATAATAAATAAATAAAAAGTTGAGATAAGGAGAGGGGGGTGATTGTGAGAGGGATGGGGGTGATGAGGAGAGGGGGGGTGATTGTGAGAGGGAGGGGGGTGATGAGGAGAGGGGGGTGACTAAAACAATTACCTTAATTCCCTGGTGGTCCAGTGGGGGCTGCCTGGTGGTCCTGTGGGGTCCCTGGTGGTCCGGTGGCCCTCATTTCCAGTCTGCAGCTCCGCAGAACTGCAGACCATGGATCTCGCGAGACCCAATCACATTGCGGAGCTGCAGACCGCCGGTCTCGGCGATCGCGGCAGAAGGGGCATTGCAGTCTGCCCCGGGCACCCCCCTAGTAAGTGGCACCCGGGGCGGACCGCCCCCACCACCCCCCCTTAGTACGCCACTGGTCATATCATATGCGTAGAATTTCTCCTTATTTTCGGTTCAGTGTTTTAGTGTTCACTGTTTTTAGAATAGTGTAATTTTAATTTTGCTAACAATTTGAATGTAGGCCCCTCTTGATCTTGAGGCCCTAGGCTGAAGCCTAGTTAGCCTATAGGAAAGTCTGGCCCTGCCTGTAGCTCATCTCACACATAGCCCCTCTGTCAATCATTACATTGGCTTACTGTACGCTTTAGGATTCAGTTCAAAATATTAACTTTTACCTACAAAGTTCTCATCAACTCTATCTCCTGCTACATTTATTCACTAATTCATAGATACACCCCTTCTCGGCTCTGCTGGTGACCTTCTCCTATCTGCTACTTGTGCCCATATTGCTAACTTGTTAATGTGTCAATAACTCTTTTTCGGCGTCATTTGAATAGTTTCAGCTTCACTGTTTAATATAAGTTATTGGCCATCGGGCAAACCGGGCAAATGCCTGGTGGGCCGCGATGGCCATGGGCCGAGGCCGGCTGGGGAGATCACAGGATCTCCCCTGTCGGCCCATGCAGAGCCGGCATTATCCGAGCACCGACCCTGCTGTGTGCCCTTATGGGCCAGTAGGGAGATCAAATATCTCTCTCACCGGCTCACTAGCACTAACAAGCGGCCGCCAGCTGGGGAGGGAAAGGAGAATAGGACCCGGGGGAGCACTAGCAAGCAGCTCCACCAGGTTCCTGTCCCGAGGTTGAAGCGTTACCGGGTTACATTGGCAATGCTCCGATCTCGCGACAGTGAACTCACCACTACGACCACCAGGGATTCACCTCTATGACCCCCCTCCCAGGCAAAGGTAAGAGGGGATATATGAAGGATATTTTTTAAAATAAAAAACAAACATATTTATGTATTACTTTCACCTTCCCCCCCCCCCCACTGCACACCAAACACACACACACACACACACACACGCTAACTACACCCTTCACACACTTCACTCCTGACACACTACACCCTTCACACAGACACACAGCACCTTTCATATACATCGCACCCTTCATACTCACACACACACACATACACACAGCACCTTTCATACACACTGCACCCTTCACACATACACACAGCACCTTTCAGACACACACATACACACAGCACATTTCGTATACACTGTACCCTTCACACATACAGCACCTTTCATACTCACTGCACCTTTCACACACACACATACTGCACCCCTCACCCACACACATCCACCTCTCACACACAGCCTCAGACTGCACCCCTCACACACTACACTCCTTCCCACCCCACTGCACACCAAACACACACACTAACTACACCCTTCACACACTGCACCCTTCATCCACACACACTGCACTCACACACTGCACCCTTCACACAGACACACACACACTGCATCCTTCATACATACTGCACCATTCATATACACTGCACCTTTCACACATAGTGCACCCCTCACACACAAACACACACACACATTGCACCTTTCAAGAGCATTGAACCAACATGCTCACTTTGAGAGGGGGCGTGCTTGTCATTGGTGATGACAAAATACCCCCTCTCTGGCCCCACCTCCTTCTCAGTGGGCTGCTGTGACTCAAAACTGCACAGGCCAAATTTTTTTCCCAGTCCGGCCCTGGTATTGGGCATCTTTTTATTAAACCAATACTATCAATAATGGTCATGTTCATGATTGCATTGGCATCATTTCTGGCTCATCAGCAGCTGATAACATTCCAATAATTATAGACTGATTGTGGTTATGACCATATTCCATTCACAAGACAAGTATTGTGGACTTTCCAAGCTATGCATAATTTATAAAACCAATTACTGTGAAAAGCCAGGTTAGACAAATATTGTTTTTGTTGCTATGCTGCTGACATTGAGAATTAATCATTTATTGTTATTTTCTTTGTAGATCTAGATGCACCTGAGCCTTGCTGCTTTCATACTTGATTTGTAATTCTATACAGTCTTGGGTATGGCTGTACAGAATCTATTGTTTGATCATTGCTTGCCTATAAGAATTGTTATGAACAATTTAGTCCATTTTCTTACACATGTTTTAAATTTTCATGCAAGATGGTTGTATATAGCTAGCCTTCAAATGGCAAGTTTACTTTTAGCCAGGGGTGTCCAAGTTCTATCTGCAGTGGGTCACTTCATCAGAAATGTTTGTGTGCGCCAGATACACTCATTTTTCACTGAGAGAAAATATGGCCTTTTAGCTGTGTAATACATGTTAATCCTGGTGCACTTTGTCTTCCCTCCCTCTGACCCTTACTCATAGTTACATAGTTACATAGTTAGATAGCTGAAAAGAGACTTGCGTCCATCAAGTTCAGCCTTCCTCACACCTGTTTTTTGCTGGTGATCCAAAAGGCAAAAAAAAACAAAAAAAAAAACCCCAGTTTGAAGCACAATTTTGCAACAAGCTAGGACAAAAAATTCCTTCTTGACCCCAGAATGGCAGTCAGATTTATCCTTGAATCAAGCAGTTATTACCCAACATTGAAAGATTATATCCTTGAATATTCTGTCTTTGCAAGGATGCATCTAGTAGCTGTTTGAACATCTGTATGGACTCTGATAAAACCACTTCTTCAGGCAGAGAATTCCACATCCTGATTGTTCTTACAGTAAAAAAACCTTTCCTTTGCCTTAGACGAAATCTTCTTTCTTCCAGTCTAAACGCATGGCCTCGTGTCCTATGTAAAGTCCGGTTTGTGAATAGATTTCCACACAATGGTTTGTATTGGCCCCGAATATATTTGTATAATGTTATCATATCCCCTCTCAGGCGACGTTTTTCTAAACTAAATAGGTTTAAATTTGTTAACCTTTCTTCATAGCTGATATGTTCCATTCCTTTTATTAATTTTGTAGCCCGCCTCTGCACTTTTTCTAGTGCCATGATGTCCTTCTTTAGAACAGGTGACCAATGATTTCACACAGGAGGGATTATGCACACTACACTATCTGCGGCGCTCTGTATCCCCCGACTCTGCTTCAAGTTTAACTGACATATACAGGGCTGATGCAAGGATTAAGGACACCTGTCCCCCCCCTTTTGAATTTCTTACCCCCTTTTGTAATTCTTATCCTCTCTTTTGAATTACTTATACATTTTAGTATATCTTATCCTCTATTTATTCCCTTTTATGCATCTCTTACCCCTCCCAGTCCCCCCCCACCCCCACCCTTGGTGTGTCTCTTACTCTCTACAGCCCCTAAGTGTCCCATTCTATCCCAGCTCCATTGTGTGTCTCTTAGGTCTCTCAGCCCCTTTGTTTGTATTTTTCTCCCCCAGCTTGTTTGTGTATATCTTTCTCCCCTTCTCAGCCTCTCTCTGTGTCTCTTACCCTCTGCCAACCCCTTTGTAAATCTCCTTCTCACCCCCCTATGTTTCTTTCTCCCCCAGCCGCTCTGTATGTCTCTTTCTTTCCCTAGCCCCTTGTGTGTGTCTTTTTACCCCTCCTTGCTCCTTTGTGTTTCTCTTCCTCTCAGCTCTTTCTGCCCCCAGCCCTTCTGTGCCCCAGGTCCATGTCTGTCTCTTTTATCCTTTCCCCAGCCCTTGTGTATCTCTTTCTCCCCAGCCCTTTTTATGTGTCTCTTTCTTCCCTTCCCAACCCAACCCCCTTGTTTCTCTTACCCCCCAGTACATTCTCTTTCTCCCCTCAGGCCCTCTGTGTCTCTTTCTAACCCCAGTTCCTGTGTGTCTCACCCCAGTCTCTGGTTGTCTGTTTTGTCTCTGCCTCTGTCTGTCTCTTTTTTCCCTTCCCCAACCCATCTGTGTCTCTTTGTCCCCCCAGCCCATCTGTATGTCTCTTTCTACCCCCACCATTTTGTGTGTCTCTTTTTCCCCTTCCCGACCCCTCTGTGTCTCTTTCTTCCCCGAGCCCCTCTGGGTGTTTCCCTCTCAGACTCTGTCTGTTTCTTTTGCTTCTTCCCCAGCCCCTCTGTGTATCTTTGTGTGTGTGTCCCACAGCCACAGTCTATTTCTTTTGCTAAACCACATCACAGTTCTACAGGATGCACTGTTCTCAGTTTAAACCCTGAGAGAACTGCAGGGGATAAAAACCAAAATGTAGGGTCTCAAATATTCACTAGAAGGAGCCCAGTAAATGACCATGTTTTCCCCCATCCCCAGGGCCTGTGCAAGGATTTTTGCCACCCCCACATATGTTCTGCCCACCATGTAACATCACAATGCCCCACCCATGTGATCTGCCATATGAGCCAACACCAGTGCTGCACACAGTGTCTTTTATCTGAAAACGCAGTGTATTTACATTAGAAAGCCTGCAGGAACAGGCTATAGACACCAGAACCACTACATTAAGCTGCAGTGGTTCTGGTGACTATAGTGTCCCTTTAATGTGAGGTAAATTAGAGATTAGTGCTACTAATAATTTATTGGATTGCCTACTTACCACCAGATGAGGACAAGAGGATGATGATGGGCTCAGGATGTAGTTTTGCTCTACTGGTCTGGTGTAGAAGAGGATCTCTGGAGACTGTTTGTAACAGTGCTCACAAAACTCAATGAACAGGAAGCAGCTCTATTTTTGGGCCCCTTACACAGCTCAAGGTCTGGGCCCCCAGGGCCTGACCATGAGTATGCCTACAAGGCCCGCCCATACGTCCACCTGAATGGCCCACCCATGAGTTCGCTCACAGGGAGTGGAGTGTATGTGTGTAGGGGATGTGTTATTGTAGAAGATGTAATATGTGTGTGTTCTTATGGAATGTAGTGTATAGGGATACCAATTTGTGTAAGGGGTGTGTGTATAGGGGATGCAGTGTGTAAAGAATGCATTGTGTGTTTCTGGGTGTGGGTGTGTAAGGGATGCAAGGTGTGTTTCTGTGTATGTAATTTAATGCAGTGTGTGTCTGTAAAGGGTGCATTGAGTGTGTGTAAGAGATGCATTTTGTTTCTGTGTGTGTGTAAGAGAGTGTGTGTGTGCGTATGGGATGCACTGTGTGTTTCGGTGTGTCTGTGTGTGAGTAGGGATACATTGTATGTTACTTTGTGTGTGTGTGTAGGGATGCATTGTGTGTTTCTGTGTATGTGTAAGGATGCATTGTGTATGTGTGTAGTTTGAAATAAAGGATTTGTCGGGTAGGCTGGAGTTGAGAGGGGAGCAGTTCTTTATTTATTTTTTATAGTGCTCTTCCCTCCCATCCTGTCAATTAGTGCTTTCCCCTCCTGTCCCTCAGTGCTCTCCCCTCCTGTCCCTTAGTGCTCTCCATTGCCCCCTGTCCCTTAGTGCTCTGCCCACCCGTCCCTTAGAGCTCCCCCCTTCTGTCCCTTAGTGATCTCCCCTCCTGTCCCTTAGTGATCTCCTCTGTCCCTTAGTGATCTTCCCTACCCCTCTGTCCCTTAGTGCTCTCTCCTCCCCTCCCTTAGAGCTGTCCCCTCCGTCCTTGGAGCTCTCTCCTGCCCACTGTCCCTTAGTGGTATCTCCCCTCTCTTCCCTGTCCCTTGGTGTTCCTCTCCCCTCCCTGTCCCTTAGTGGTCTCCCCCCTCTTAGTAGTTCTCTCCACTCTCCCCAATAAATGGTCCTCTCCACTCTACCCTTTCCCCCCTAAATTGTCCTCTCTCTCCACTCCCCTTAGTGGTACTCTCACTCCCCCCCCCTTAGTGGTCCTCCCTCCCCCCGTTAGTGGTCCTCCCTCTCCCCCCCTTAGTGGTCCTCTCCCGCACCCCCTTAGTGGTCCTCCCTCTTCCCAGCCTTAGTGGTCCTCTCTCTCCCCACCCCCTCTTAGTGGTCCTCCTTCTCCCCCCACCCCTTAGTGGCCCTCCCTCTCCCCCAACCCCTTAGTGGTCGTCGTCCCCCAAATTCCTTAGTGGTCCTCCCTCTCCCCCAACTCCTTAGTGGTGCTCCCTTCCCCTCTTAGTGGTCCTCCATCTCCCCCCCCCCCCTCTTAGTGGTACTCCCTCCCTCCCCTTAGTGTTATCCTCCCTCCCTATTGTGCCTCCTACCTATCTTTGTAGTGTGGCCAGGTGGAGCGGACCGTAGTACAGGAGCTTCCTGTCAGTCCAGCCGGGTACAAAAAACAGATGCTCCTGTACCGCAGTCCACGCCGCCCGGCCATGCTACACTGTGTGACAGGTAGGAGGGAGCGCTGTGCACTACCCTCTTGCCGGTCACTCAAATCTGGCTCCCCACGGGCCGCTGCGCCCTAGGTGACTGCCTAAGTCAGCTATAGGATGCGCCGGCCCTGACCATCCCATGTCCCTTTAAATACCACCCACCTCCCTGTGCCAGCTTATCTGTAGCATGGCCAAGCCGTGGACCACTGTAGAGGAGCTTCTGTTTCCCTCTTCCCGGTCTGACAGGAAGCAGTTCGGTGCTCTCTGTCAGAACGAGGAGATTGAAACAAGATCCTCTACCAAGGCCACACTACAATGACTGACGGACTGGAGGAGAGTGCTGTGCTGTGCGTCCCCTCTTGCTGTTCAAATTGACCTTGGAGGTGTGTTACCGCAGAAGATCTGACGCGGGCCGCACCTCTATGTCCGATGTGCCACATGTTGGACACCCCAGCTTTAAACAATTATAATCACTTGTAATATGCATAAGAATATCCACAATAACAAGTATATATGAGATTTGAAGATTGGGAAGAATGGGAGAATTTCAATTATGAGTCACAACTTTTATTGCAAGTTGTAAACTCACTCTAAAATGGCAATGTATTCAAATAAGTTAGCTTACTTTTAAAACAAACTAGCATTCTGGGTTTTTATTAGACTTTGTTCATTTTTTTTCTATTAAACTATCCTTAAGTGAGTTTGATTTTGGTTTTGTCCTCATATTAATGCGATAATGCTTTTATGCTTTCAAATGTCAAATCTTCTTAGAATTACTATATTTTTTTGTTTCTGTTTATGCTTATAGCACTGTAACCCTGCCCTTTAGCCACATCTTGCATTGTCACATAAAACTTCCTACTGATTGGAAATACTTAGTAATGTCAGCCAATAAGATTTAAGTGAGTTCTGAGATACTGACTTACCTCAACTTTAACACAAAGCTCATTACTGTCCTCATACGATCTGTATACTATTTGAAATGCATGCTAAGGGAAAATGGGGCAAGTGTCTGTTAGTATAATAGATTTAAAAAAAATAGGTCCAGGCACTCAGGAACGTCTCGGCCTGCACAGAGGTCTTTATCAAGATATCACATTAGTGTCACAATAGGGTATTATGACACTGAGGTGATAGCTTGATAAAGGCCTCTGTGTAGGCCGAAACGTTGCACTTTTTGTTCCAATAAACCTGCCTTCCTGCAGCAATCCTGAGTGCCTGGACCTAATTTATTTTATCTACTAAACTGGGTTTTTCCCAACCCTGGCCCTGATAAGCACCTGGATTCCTAAGTGTGAGTGCAGTATCCTCAGTTTGTGAATCACTTACCTCTCATTGGCTAAACTGAGTACCCACATTGCGTACTTCCAATTAGGAACATGTTTTATTAAAAGGGAATGCATTGCTAAGGGGATAAAGTTGTAATGCCAAAAGCTGCAAACATTTTTATATCCGCAAAAAAACACAGCATGAATATGAGGCAAAAACTATAAAATAGTAGGCATTTCTTTAAATCTAAAACAAAGCATACTCTGAGAATGGACAAAAGCTTAGAGAAAACAAGTAGATTGCCCTTGGGTAAATCCCCACTCCAGTCTCAAAATAGTTTTTGCTCACTCGTGCCATTACAGAGAGAATATATTCCGAAGCATATCAGACTGATCCAACCCATAAGGGCAATCCAGAACCGAAATGCCAACGTTTTCTCTGCACAAGAGATACAGCAACCTCGGACAATAGTTTTGGCCATCTTTAGGTCTCGTCAGTGAGCCTTGTCAGTTAACTGCAACTGCACAATGCCATCTACAGATGTTTAAAAAAAAATTATATTTCTGGAAACTGTTGTAGTTATTTATTTTTATGTAAATCTCCATATTTTCTTCCAAAAGACATCAAGATCTGCATAAAATTATAAAAAATGTAAGTATAGACAGAAAGTCATGCAAAGTGCATGCTCTTGTGACAGCAGATGACTTGTTTTGATAGGAAGATAAGTGATCTCTTTGTGACACATGCAGTGGATGCTCAGTCACAGGAGGGGGGCAGGAATCTGAGCCTCTGAGTCTTGCTGGAGAAACATGATTAATCAATGTTTGAATGCAGAGATTCTGTCATTCTGCCCGGTGAAACAAGCTGTCAGTTGCATGACCGGTGTATAGTCGCCATATGGGCAGTCGGATACCAGGACAACCCTCCCACATACCTTCCCCAATAACGCACTGACACTAGTGTATATGGGAAAAATTGTCCACAGCTTTATTAAACAATCTTGAATAATCATAATAACCATATTACTTATAACTTAATAATAACAATAATAATAATAATAATAATCACAGTAATAACTTAACAAATAAACCTGGGTCATTGCCCCCATGCTCCGCCCTCGTATCCGAATCCTTCTGTTAATATAACAAAGGCAATGACCCCCATATAATAACACGTATATATAACATATACCAACATTATTCCAACATACCAACTTAAAGTGCCAAACACAATTTAACCATGGCAGGGGTATACCCGGATACCCCTACCCCACCAGGTTCTGAGCCACCGACAGGACTCGAAACCTACCAACCACCAATGACCACAGTTTTCCGCTTCTGTTCGTTCATCCTAGGGAGCCTATTCCTTCTCCTTCAGCTCCCTATCCCGCCGCTGTGAAAAAACGGGATAACCCCCACTAGGAACAACCTAAAGGGAGGGTGGGTGGGACAAACTCGGTCAGGTAGGAGATTAAAAGTGAATTAACACAAAATGGCCGTCTATTTAAATATCCCATCCCCTTTACCCATAACCCCATACTTCCTTTCATCCTCCTATGCCCGCCTCCTAACTCCTGTCAAGGCCCTTGTCCGCTTAGCTGCGCTTTGGCTACCTGGGGCTACATGACCGGTGTATAGTCGCCATATGGGCAGTCGGATACCAGGACAACCCTCCCACATACCTTCCCCAATAACGCACTGACACTAGTGTATATGGGAAAAATTGTCCACAGCTTTATTAAACAATCTTGAATAATCATAATAACCATATTACTTATAACTTAATAATAACAATAATAATAACAATAATAATAATCACAGTAATAACTTAACAAATAAACCTGGGTCATTGCCCCCATGCTCCACCCTCGCATCCGAATCCTTCTGTTAATATAACAAAGGCAATGACTCCCATATAATAGCACATATATATAACATATACCAACATTATTCCAACATACCAACTTAAAGTGCCAAACACAATTTAACCATGGCAGGGGTATACCCGGATACCCCTACCCCACCAGGTTCTGAGCCACCGACAGGACTCGAAACCTACCAACCACCAAGGACCACAGTTTTCCGCTTCTGTTCCTTCATCCTAGGGCAGTGATGGCGAACCTATGGCACGCGTGCCACAGGTGGCACGCCGAGCCCTCTCTGTGGGCACGCGGCCACAGGTCCGCCATCACTGCAGAATAGGCGCCTGCCTGCCCGTAACGGCAGGCGCCTATTCTGCTTCCGGGTCGGGAGGCAGGGGGAGGGATCTGTGTAGCAGCTCCCCTGTCCTCCCGCGCGATGCTGTGTGGAGCGTTGCCGAGCGTTACCATGGCAACGCTCCACACAGCATCGCGCGGGAGGACAGGGGAGCTGCTACACAGATCCCTCCCCCTGCAGTACTTACCACCACCGGACCACCAGGGATGGCTGTGTGACCCCCCCCACACCTCGTTGAAGGTAAGACGGAGGGGGGTGGGATACTAACACACCACCCCTACCCCCCCAGAAGTACCCTTACCCCCCCAGCAGCACCCTACCCACCACAGCACCACCCCTACCCCCCACAGCACCACCCCCACCCCCCACAGCACCACCCCCCCAGCAGCACCCTACCCCCCCAGCACCACCCCTACCCCCCACAGCACCACCCCCACCCCCACAGCACCACCCCCCCAGCAGCACCCTACCCCCCCCAGCACCACCCCTACCCCCCACAGCACCACCCCTACCCCCCACAGCACCACCCTACCCCCCCAGCAGCACCCCTACCCCCCAGAAGTACCCCTACCCCCCCAGAAAAACCCCTACTCCCCCAGCAGTACCCCTACTCCCCCACAACAGTACCCCTACCCACACACAGCACCCCTACCCCCCACACACAGCACCCCTACCCCCACACACAGTACCCCTACCCCCCCACAGCACCCCTACCCCCACACACAGTATCCCTACCCCCCACACAGTACCCCTTACCCCCCACAGCACAGCACCCCTACCCCACACACAGCACAGCACCCGTCCCACACACACACACACACACAGCACCCCTCTCACTCACACACAGCCCCCCCAAACACACACACAGCACCCCTCCACACACACCCAGCACCCCCCCCACACAGCACCCCCCCACACACACACAGCACCCCCCCACACACACACAGCACCCCCCCACACACACACAGCACCCCTCATACACACACACAGCACCCCTCATACACACACACAGCACCCCTCATTTACACATACAACACCCACCCCCCCACACACCCGCACCCCCCCACACACACACGCACCCCCCACACACACGCACCCCCCCACTCCCCCACGCACCCCCCACATACGCACCCCCCCACACACACACACACGCACCCCCCCACACACACACGCAATTGCCGTGTTGGCACTGTAAGGAAAAAAAGTTGGCATGTATTGCGGTTTGGGCACTCGGGCTCAAAAAGGTTCGCCATCACTGTCCTAGGGAGCCTATTCCTTCTCCTTCAGCTCCCTATCCCGCCACAAGCTCAGACCTTGACCCCTTAAGCTGTCTGAGCTCCGCCACCCCGAAGAAATAGCGCCTTGTGCATTCCGTCCTGCCACCCGAGGTTCAGCAGGTCCCATCCTACTGCTGAAAGGTGAACACCGTCCGAGCGGTAGTACCCTGGCAGCGCACCCTCCAACTCACTGTGTCGCACTACCACTCCTCCCAGCTTCCTCACAAAGCTTTCCATCAAGCTATTCACTTTCTTCCGGCACCTCTCGATGGCCACCGAGTCCCTAGCGTGCCTCCCACGCTGCCTCGGGATAATTTCAGACCATACTAAAATCACCCCCGGAAGCAGGTCCCCCAGTTTGTTGAGGTCCTGCTTCATCCACTTCACCAACCGTCGTTGGCACGTGAGGCCCAAATCATTGCCCCCTGCGTGGAGGACGAGCAGGTCGGGCCTATGCCCACCCGCCACCAACCGGAACAGTTTCCCGCAGACTTCCCCCCAGCGAAAACCCCTGTACCCAAACCATTTCACCGCCAACTGGTCCATTGCGAAGCCCAGCTGCTGGCCTTGAGCTCGAGCTGCGGCCCTCCTCTCGGCCCAGAAGACAAATGAATGGCCGTGTGGCATGGATCCATGCCACACGGCCTGGGGAAGAAAGAGAAAACAGCGTTTGAAAAAACACCCCCCACAATAGACCCCTCGGGATCCCCGAAGCGGCCCGCCCTAACAATCCAACAAACCCAGCCGCACATATGACCGGAACCTCTTAGACTCCCATCTCCCAATCCGCATTACTGTGTCGTCCCCCAGCCCCAACCGTGCGGCCTCCGTGGCCGCCCCAATGCGAAAGGAGTGTGTACCAAATCAAATCCCAACCGTTTCAGGCCGGACCGAAAGACCCTAGTGAACTGAAAACGGGAAAGGGATGACCCGTCAGCGTGCACCAGCAGAGATCCCCCAACCGCCGGCCTCTTGGCCAAGTATTCCACCACTGATGCCACCGGGCACAGAGGGGAGCCCGGCAGGGCCCGTAGCATCACATCACGGCCCGCCCCTAGGACGTCCGTCTTGGATGTGGCCAGGTGAACCACCAAGTGTCCCTTCCGAATCCGGACCCCCGAAGCCTGTAGGCCTCCGGACGACGCCCGATTGGCACTTACCAGCTCGCCAATCCTGAAAGCCCTGAAGAAGGCCAGCAGAAATGCCGCCCTGAACAGGGACAAATCAAACCCGTCGAAGCAAATGTCCGGTAGCCCCCCCAACAGGTCGCCCAACACCCGTACCGACACCGGGCGCCTCGTGTCCGGGAACCGACGCCCCTTCCGATAGCCCTTAAGTGCCTGCCGCACGACGAAGGTTTTAGTAAGGTCCTCCTCCCCGTGCAGCTTAAACCAGAAGGCCAGCGCCGCCATGGACCTGTCAACCAGTGACGGGGAAGCCCCTTTCGCCAGCAACTGACAGGTGTACCACAGGAACGCGTCCCGGAGCGCATCCCCCTCCGGCACACCAGCCAGCCCAGCCCACGACCGCTCCCACGAACCCCAGACCTTACTGTAAGCGGCCCACGTGGCCGGTGCCAGGGAATCCTTCACAAGTCCCCCAAGCAGGACGCTCCCAGTTGCCAAATCATGTCCGGGCACTCCTGACCCGCCTCCAACGCCTCCGGTGCCACCGTCCGGAACCGAGACCACTGTAAACGAGAGAGAGCGTCAGCCACTTCGTTCAAGTACCCGGGCACATGGCACGCGCGAAAGACTACATTCAGGGACATGCACATTAAGACAAAGCGCCGCAGTAGCCTGACCACCGGTTTTGACGCTGCCGACTGATTATTCACCGCGTGCACTACAGCCATGTTGTCCGAGAAAAAGACCACCTTTCGGTTCCGCAGATCCTCACCCCACAGAGCTAACGCAACTACTAGCTGGAACAGTTCCAGGAAAGCCAGGTTCCGCATGAGGGCGCTCGACCCCCATGCCTCCGGCCACCTTTCCGCGCACCATCTCCCACCAAAGTAGGCCCCGAAGCCCACACTGCCCGACGCATCAGTGAACAGCTCCAGCTCAACCGCCGACACCCCCTCCTGCCTGAAGAACACTGTACCATTGAAATCCCGCAAGAAGGTATCCCATACGGCCAGGTCGGCCCTCCTGGAGGACGACACCCGGATGAAATGGCGTGGGGAGCGCACCCCCGCTGTAGCCGCCGACGGGCTGCGGCTAAAGACCCTCCCCATGGGGATCACCCGGCAAGCGAAATTGAGCATCCCGATCAGGGACTGCAGTTGCCGCAGGGTGACTTTACGCACCTGAGCCACTGTTGCCACCGCCCCTTTCAGACCCTGCAACTTTGCCGGCGGCAGCCGACACTCACCCTTCACCGATCTCCAGTACCAGGAAACTAAGGCACACTGCTGGGCCCTCAGTTTTATCCGCCGCCAGCGGGACCCCAAAGTGGCCCGCCACCCATTCGACAGTTCTCAGCAGGTGCAGGCAGGCCGGGGAGCCCGCCGGCCCCACGCAAAAGAAGTCGTCCAGATAGTGCACCACCGCACCGTTCCCCGCCTCTGTCCGCACCACCCATTCAAGAAAAGTACTGAACTTCTCGAAGTACGAGCAGGAGATGGAACAGCGCATCGGGAGGCACAAGTCCACAAAGTACGCCCCTTCAAAGAAACACCCCAGCAGGTGAGGACAAGCCAGATGGACTGGAAGCAGACGAAAAGCTGCCTCGATATCCACTTTCGCCATCAACGCCCCACGACCGGCCCTTTTTACCAGCTCGACCGCCCGGTTGAATGATGCGTACGAGACCGAGCACAACTCCCTGTCGATGCCATCATTCACCGACGCCCCCTTGGGGTAGGAGAGGTGGTGAATGAGCCTAAACTTCCCCGGTTCCTTCTTTGGGACCACCCCGAGAGGGGAAACTCTAAGGCCTCTCAACGGTGGGGCCGAGAACGGGCCCGCCATCCTACCTAACGAGACTTCTTTCCCTAACTTTTCCCGTACCACCCCAGGGAACTCCGCAACCGACTTAAGGTTGCGCCGCCCCTGCGAACCCCCTCATCCCGGAAGGGGATAAAGAACCCTTGCCCAAAACCCGCCCGAAGTACCGCGGCGTCTGCCCTGTTACCGTAGCGGCTTAGCCACGGCTCCATCACGTCTAGCCTCACCGGGGTTAATCCCCGGGGCAGGGGAAGCACCTCCCCCCCTCTGCTCGCGGCAGTACCTCCGGCAGTCCCCGACCTCCCTTTCTTGAAACATCGGTTAAGCCCGTGGGCGCCCCCGCAACCCGAGCTCTCGTGCTTAAAGCGACAGGCGGTCCCCCACTTGCACTGGCCCTCGTTAAAGAGCCAGCAGAAGCACTTTGCTGTGGCGGCCGACAAGGCGGACTGCCCCTTTGCGCCGGCCGTGTGCTGAAAGGGCTGTGCCTTCTGTGCCATCATTAATTTCATCCAGAGAGGTAAGTCCATCTGGTCCCACCTCATACCCGAATTGGCCGCCAGGCGTTGGCGGAATTGCTCGTCATACCGCCACCACGCCAGCCCTCCATAGGTGCGGTACGCCTCCCAAATTCCGTCTAAATAACAGAACAGGGAGGAGCATAGGCCAGGAGATTTCTCCCCCAAGACGCTGGCGAGCACACAGAACGCCCGCAGCCAGTTGCCGAAAGACTTCGGTATCTTACAATACCGTTTCTTTTTCTCCTCCTCCTCTTTCTTCTCATCCTTCTTTTTTTTTTAAATTCTTTATTTTTGTTGTGCATAAGCTATTAACAATCGGTTGAGAGGTACCCCAACGGCATTCCTCCAACGCATAGTAAACAGTTTAACAGAGAGGTACATGTAATATCTAGCACAAATTTTATGTTTAAAGGTAGTTGAGCAGAAACACGATAGAGAGTAAGCTTTGTTAACATTAAGTTTTGTGTCGCATCCAATAAAATCATTAACAACAGCGTTAATCTAGGTTATGAAAATACATATCTGGCTTATAGTTTCACAACGGCACGGACAAACGGTTATACTCGTGGTTTAACATTAGTTAGGTATTGGAGGGTGCTGCGCATTTTCTTCTATATACATTAATATCGCTTTGTCATATATTTATTCCTGCGCCGTATATCAGTAGTGAGATGCAAGGTTAGTTAAGGCAGATAACATAAAAACATAAGTGGCCTAAGATGGCATGGATTAACCAGGGACCGCGACCATATGTTAGTGCGGCGTGACATAGTCTTATAATTCTAACTCAGCTTAGGTGGGCGGTTATACGTTTGGGGTTGTGTTAGCTAGGCCTTAGATGATATTAAAGGTCGCACAAGACTGATATTTTACGAGCTTATCTGAACAGTTGGTTCGAATGAGTAAGGTTATATAGATTAACATAAATTGGAACAACATAGTGATGTTGGTTGCTTAAGGCTGCTAGGCCATTCCCGTTAATGTGGGTATGGTGTGGTAATTTGTTGCGTGGGATGGCAGTATTCTGTGACATTACAGTGCTAGGTGCAAAATATCGCTTAGATATGGTGTGCTGTGAGATTGTAGGCCATGAAACATTGTGTAATAAACGACATTGCTGAAACTTGCCTATGATGCATCATAACATCACTTTTCACACCAACCATGGGCGGCCTGGGGTAGAGCCAAACATTATTTAAAGTAAAACCGCTGGGAGCAAATGTAATCACAAAAGTCCTGAGGAGCACGGATTAGTGCTGATAGTAGTCTCCCTTATATGCACTGGGCATCAGAGTCTGGGTGCTTCGCTGTTATGCTAGCATGAAACCGTCCAGGCTGAGAATACCTGTGGGGGGCAGTGTGTTGGGTGCTTCAGCCGATGCCTATTGCCGGTAAGAGCTGGGCTTTTTCATTCTGGGTCTCTCCCTTGTCGCCCCCTAGCTTGCTAACATTGTTTCGGTAGTCGGCTCCGGCGGTGTTTAGTAGCGCCATCTGCTGCACAGTCGCTCGGGTCGTCTTGATCTGTGTGTGGGGTCGGTGTAAGCTGTGCTGTACGCCATGATTTTGATCATTCTCGGGGGATCCATTGGCGGACGCGTCGGCGAGCCTGTCGCTTTGCTGTGTGCCTTTCAAGGTGAGTAGCTGTCGCTTCGTCCTTCTTCCCATGCGTGGTTAGTATAGTGAGCCGTATTATGTGTTTCCCATGCCTGTGCTTCCAGTCTCTCTCGAGGTTGCAGGGTTTGGTGCTTGGCGGCCATCTTGGGCCCGACATGCGGTCTGCAGTACGGGCAGGAGACTTCAGGGTGCAGGCTTGTTGGTTTGGGTCGAGGGTGTAGACCGGGATCACCCCCCCGGTCCATAGGGGGGGGAACGGGGCCGGTATCCCCACGGGTCCGACTCTAAGCCCCGAACAGTATGCGGCAGGGCAGCGGCCGTCCGCCCCGCTCGCCTCCGGAGTAGGCCTTAAGAGAGTCGGGCAGGATTCCTCTTCCAGGGGACTGTAGCCTGTTGGGCCAGCCTCACCCTGGATCTCAGGGCTTTCTGCCCGTCTAGGGCCACCGCTGCTGGCCGGTTTTGAGCCAAATTTCGTAGGTAATTAGCTGTTTCTTATGGTATGTTGCAGGAGCTGGTCTCGCATGCGACCAGCCAGCTCGGCGGTCCGGCCCCGCCCCCTCTTCTCATCCTTCTTATCCTCCTCCTTGAGGTCAATAAATTCCTCTAAAGGGAGGAGGGAAAAGATTTCACAGAATTCGCCTTTCTTTTTCTTCACCTCTTGTTTGAGGTGTACCCCTAGGGGGCCCGCAAAGGACACATAGGCGTGCTGCCTGGCCGCATCAGGGACCCCCCCCCCCCCAGCCAACTCCACCCGCTCGCTTGTCGCATCCGCTAGACTGCCCGCGGCACAGGGACCCACACCTGGGCCCGGCTCCACGTCGACAGCCCCCCCGACCCCCCGCTCGAGCCCGGCCCCGCTGAGACCGTACCCGAGACCCCTGTGCCCTGAGCCCACACCTGACCTACACGTCCCCCTGTTGGCCCCCCGCTCCCAGTGAGTGGAGAAGTGCTTGTAGAGTGTGAACCAGTGTAGTGGATTGCAATGATGTACAGAACTCACCGGCCAAGCCCCCTGTCCGACTAACGCTCGGGGCTGCATCGACAATCGCTGTCCGCCTTGGATGAGGAACATCCGTGAACGTCTCGCCAACCGGGGAGCCCACCCGGTGCCCAGCCAGTACAGAGGAAGAACGACTCCGAGACCTGTAACGAGGAGAAGAAGTCCTGGGTAGGGTGCACCGACCATCCGCTACCCTCCCGTCCCAGGGAGCGCTTGCTATCCGACCAAGCCTCCCGCTCTGTGTCCCTCCCGCTCTGCGCTCCTGAGGCCCGGACGGCCCCGCCCCGGGGACTACAACTCCTACCATCCCGGCGTGAGTTCCGCCTCTGCCGACCACGCCTGGAGGCCCTGACCCCCGTCCCCCTCTGAGCCGCCCGAGGTGGACTTGTCCCGCCTAGGCCTACCCCCCACCCCCTTGGGCCTGCGCGCTCTAACCGGGGAAGTACTGGTACCGCTGGACCCCGAACTGGACCTCCCCCGCCTAACACTGCGCCCCGGCAACCGCTCACCATAGTGAACAGCCCTCTCCCCGACCCCAGTACTGCCCCCCATACCTGCAGGACCACCCCTAGCCCGGCCCCCCCTCCTGACCCCCGCCTGAGAAACAGACCCACCCGCCCCCAAGGACTCTAACTGCCCCACAGGCCCAGGCCTATCCCCACTCCTCGGACCCCCCTTTAACCCCAGAGACCCCTCCGGAGACCCCAACCCCTTTCACCTAGCTGCGCGCCCCCCTCCCACCGTCCCAGCACTAGCCTGAACCCGACAGGGATCGCCCCCCCCTGCCCTTCCTTAGGTTCCGGCCTACGCCCCCCCCACCCCACTAGCCCCACCACCACTGGGCAACGAGCATCCCTCCCCTTGCACGCCAAGGGGGCCCCTGGCAGAGCCCCCTGCACTTGCCTGGTGGTCCCGTGGCCTCCGTGTTGGACCCACGTCTCCGGCCCTGGCAGCAGCATTCCCGGACGGAGGGGGCACCCTCCTGGGCCGCGACCCCATGCCGACCGTCACTCCGGAGGGTCCGGCCAACGCCGCAACCCCTGCTCCAGGTGCGGCCCTCCCCGACCCGAGGGCCGGACCGTCATGGTCCCGGGCAGCCGCCCGTCGTTCCGCACGTCCCCGCGGCCCCGGCAGCGCGGCGGGTGGCGGGGCCTCGACCGCGCGGCCACCAGGCCCGTCGCGTCCTCTTGCTGCCGCCACGCGGCCACCAGCTCCATCTTCACCAGGCACCGCGCCTGGGCTCAGCCTCCGCGGCGGCCTCCTGGCACGAACCGGACGGTCCCGATCGCCCTCCTGGGCCGCCATCCCCGCCAGGGCCGGGCCGAGTTGGGCCCGCAGCCATGCAGCTCCACGACCCTGCGCCGCCGACCGGATCCCCTCCAGCATCCTCTCCACCTCATCCATGGCCCTGCAGAAAAAGAGAAAATGAGACCCTACCAGACCAAATAGGTGCCCACAGAAGTGCACACAAACTCGGTCAGGTAGGAGATTAAAAGTGAATTAACACGAAATGTCCGCCTATTTAAATATCCCATCCCCTTTACCCATAATCCCATACTTCCTTTCATCCTCCTATGCCCGCCTCCTAACTCCAGTCAAGGCCCTTGTCCGCTTAGCTGCGCTTTGGCTACCTGGGGCTACATTCCGCATTCATACGGCCAGTTAGCAAGTGATGTTCCGAAGAATTTATTAATTGTCCATTTCATCATTTAAATTGGCACTCCAGGCTGATGACTGCACCCCATATCAAAAGCACTTGCATATGTAATATCATGCAGAAATATATATACATTTAAAAAAAATAATAATAATCTATAACAATTTTTGTTTCAAAGCTTTCCTCCCTGCTTTGACTTTGTTCACCTCCGCAGCAACATTGCAGGTTTGAACCAATTAGTGCTTTCAAATTAGAAATAATTTTGGGTTTGACATCCAGCTCTCTCCCACAACCTATCAAATCACCCTTTGTAATGACAGCACAATTGGTGCATCTATGTTGTTTAATCACCAAACTCAAGAAAAAATATTTCCGTATGTTACTCTGCACTTCAAAGTGTTTAAAGGGACACTATAGTCACCTGAAAAACTTTAGCTTAATGAAGCAGTTTTGGTGTATAGAACATAACCCTGCAACCTCACTGCTCAATCATCTGCCATTTAGGAGTTAAATCCCTTTGTTTATGAACCCTAGTCACACCTCCCTGAATGTGGCTTGCAAAGCCTTCCACAAACACTTCCTGTAAAGAGAGCCCTATTTAGGCTTTCTTTATTGCAAGTTCTGTTTAATTAAGATTTTCTTGTCCCCTGCTATGTTAATAGCTTGCTAGACCCTGCAAGAGCCTCCTGTATGTGATTAAAGTTCAATTTAGAGATTGAGATACAATTATTTAAGGTAAATTACATCTGTTTAAAAGTGAAACCATTTTTTTTCATGCAGGCTCTGTCAATCATAGCCAGGGGAGGTGTGGCTAGGGCTGCATAAACAGAAACAAAGTGATTTAACTCCTAAACGACAGTGAATTTAGCAGTGAAATTGCAGGGGAATGATCTACACACTAAAACTGCTTTATTTAGCTAAAGTAATTTAGGTGACTATAGTGTTCCTTTAATTCACGGGTAAGAAAGCATTCTTGAAAAAAATGGGAAAGCTAATTAAATAGCTAATTTTCTGAACCAGCACGGACACTCTCTGGTATTTAGTGCTCCAAAATATGAATCTACTCCTCAACATTTGATTTGTGCTAAAGAGGTAGTAGAGCAACAGTAACCTCCATAGGCCCACATTTGGTTGTCCTACTCTATGGTAAAACCACCAAAGGATTAGGTATATTTTTTTATTCCTATGAAAGAAAGTTCTTACCCAGAACCCTCTCCATAGATACAACACTCCTGCAAATGTTCCCTGAAAACTTGGGTAGTTGTTCTAGAATGATAAAAGGGCATATTTTCACTTCTAGTAAGTTAGCTATTGCCCAAACCTGGTAACAAGATCAGATTCCCTTCCTGTCTTAAATAGAAGTTCTATTTAACCAATAAAAATGCAGTACACAGTGACTGAAGCACTACCAATGTCTTGAGTCACACTGTGGTGCCATGTGACAACTGATCATCCCTCAAAACTGACCATCACCAGACAATGCACCTCTGTCACCAAGTTTTGGAAAGTTTACCACAAGCACATGATTATCAGTGCTGATGTTGAACATGAACATGAGTGAATTTGAGAGTATATATGATACTACATCCTGACACATGTGGTGACACATCCATTTGTGGTTGGCCACATTATTTATGATGCTAATCGCATAACAGACGTGTCCACCTGCCAATCACACCTCAACTCACCTCCACCCTTACCAAAGTGTTAAGTTCTGACATTACAGTCCTTTGCGCAGGTTTTTGTCCAAGTGGTCAGCTTTTCAAGATTGTTACATTTTTACATAGCACAATTGGTTTTAGATATTTTGATCAACATTACATCGTGTCCTTTAGCGCAAAACAGCAAGGTGAATTGTTAGTGTAGGACTCATCTAAAAGGTTTGCCTTGATGTGGCAGACGAGCTTACGTTTTAATGGTCATTGTTGTGATACTAAAAACCTCTAGTTAATCAAGTGTGAATTCGAATTTGGAATAGTGTACAGATAACTTTTTATTGTTTTTTTATAATTCAACTTATAACGAGAAGTCTCTAAGTTGCATTTTCAGTTGAATTTGGGGCAAACACTTAAAGCATTCATTGTGTTGAGCTATTTCAATAGTTTTGTTTGATTAGTGTTTTGCAAACTGCTGAAAGTCTGTAAATTTTTACAATAAACCTAATTTTCAATGGGGGTTGACTAATTTTGTTTACAACTGTATATCCGGATCTCCCCTCCGACACCGAAGGGTAAATTTAGTAAGCACAGGTATAGTAATCAGCATGGTTAGGGGTATTAAGGGCTAGAGGATATATGCCTTCAATATACTGTGTTCTTGTGACTCTGGGAGTGATGGGAGTTATAGAAAACTGTAACGTTTAAGGAGAGTACTCTATAAGTTTCCCCCTAAGTCTATTATCTTACTGTAATTACCTGGGATGCCAGCATGAGAGTACATTGTGTTATTACAGTACTGGGCACGGCAAACTATTTTAAGCCTTATTGAGGTGCACAACAATAATGCTCTCAACAAAAACTATAAGATATACCAGGTTTTCTGAATATGGCATGCCGATGTGTAGTGATGTACCGAAGTGTCCGCCGGCGAACAGTTCCCGGCGAACTTAGCGTGTTCGCGTTCGCCGCCGCGGGCGAACACATGGGCGGTTCGATCCGCCCCCTATTCGTCATCATTGGGCAAACTTTGACCCTGTGCCTCTCGATCAGCAGACACATTCCAGCCAATCAGCAGCACTCCCTCCCTTCCACACCCTCCAACCTTCCTCCCAGCATCCATTTTCGATTCATTCTGAAGCTGCATGCTTAGTGAGAGGAGGGAAAGTTTAGCTGCTGCTGATTAGATAGGGAAATTGATAGCTAGGCTAGGGTATTCAGTGTCCACTACAATCCTGAAGGACTCATCTGATCTCTGCTGTAAGGACAGCACCCCAAAAAGCCCTTTTTAGGGCTAGAACATCAGGCTGCTTTTTTTTTTTTTTCTGTGTAATGTAATTGCAGGTGCCTGCCTGCCAGCTTCTGTGTGAGGTTCTGTCACGGTAATATACCCCAACACGCAGGAATAGTTCAACAGTCAAGGGACAAGAAACAGAGTTCGTCTTACCGGACCTTAGAATGGCCGGACTAGGACGAGAGAAAGACAGAGTCAGAACAAGCCGAGGTCAAGGGAACTGAGAGACAGCGTAACGTAGAACAAGCCGAGGACTGGTACACAGAGGACAAAACAGCGGATAAGCAAGCAAGGATAAGGAGAGAGCGGAGTCAGGAACAAAGCCAAGGTCAAGCACCAAAAAACCAACTGAACGATACAAGCACTAAAGGGAACTGGACAGAAACCACGATAGGGCAAGGAGCAAGGGAAACAGGTGAGTATAAATACCCTAAGGTTCACTTTGATTGGCCCCTGTCATATCCACGCCCCCAAAACGTGAGTGTATGGGGAATGTGGCCTGACAGGGGCCAATGGGAGACTGATTCTAATTTAGTCTCCCACTGTCCCTTTAAGAGCGCGCCCGAGACGCGCGGCGCGCTCTTAGTGTCGGGCGGGACACGTGACCGCTTCTCGCGGTCACTGCCCGCCTGACTGATCTTATCGTTGGCTGAGCCGCGTGCGGCTCGTGCAGGAGCAGGACCGCGCGCGGTGAGAAGAGAGGACCCCGGCCGGCCCCTGGAGAGGGTAAGTACCGCTACAGGTTCACAGTGGATACTGTGTCCTCTTGCCCAGTGCCACCACTCATATCTGTTTTTACAATAGCTTAAGCTTTAGATTTAAAAGAAATAATTTTTTTTCACTGTAATAGAAGAGCAGTTAGTTGTCTGCAAGCGTCTGGGTGTCAGGCCTACTTCAGCGTGTGCTCTGCAGACCTGTGCCAGCGTGCTTTGACAGTTGCCAATCATATCTGGTGTCTCTTTAGCGTGCTTTTACAAAGAAAAAAGGTTTCCCGTGTAAGCTAATAGCAGCCAGTCAGTGTCCTTCAAGCGGCTCTGTCAGGCCTTCCTTCAGCGTGTGCCCTGCACAACCCTGCCAGCGTACTTTGACAGTTGCCACTCATATCTGGTGTCTCTATAGCGTGCTTTTAAAACCAAAAATTTTTTTTCACTGTTATAGATTGAATAGCAGTTACTTGTCTTCAAGCAGGTGTGTCAGGCCTACAGTGTGTGCTCTGCAGAACTGTTCAAGTGCACATTGCCAATCATATCTGGTGTCTCTATACCGTGCTTTTACAAAGAAAAAAGGTTTCTAATGTAAGCTAATAGCAGCCAGTCAGTGTCCTTCAAGCGGCTCTGTCAGTCCTTCCTTCAGCGTGTGCTCTCCAGAACTGTTCCAGTGCACATTGCCAATCATATCTGGTGTCTCTATAGCGTGCTTTTAAAACCAAAATTTTTTTTTCACTGTTATAGATTGAATAGCAGTTACTTGTCTTCAAGCGAGTGTGTCAGGCCTACAGTGTGTGCTCTGCAGAACTGTTCAAGTGCACATTGCCAATCATATCTGGTGTCTCTATAGCGTGCTTTTACAAAGAAAAAAGGTTTCTAGTGTAAGCTAATAGCAGCCAGTCAGTGTCCTTCAAGCGGCTCTGTCAGTCCTTCCTTCAGCGTGTGCTCTCCAGAACTGTTCCAGTGCACATTGCCAGTCATATCTGGTGTCTCTATAGCGTGCTTTTAAAACCAAAATTTTTTTTTCACTGTTATAGATTGAATAGCAGTTACTTGTCTTCAAGCGGGTGTGTCAGGCCTACAGTGTGTGCTCTGCAGAACTGTTCAAGTGCACATTGCCAATCATATCTGGTGTCTCTATAGCGTGCTTTTACAAAGAAAAAAGGTTTCCAGTGTAAGCTAATAGCAGCCAGTCAGTGTCCTTCAAGCGGCTCTGTCAGTCCTTCCTTCAGCGTGTGCTCTCCAGAACTGTTCCAGTGCACATTGCCAATCATATCTGGTGTCTCTGTAGCGTGCTTTTAAAAACAACATTTTTTTTTCACTGTTATAGATTGAGTAGCAGTTACTTGTCTTCAAGCGGGTGTGTCAGGCCTACAGTGTGTGCTCTGCAGAACTGTTCAAGTGCACATTGCCAATCATATCTGGTGTCTCTATAGCGTGCTTTTAAAACCAAAATTTTTTTTTCACTGTTATAGATTGAATAGCAGTTACTTGTCTTCAAGCGAGTGTGTCAGGCCTACAGTGTGTGCTCTGCAGAACTGTTCAAGTGCACATTGCCAATCATATCTGGTGTCTCTATAGCGTGCTTTTAAAACCAAAATTTTTTTTTCACTGTTATAGATTGAATAGCAGTTACTTGTCTTCAAGCGAGTGTGTCAGGCCTACAGTGTGTGCTCTGCAGAACTGTTCAAGTGCACATTGCCAATCATATCTGGTGTCTCTATAGCGTGCTTTTACAAAGAAAAAAGGTTTCTAGTGTAAGCTAATAGCAGCCAGTCAGTGTCCTTCAAGCGGCTCTGTCAGTCCTTCCTTCAGCGTGTGCTCTCCAGAACTGTTCCAGTGCACATTGCCAGTCATATCTGGTGTCTCTATAGCGTGCTTTTAAAACCAAATTTTTTTTTTCACTGTTATAGATTGAATAGCAGTTACTTGTCTTCAAGCGGGTGTGTCAGGCCTACAGTGTGTGCTCTGCAGAACTGTTCAAGTGCACATTGCCAATCATATCTGGTGTCTCTATAGCGTGCTTTTACAAAGAAAAAAGGTTTCCAGTGTAAGCTAATAGCAGCCAGTCAGTGTCCTTCAAGCGGCTCTGTCAGTCCTTCCTTCAGCGTGTGCTCTCCAGAACTGTTCCAGTGCACATTGCCAATCATATCTGGTGTCTCTATAGCGTGCTTTTAAAACCAAAATTTTTTTTTCACTGTTATAGATTGAATAGCAGTTACTTGTCTTCAAGCGAGTGTGTCAGGCCTACAGTGTGTGCTCTGCAGAACTGTTCAAGTGCACATTGCCAATCATATCTGGTGTCTCTATAGCGTGCTTTTAAAACCAAAATTTTTTTTTCACTGTTATAGATTGAATAGCAGTTACTTGTCTTCAAGCGAGTGTGTCAGGCCTACAGTGTGTGCTCTGCAGAACTGTTCAAGTGCACATTGCCAATCATATCTGGTGTCTCTATAGCGTGCTTTTACAAAGAAAAAAGGTTTCTAGTGTAAGCTAATAGCAGCCAGTCAGTGTCCTTCAAGCGGCTCTGTCAGTCCTTCCTTCAGCGTGTGCTCTCCAGAACTGTTCCAGTGCACATTGCCAGTCATATCTGGTGTCTCTATAGCGTGCTTTTAAAACCAAATTTTTTTTTTCACTGTTATAGATTGAATAGCAGTTACTTGTCTTCAAGCGGGTGTGTCAGGCCTACAGTGTGTGCTCTGCAGAACTGTTCAAGTGCACATTGCCAATCATATCTGGTGTCTCTATAGCGTGCTTTTAAAAACAAAATTTTTTTTTCACTGTTATAGATTGAGTAGCAGTTACTTGTCTTCAAGCGGGTGTGTCAGGCCTACAGTGTGTGCTCTGCAGAACTGTTCAAGTGCATATTGCCAATCATATCTGGTGTCTCTATAGCGTGCTTTTACAAAGAAAAAAGGTTTCTAGTGTAAGCTAATAGCAGCCAGTCAGTGTCCTTCAAGCGGCTCTGTCAGTCCTTCCTTCAGCGTGTGCTCTCCAGAACTGTTCCAGTGCACATTGCCAATCATATCTGATGTCTCTATAGCGTGCTTTTAAAAACAACATTTTTTTTTCACTGTTATAGATTGAGTAGCAGTTACTTGTCTTCAAGCGGGTGTGTCAGGCCTACAGTGTGTGCTCTGCAGAACTGTTCAAGTGCACATTGCCAATCATATCTGGTGTCTCTATAGCGTGCTTTTAAAACCAAAATTTTTTTTTCACTGTTATAGATTGAATAGCAGTTACTTGTCTTCAAGCGGGTGTGTCAGGCCTACAGTGTGTGCTCTGCAGAACTGTTACAGTTCACATTGCCAATGTATCTGGTCTCACAGTAGCTTGCACGAATAGTACCACTAATCCCCCAAAAAATGACAGGCAGAGGCAGGCCACCCCGCAGGGGCCGTCGTGGTCGTGGTGCTGTGATTCCCTTTTGCCCTAGAATAATGCCCAGTTTTCAGAAGCCACGTACCCTGAACTTGAAAAGTTCTGAGGACATAGTTGACTGGCTAACACAGGACACCCAATCTTGTACAGCCTCCGCTCGGAACCTTGACGCACCATCCTCCTCCAGCTTAGCTTCAGGCACCTCTCAAGATACCACTCACCCGCCTGCCGCCACCACCAAAACTAGCACCACAGCCGCTTTACTTGGTATGTCAGAGGAGTTATTCACACACCCGTTTGAAGAAATGAGTGATGCGCAACCATTATTGCTAGAGGATGTAGATAACAGGGATATGTCTCAGGCAGGCAGCATTAAACACATGGAGGTACGGTGTGATGATGATGATGTTGTACCCGCTGCTGCTTCCTTTTCTGAGTTGTCAGATACAAGCGAAGCGGTTGATGATGACGATGCGTCCATGGATGTCACGTGGGTGCCCGCTCGGGAAGAAGAAGAACAGGGCGAAAGTTCAGATGGGGAGACAGAGAGGAGGAGACGAGTTGGAAGCAGGGGGGGTCGTCGCAAGGAGCTAGTGGCACAGTCAGACAGCATGCATCGGCACCCGGGATCAGCCCGACAGCACGCCAATCAACGCATGCTGTGTCCACCACCAGAATGCCGTCATTGCAGAGCTCAGCAGTGTGGCATTTTTTTTGTGTGTCTGCCTTTGACAACAGCGATGCCATTTGCAACCTGTGCCAAAGGAAACTGAGTCGTGGGAGGTCCAACACCCACCTAGGTACAACTGCTTTGCATAGGCACATGATCTCACATCACAAACGCCTATGGGATCAACACATGAGTACAAGCAGCACGCCTACTCTAAGCCGCCATCCTCCTCCTGGTCCAGCATCTTCAGCCACGTCAACCACTGCTGTCCTCCTTGCCCCCTCTCAACCATCCGCCACTCCGTCTCCCGCCTTGAGCAGTTCCCGCTCATCTGCCCACAGTCATGTGTCTGTTAAGGACATGTTTGAGCGTAAGAAGCCAATGTCACCAAGTCACCCCCTTGCCCAGCATCTGACAGCTGGCTTGTCCGAACTATTAGCCCGCCAGCTTTTACCATACAATCTGGTTGAGTCTGAGGCGTTCAAAAAATTTGTAGCTATTGGGACACCGCAGTGGAAGGTACCCGGCCGGAATTTCTTTTCACAAAAGGCAATCCCCAACTTGTACTCGATTGTGCAAAAGGAAGTCATGGCATGTCTGGCACACAGTGTTGGGGCAAGGGTCCATCTGACCACTGATACCTGGTCTGCAAAGCATGGTCAGGGCAGGTATATCACCTACACTGCGCATTGGGTAAACCTGCTGACGGCTGACAATCAAGGAATGCGTGGCATTGCAGAGGAGTTGGTGACACCGCCACGAATTGCAGGCAGTCCTGCTGCCACCTCCTCTACTCCTCCTACTCCATCCTCTTCCATAACCTCCTCGGCTGAATCCTCTTGTGCTGCTGCGTCTTGCTCCACATCAACGGCACCCCCCAGCTCCCCAGGTACTATTCCTTATCCCGGATACGGCAGTGTCACGCCGTCTTGTGTTTGACTTGCTTGAAAGCAGAGAGTCACACCGGACAAGCACTCCTGTCCGCCCTGAACGCACAGGTGGAAAAGTGGCTGACTCCGCAGCAACTGGATATCGGCAAAGTGGTGTGTGACAACGGAAAAAATTTGATAGCGGCATTGAAGTTGGGCAAGTTGACACATGTGCCGTGCATGGCACATGTGTGTAATCTGATCGTACAACGCTTTGTGCATAAGTACACAGGCTTACAGGACGTCCTGAAGCAGGCCAGGAAGGTGTGTGGCCATTTCAGGCGTTCCTACACGGCCATGGCTCACTTTGCCGATATCCAGCGGCGAAACAACATGCCAGTGAGGCGCTTGATTTGCGACAGCCCTACACGTTGGAATTCAACACTCCTAATGTTCGACCGCCTGCTCCAACAAGAAAAAGCTGTTAATGAATATTTGTATGACCGGGGTGCTAGGACAGCCTCTGGGGAGCTGGGAATTTTTTTGCCACGTTACTGGACGCTCATGCGCAATGCCTGTAGGCTCATGCGTCCTTTTGAGGAAGTGACAAACCTAGTCAGTCGCAACGAAGGCACCATCAGCGACATCATACCATTTGTTTTCTTCCTGGAGCGTGCCCAGCGAAGAGTGCTGGATCAGGCCGTAGATGAGCGTGAAGAGGAAGAGGAAGAGTTGTGGTCACCATCACCACCAGAAACAGCCTTATCAGCATCGCTTGCTGGACCTGCGGCAACGCTGGAAGAGGATTGTGAGGAAGAGGAGTCAGAGGAGGAATGCAGCTTTGAGGAGGAGGAGGAGCAAGACCAAACACAACAGGCATCCCAGGGTGCTCGTTGTCACCTATCTGATACCCGTGGTGTTGTACGTGGCTGGGGGGAAGAACATACCTTCAATGACATCAGTGAGGAGGAGGAACGGGAAATGAGTAGCTCGGCATCCAACCTTGTGCAAATGGGGTCTTTCATGCTGTCCTGCCTGTTGAGGGACCCTCGTATAAAAAGGCTGTGTCAGGGTACCTGTGGTCTCTACCTCCGAAAGAGGTAGAGACTTAGCTGTTCCTCCATCCAGACGGTCTGATGGCTCCCTTCCCCGCAGTCTATCCGGTCATGCTAGGCCGGCCGCGAGGGAGTGACTGCCTTTTACAGCATCTAGGCAGGAAGTAGTCATCAGGACCTCCCCCGGAACAACCTGTCAGTCAATGGCTGCAGGACCAATCAGGACGCCTTGGAGGCGTGGTTACTGCTCTGAACAGGGTATTTAACAGAGCTTCTTTCATTAGCTCATTGCCCTGTCGTGGTTCTAGCTTGTTCTAGTCACTCAGTGCTTGTGTATTCTATTATCCCTTTTGGTTTTGACCCGGCTTGTTTACCTTACTCTGCTTATCTCTGTTACCCTTGATTCGGCTTGTCTCTCGCTTACCTGTCTTCTGTTACCCTCGACCTCGGCTTGTCTTTGACCATTCTATACTGTACTACTTACGTTAGTCCGGCCATTCTAAGGTCCGGTATACGTATCTGGCTACTGTTTGTACTCTGCGTGTTGGATCCCTGTCCCGATCCTGACATTACGACAGGGCCAATGGATCCTGCAAGTACAAACAGTCAGCTGGCTGCTCCTGATCCTAGGTTTGAAGCCATGGATCACAGAATGGATCAGATGGCGCTTGCGCTACAGGCTCTATTAGCTTGTGCCAATAACCCACCAGAGGAGATACGTGATACCCCTGTTTCTCCTGTCGGTTCAGGTCTAGAGGTAGCCACAGTGGGTGCTTCTTCTCACATTACCCCCCCAGTACACTATGGTGGGGCTCCTGAGAAGTGTCGTGGTTTTTTAAACCAAATTAGTATCCACTTTGAATTGCAACCTCGCTCTTATCCTACAGATAGGGCAAAAGTAGGATTTATTATCACCCTACTCATTGAGAAAGCTCTGAGATGGGCCAACCCACTATGGGAGAACGATAATCCATTAGTTTATAACTATAACGCATTTGTAGCTGCTTTTAGAAGAACATTTGACCCTCCAGGTAGAAAGGTTAATGCAGCCAGATTACTGTTGCGCCTGAGACAGGAGAACCAAACACTGGTGGATTATGCACTAGAGTTCAGGTCTCTGGCGGCAGAAATCAAGTGGAATGAGCAGGCGTATATGGATGTATTTTTGAATGGCCTATCTGATGTAATCCTTGATGAGGTTGCTACCAGAGAACTCCCTGAGAATTTAGAGGATTTAATTTCGTTCATCTCTCGTATAGATGAACGTCTAAGAGAGAGACAGAACACTCAAGAGAGGAACCAGAGACCTTCTCTTAGGTTAGCTCCCGCTGTTCCAAGTCCTGACTCCACGATATCTTTGCTTACTGAACCTATGCAGAAAGGGTATACCCGCCTCTCTGAGGAGGAAAGACAGCACAGGAGAGGAGAGGGTTTGTGTATGTATTGTGGAGCCAAGGGTCATTTACTCTCGAACTGTTCTAACCGCCCGGGAAACGCTCGCACCTAAGTCTCTCTAGAGGACAGGCCTTGGGTGTTTCTATTTTGTCCTCTACTCCTGATTATAAAGATCACAGGCTTCTGCTACCAGTTTCCTTAACTTGGGGGAAGGAAGTAGTAAGGGCTATGGCATTGATAGATTCCGGTGCTGCTGAGAATTTTATCGACCAAGCCTTTGCTAGTAAGAACAATTTCCCATCCCAGCTAAGGGAGACACCTTTGGCCGTTGAGGCCATAGATGGTAGACCACTACTAGACCCTGTTATCTTTCGTGAGACCATACCCATTAATTTAAATGTGGGTATCCTACACGTGGAGAATTTATCTCTTCTGCTCATTTCGTCTCCTTCCGTTCCCATAGTTCTGGGGTACCCATGGTTGAAAAAACATAACCCTATTATCGATTGGGAGTTAGGAGAGATACTCTCGTGGGGCCAGGGCTGCCAGGATCGGTGTTTGTGCAAGGTTTCTCCATTAGCTAATATTAACATACCGGAGAATCCTACTCAGTCCACAGAAAGACAAATACCAGACCTTTACCTAGACTTAAGGGCAGTGTTTGACAAGAAGAATGCCGATTCTTTGCCTCCACACAGGTCATTTGACTGTAAGATTAAGCTTCTACCCGGCACTATGCCTCCGAGGGGCCATGTATATCCTTTGTCTGTTCAGGAAAACTCGGTTCTAGAGGAGTATATTCGGGAGAATTTAGAAAAGGGATTCATCAGAAGGTCTTCTTCTCCGGCCGGGGCTGGGTTCTTTTTCATTAAGAAGAAGGATGGCACGCTGAGACCTTGTATCGATTACCGAGGCTTGAATAAAATAACTGTCAGAAATGCCTATCCTATCCCACTGATTACCGAGTTATTTGATCGTCTTAAGGGCTCCAAAATCTTCACCAAGTTAGATCTCAGAGGGGCTTACAATTTGGTGAGAATCCAGCAAGGTCACGAGTGGATGACGGCATTCAATACCCGGTATGGCCATTACGAATATACTGTTATGCCATTTGGACTATGCAATGCTCCTGCAGTATTTCAAGATTTGATTAATGAGGTACTTAGGGAGTTTCAGCATGATTGTGTTATTGTTTACCTGGACGACATACTAATACACTCTAAGGAGATTGAGACTCACCATAGACAGGTCAGAAAGGTATTACACAAGCTGCTGCAACATGGTCTATATTGCAAATTGGAGAAGTGCAGTTTTGATCAGTCTCAGGTAGACTTTCTTGGATACGTGATTTCTGGGGAGGGTTTTAAAATGGATCCTGTAAAACTCCAATCTATTTTAGACTGGCCCTTGCCCAAAGGACTCAAGGCTATCCAAAGGTTTATTGGTTTTTCCAACTACTATAGGCGCTTCATTACAGGATACTCCTCTATCATTGCGCCTATTACCAATATGACCAAACAAGGGGCTGATACTAAGTTCTGGTCTAAGGAAGCTCTGGGTGCTTTCAAGACTCTCAAGGAACTTTTTGCCTCGGCTCCCATTCTAGTCCATCCTGATACGACTCTGCCTTTCTTGCTCGAGGTCGATGCCTCTGAAACAGCAGTTGGGGCTGTTCTGTCTCAAAGGTTAGGGGTGGATAAACCGTTACACCCTTGTGGTTTCTTCTCTAAGAAATTTTCTGGGCCTGAGAGCAGATATGACATCGGGGAAAGGGAACTGTTAGCAGTCATTAAAGCCTTAAAGGAGTGGAGACATTTGTTGGAGGGGACCCTACACCCTATTACGATTTTGACGGACCACAAAAACTTGTCCTATATTGGGGAGGCTAAGCGCTTATCCTCTAGACAAGCTCGTTGGTCCTTATTCCTGACTCACTTCAATTATGTACTGACTTACAGACCTGGTTCTAAAAACTCTAAAGCCGATGCATTATCTCGCCAATATGAACCTTCTACTGTACCTGAACCAGTTCTTTCTTCTATAGTTCCGAAATGCAATATCATTGCTAATACGAATCTCAGGATTCATTCTCCATTACTGGCCGAGATCATTAAGTTGCAACATCTAGCACCTAAACAGACTCCTGCGGGCCGTCATTTCGTTCCTCCTGCTCTTCAACTGGAACTTTTACAGTGTTTACATAATAGCAAGATGGCGGGACATCCTGGTATTCGCAAAACTTACGCGTTGATCTCTAAGGACTTCTGGTGGCCTGCTTTACGGAGGGATATTGAGGAGTTCATCGCTGCATGTGAAGTTTGTACTAAAACCAAACAACCCCATACGCTTCCATGTGGATTCCTGCAACCCTTGGAGGTTCCAGAAAAACCATGGTCCTGTTTGGCCATGGACTTTATTGTCGATCTACCTATCTCTAAAAGACAGACTGTTATCCTCACCGTGGTTGACAGGTTTACTAAGATGGCACACTTCATTCCCCTGCCTAAACTCCCGTCTTCTCCCGAATTGGCAGAGATATTCGCTAAGGAGATTTTTCGCCTACATGGGATACCCTCTCAAATTGTATCGGACAGAGGCTCCCAATTTGTTTCCCGCTTTTGGAGGTCCTTCTGCTCTCAACTTGGTATTAAATTAAACTTTTCTTCTGCCTATCATCCTCAGTCTAACGGAGCTGCTGAACGTACCAACCAGAAAATTGAACAATATTTACGATGCTTTGTTTCTGAACACCAGGATGATTGGGTCGGTTTGATTCCTTGGGCGGAGTTTGCACACAACAATCTCGTTTGCGATTCTACTCATTCAAGCCCCTTCTTCATGAATTATGGTTTTCATCCGTCTATTCTTCCTTCGGATTCCCCTTCCCAGGGGGTGCCGTCGGTTGATGTTCATGTTGCCAATTTGAGGAAGTTGTGGGATCAAACTCGACAAATCCTTGTGCACAACTCTATGTTGGTCAAGAAACACGCTGATAAACGTAGAAGGGCGGCTCCGGTCTTTGTTCCAGGTGATAGGGTATGGCTGAGCACGAGGAACATCCGTTTAAAAGTGCCCTCCATGAAGTTCGCTCCTCGTTATATTGGACCCTACAGGGTGCTGACCCGTATCAATCCAGTTGCGTATCGTTTAGCTCTTCCTAATACCTTACGCATCCCGAACTCGTTTCACGTTTCATTGCTGAAACCACTCATATGTAACAGATTTTCCTCCACAATAGCCCCTCCTCGCTCCGTTCAGGTGGAGGGTCAGGAGGAGTATGAGGTTAACTCTATTATTGATTCTCGAATCTCCCGGGGGAGAGTACAATATCTGGTTGATTGGAAGGGATATGGTCCTGAGGAGAGGAGTTGGGTACCTCAGGAGGATGTTCATGCTCCCCGTCTCCGCAGGGCGTATCACTCTCGCTTCCCATCTCGTCCCGGTTCATTCCGCCCGGTGGGCGTATCTGAGAGGGGGGGTACTGTCAGGGTACCTGTGGTCTCTACCTCCGAAAGAGGTAGAGACTTAGCTGTTCCTCCATCCAGACGGTCTGATGGCTCCCTTCCCCGCAGTCTATCCGGTCATGCTAGGCCGGCCGCGAGGGAGTGACTGCCTTTTACAGCATCTAGGCAGGAAGTAGTCATCAGGACCTCCCCCGGAACAACCTGTCAGTCAATGGCTGCAGGACCAATCAGGACGCCTTGGAGGCGTGGTTACTGCTCTGAACAGGGTATTTAACAGAGCTTCTTTCATTAGCTCATTGCCCTGTCGTGGTTCTAGCTTGTTCTAGTCACTCAGTGCTTGTGTATTCTATTATCCCTTTTGGTTTTGACCCGGCTTGTTTACCTTACTCTGCTTATCTCTGTTACCCTTGATTCGGCTTGTCTCTCGCTTACCTGTCTTCTGTTACCCTCGACCTCGGCTTGTCTTTGACCATTCTATACTGTACTACTTACGTTAGTCCGGCCATTCTAAGGTCCGGTATACGTATCTGGCTACTGTTTGTACTCTGCGTGTTGGATCCCTGTCCCGATCCTGACAGGCTGAAGGAGAACGACCTGTACTGGGTGTCCACGCTACTAGACCCCCGGTATAAGCAGAAAGTGGCGGAAATGTTACCGAATTACAACAAGTCGGAAAGGATGCAGCATTTGCAAAATAAATTAAAAAGTATGCTTTACACAGCGTATAAGGGTGATGTCACAGCACAACGGGAATCTAACAGGGGGAGAGGGGGAAGTCATCCTCCTCCTCCTCCCACGGCCATGCCGGCAAGGACAGGACGCTTTAAAGACGTGTTGTTGATGGAGGACATGCGGACCTTTTTAAGTCCTATGTGTGACAGACCCCTTTTGGGAGTGACAGATACCATCTCGGAGGATTGTCGTTGTATTTGGATTATTGGGGATTTCGGGTACTTGTGGATCCGTACGATACACGCCGCCACGTGGAAAGAACAATGGGTCGCGGCCATTTTGACCGCATGGACTAATGACCGAACAATCACGAACTTTCCACACGATGAATTCCAACCTTACCGGTAACGTACGCCCATACTGGTCGACAGATCCAAAGTACCGAAATAGAGACACCGGATCCAAGAGAGAGTTTTCGTTTATGTTATATGGTTCCTGAGTAAATGGTGCGAACGTGTATCTAGCGAACGGCCCAACCGATCTAGGGGATTTTCACGTATATTGTTCCCCTAGATCTCCGTTCCCTAATACACGTAGCACATTGTATTTTCGTTATATATTATGTGTATTATTAAACCTGTAAGTTTTTGTATAATATTCTGCTCGGTACAGTGGGAGTGACTCCCACTGTAAATGTATTATCTCCTCCGGATACGGGGAGGAGTTGTTGTACGGCATAAAAGCCCGAGTTGCAGAATAAACATGATTCCTACTTTGACCCTCAACACAGAGTCTCGTCTCGTGCTTGGAGGGGATGACTATTACTTGGATGTCGTAATTATGGGGAACCTGTTATGCTTTAGCTAACTTCGTGCTTGGGGGAAAGGACACCTTCTCAGCGGCGTAAACCCCTACTACACCGGGGTGCCGCTACAATTGGTGGCAGCGGCGGGATCGTTCTTTCACCCCAGAAGGACAGCTACCGAGAGCAATCAGGATGGAGGCCTACTACGGAAGGTTGAAATGATCTACCCTAAAAGACTTGTTGGAGAGCCGTGGTCGTTCGGCTAGCAACAAAAAGAAAAGAGACATTTTGGCAGAATTGGTCGCATTGGACTTAGCTGAACAGAATGGGTGTCGAACCAAACCCAGAACCGGAGATCGCCTTGGTCCGAACCCCGGAAGATGAACGATTCGACCACGAGGTGAGGGTAAGGTTGGCTCACTACGGACCAAACCCCTCACCTAGGATCGTGACCCAAGTAATCGCGGCGGTCGATGCCAACCGGCGCCAGACTTCAACCAGCGCCAGTCCAACTGCTGGGACTTTTCAAACTCCCGAGGAAAAGAGGAAAGTCCACTTTGCCGCTTTTAAAAATTTCGTAGAAACAGAGGGGGAGATTGACCAATACCTGGCGGATTTTGAGCGTCAATGTGCCCTACATAAAGTACCCTCCGAGGAGTGGGTTAAAATTTTGTCTGGCAAATTATCCGGACGAGCCAGTGATGCTTTCCGGGCAATCCCGGACCATGAGGTGGGAAATTACCGATTGGTCAAGGAAGCTCTACTGTCCCGATATGCAGTAACCCCCGAAGCATATCGGAGACGCTTCCGGGAATCCCGAAAGCAAACCGGTGACTCCTACACCGAATGGGCCTGCCGACTGCAACGCACGGCTGGCCACTGGATGGATGGGTGCCAAGCTACCACCGCGGAGGAGGTATTACAATTGTTTTTGTTGGAGCATTTTTTTGAAAAGGTGGACAAGGAGCTCAGGGAGTGGATTCGGGATAGGCGACCACTTACCCTACCCAAAGCCGCCCGGCTGGCTGACGAGTATGCGGACGCCCGCAAACCCGACCCCTCGGTCCAAAAGGCAGCTCCCCGAGTCGAAAGCCGCCCCGTCGGCCCTACTCCAACCACCTCCGCTAATCAACCTAGCTACACCACCCCCTCCCGCTTCGCCCAGTCCAGTGCCCCGGACCGCCGGCGGTGCCATAGGTGCCAACAGGTGGGCCATCTGAGAGACAAATGCCCACTAGATCCAGCTCGACAAGCTTCTTGGAGGAAGCCCGCTGAAGGGAACACCCGGCCCTTTTCCTCAGGGACCCATTGCATTAAGCCCAACCCCTGGGGGAAGAGCAATGTGAGATTTTGCACGAGGCCAATCCCCTATATGCGGCTGCCGAAGACAACCGGCAGCATCACCGACAAACCGTCCGAGTAAATGGACAAGTTGTCAGTGGATTGCGAGACACTGGGGCCACCCTAACTTTGATCCAACACGACCTGGTCCCCGAAAAGGAACATACTGGACAAACGGTGGCCGTTAGAGTGGCCGGGGGTGCAGTCTATCGCCTCCCCACGGCCCGAGTGCATTTGGATTGGGGGGTGGGAGCTGGCCAAGTGAATGTGGGCCTGATGAAAGGGCTACCCGCGGAAGTACTCTTGGGAAATGACTTAGCCCCGCTGTTGTCCGCTTTTGCTCCTCAAGGCCCTGCTGGAGCCTGCCCTGTCACCACCCGGGCTCAGGCTCGTGCTATTGGAATCGGCCCGCCAGTCGCGGAGACCCAGGTAAGATCTGACCCTCCGACTGTGACCTTAGGACAGACCCCCTTAGACTGGGATACCCCTGAGACTTTTGGGAGGGAGACGCGGGATGACGTCACTCTACGGAAGTATAGGGATAAGGCAGATAAAGGGGAACCGGGGACAGATGGGGAAAGCTACGAGTGGGTGGGGGATAGACTGTATAGGATCCCCCAGGAGCCCGCAGCAGGTAAAAACCCCGTCCCGCAGAAGCAACTAGTGCTACCGAAAAAATACAGGCAAGAGATCATGAGGATCGCTCACGATATACCCTTAGCTGGCCATTTAGGAGTACGTCGCACGGGCCATATGATTACCCAGAATTTCTTCTGGCCAGGGTTTAACCGGGACGTGCGACAATATTGCAGAACCTGTGACACTTGCCAACGGGTGGGTAAGAGGGGAGATCGCCCGAAGGCTAAATTAATGTCGATGCCGATCATTGGGGAACCTTTCTATAGGGTCGCCGTCGACATTGTAGGCCCCCTAGCGCGACATAGCCCGTCCGGTAAGAAGTACATTCTTACCGTGGTGGACTATGGGACCCGGTACCCCGAGGCAGTACCCCTGCCGAATATTGAAGCTGAGACGGTAGCCGATGCCTTGGTTAAGATATTCACTCGGGTGGGGTTCCCTAAAGAAATCCTATCCGACCAAGGAACCCAGTTCACTGCCGTACTCACACAGCAGTTATGGAAGGTGTGCCACATTAAACCCCTGCTCAGTTCCCCGTACCATCCCCAAACTAACGGTCTCTGTGAGCGCTTTAATGGGACTCTCAAACAAATGTTGAGGACCTTTACGGACGGTTGCAGAGACTGGGAGAGATTCTTACCCCACCTGTTATTTGCATATAGGGAGGTCCCCCAAGAATCTACGGGTTTTTCCCCCTTTGAGTTATTGTATGGGAGGAGGGTGCGAGGACCCCTCGATCTCATTCGGGACCACTGGGAAGGGGAAACCGAACAGGCAGGGACACCTATTGTGCCATATGTCCTGGAACTCCGGGACCGCATGGAGCAACTCTCCCTATTGGTAAGGGAGAATCTCCAGGCGGCCCAGGGGCGACAGAAACGATGGTACGATAGGGGTGCCCGGCAACGACTATTCCACATAGGGCAGAAGGTATTGGTGCTAAAACCGGTGAAGGACAACAAACTGCAAGCTGCGTGGCAGGGTCCTTACAAGGTTTTAGCCCAACTCTGTGATACCACCTACCTTATTGCCAGCTGTGCAGATGAAAGGATCCAACGATCCTTTCATGTGAACATGTTGAAGGAATACCAAGAGCGACAGGAAGATGTTAACGCTGTTTGTGCCCCAGCTACTGATGACCCCGAAAATTTACCCCTACCTGACCTGCTAGAAAGGGAGACTCACCCCGACCCAGTTAGCCTAGTGAAGCTGGGAGAACGACTGAACCCTACGGAGCTAGAGCAAGCTAGACAGCTCCTATGGGAGAAACAGAGTACCTTCTCCCAGGAGCCAGGATACACCACCCTGGCCATACACAAGGTAGAAACCCCAGGGCAGGCCCCCCTCCGACAACCCCCTTACCGTATTCCGGAAGCCGTCCGGGACGGGATGCTGAAGGAAATACGGGAAATGACCCAGCTGGGGGTCATTGAGCCATCAGACAGTCCCTGGGCCTCTCCCGTAGTCCTAGTCCCCAAGAAAGACGGAACCACTCGGTTCTGCGTCGACTACAGGCGACTAAATGAAAAGACTACCACTGACGCTTACCCCATGCCCCAGGTAGACGAATTATTAGATCGCATAGCCAGGGGTAACTATCTCTCTACCATAGACCTCTGCAAGGGTTATTGGCAGATTCCCCTGGCCGAGGATGCCGTCCCCAAGTCGGCCTTTGTCACCCCGTTTGGCTTATACCAATTTAAGGTCATGCCATTCGGGATGAAAAATGCCCCGGCTACGTTCCAGCGAATGGTGGATCGGCTCCTCGATGGCTTCCAGGAGTTTGCGTGTGCATACCTGGATGACATTGCAATCTACAGTGAGTCTTGGGAAGAACAATTAGTCCACGTAGGGGTAGTCCTAGATAAGATTCGGGCCGCGGGCCTGACACTAAAACCCGAGAAATGCCATTTAGGAATGGCCGAGGTCCAATACCTGGGACACCGGGTAGGGTGTGGAAACCAGAGACCGGAGCCTGCCAAGGTTGAAGCAGTAGCGAACTGGCCCACACCAAATACCAAGACCCAGGTATTGGCCTTCTTAGGGACCGCCGGGTATTATAGGCGCTTTGTCCCTGATTATAGTACGGTAGCCAAACCCTTGACTGACTTGACCAAAAAGAATTTACCCAGACAGGTCCTGTGGTCTCCCGCTTGCGAAGCCGCATTCCAATCCCTCAAACATGCTCTTGTTAATGCTCCTGTCTTGGCTGCCCCAGTACCTAACAAACGTTTCCTTGTACATACAGACGCTTCCATGTATGGACTGGGGGCTGTGCTGAGCCAGATCGGGGAAGATGGAAAGGAGCATCCGGTCGCATACCTCAGCCGAAAGTTGTTACCGAGGGAAGTGAGTTATGCGGCCGTAGAGAAAGAGTGCCTGGCCCTGGTATGGGCATTGAAAAAACTAACTCCCTATCTGTATGGACAAGAATTTTCCTTGGTAACCGATCACAACCCATTGGTATGGCTTAACCGGGTCGCAGGAGACAATGGCCGATTGTTAAGATGGAGCTTGGCCCTGCAAACGTACAATTTCACCATCAGCTATCGACCCGGTAAGCTAAATGGCAACGCCGATGGGCTGTCTCGACAACTTGACAATTCTCCGGACAAGTAAATTCCGGTCATCCCTAAGTTCATCCGAAAGGATCAAGCCAGGTCTGCCGGAGTGTACCACTAGGAGGGAGCCGTGTGACAGACCCCTTTTGGGAGTGACAGATACCATCTCGGAGGATTGTCGTTGTATTTGGATTATTGGTGATTTCGGGTACTTGTGGATCCGTACGATACACGCCGCCACGTGGAAAGAACAATGGGTCGCGGCCATTTTGACCGCATGGACTAATGACCGAACAATCACGAACTTTCCACACGATGAATTCCAACCTTACCGGTAACGTACGCCCATACTGGTCGACAGATCCAAAGTACCGAAATAGAGACACCGGATCCAAGAGAGAGTTTTCGTTTATGTTATATGGTTCCTGAGTAAATGGTGCGAACATGTATCTAGCGAATGGCCCAACCGATCTAGGGGATTTTCACGTATATTGTTCCCCTAGATCTCCGTTCCCTAATACACGTAGCACATTGTATTTTCGTTATATATTATGTGTATTATTAAACCTGTAAGTTTTTGTATAATATTCTGCTCGGTACAGTGGGAGTGACTCCCACTGTAAATGTATTATCTCCTCCGGATACGGGGAGGAGTTGTTGTACGGCATAAAAGCCCGAGTTGCAGAATAAACATGATTCCTACTTTGACCCTCAACACAGAGTCTCGTCTCGTGCTTGGAGGGGATGACTATTACTTGGATGTCGTAATTATGGGGAACCTGTTATGCTTTAGCTAACTTCGTGCTTGGGGGAAAGGACACCTTCTCAGCGGCGTAAACCCCTACTACACCGGGGTGCCGCTACACTATGCATCACCACAGCCCTTCGGGATCCACCCTCAGAGAGCGACTCGACCGACAGGTAGCAGACTACCTCGCCTTAACTGCAGATATCGACACTCTGAGGAGCGATGAACCCCTTGACTACTGGGTGTGCAGGCTTGACCTGTGGCCTGAGCTATCACAATTTGCGATAGAACTTATGGCCTGCCCCGCTTCAAGTGTTCTGTCAGAAAGGACCTTCAGTGCAGCAGGAGGTATTGTCACTGAGAAGAGAAGTCGCCTAGGTCAAAAAAGTCTAGATTACCTCACCTTTATTAAGATGAATGAGGGATGGATCCCGAAGGGACTGACACTGGGCGATACATTCGATTAAAAAAGGCCTGATGAGATGAGCTGCCTTGGGCTAAAAATGGTCCACACGCTGCTGTATTTTTTTTTTTAATTCTTTATTTTTGCGGTGCTTTGCATGACAGTAAAACAGTACATTGCAAGTCATAATTTCCAGTATATAGCATCAGCATATTTATCTTGCATCTTGTGAGACTGCACCAATTATATAATTTTATAAAATACAAGCAATAACTTGGATCCGGGTCATTAACCGCTTAACCTATGTTATTTTTGTGTTTGAGTCGTATATTCGGTGCTGGTATCCGCGTTCCGTGTGTGAAGTAGTTATGGAGTATGTGGTGCCTCCATGGTTATGACACTTGGGTGTGCCTGTATGTGTCGGTATGGTGTCCCGTGGGCATATTGATGGGTGTGTACTAGTGAGTGACTTCTGAAGCGTGTGGGTTGTCCAGTGCAGCCTCCTGCCGTGAGTGTGGTCTCTGCCTCACGTGATCGAAACTCCTAACCTAGGGAGTCGCGGGGGGGGGGGTGGTCGTGGTAAGAGTGTAGCAGTCACTCCATTAAGCGTTTGTGGTATGTCCCCGTCTTAGGTGTACCAGTCGTGCGAGAGTGGGTCCCGTTGAGCCTGTGGTGTCAGTCAAGTACGGTCCATGTCAGGGTTAGGCCTGTCGATTGTTGTACGTGTGTCAGTCTTCTAGTAGGGATCGCAACAACATAAACAATAAACCGTTTAAACGTCATTTTGTAACTCAGGTATGGTGTGAAGTTAGGTTTCTCCTGACCTATGCTTTTGTATGCAATTCTTGACTCGTTTTAGACTTCACAAACCCTCGAGCTTAAAGCTCTACACCCACTAAGAGTGCAGGACAAACCCTAATCTTTGCAGAATAATGTACGTTGCCATATGGACACTTTGACGGTAGGTAATGGGTCGTATACAACCTGTACCTTTACTATGCTGCCCTCTTAAAGGCCGGCTACTGTTCAGTATTCTAGATTAGTCATCTATATAAGGTCAGCATTTAATGGGCTTTAGCAATATATACATTTTGTCAGACCATTTAATCTTGCTTTTGTAGCTTGAAAGTAGTGAGGTGTGTTTATTAAATTTTAGTGCCCCTATTCAGCCTTAGGAGGGTAATGTCCCCTAGTCATGGGACACTGAGATTGGCTTTAACCTCTATCAGATGTTTGGAGACCTTACAAACTGACAGCCACCGGCTCAAAAACAGGGTTCAGGAGAAAGAACAAGGTAAAAAAAAATAGTGATTTTCGCATTGAGTGTACGAACTGTAGGAATTATGGTAACGTTTCCAAAACGGCACTTGGTTACCAAAATTGGGCTCACAAAAAAAAAATATATATATATATATATATTGTTGCCCCCAAGAACAATGGGGTACTATAAGAAATGTTAAATGTTCAATGAAAATAACTTTGCAGTCTTTAGACCTGAGGTAAAGGTGAGCGCTGGGAAGGTGTCCCTACTGTGCCTCATTGTCAGCCAGTCCCTTGAGGCTGTCTTGGGTCCGAGGACCGAGGGCTTCTGTTCCGCGGTACAAACGTTGCGGTGCGCTCTGGGTCCCAATTGGTAGTAGAGGGTCTTGAGGGTGAGTTGGCGGTCGGTGGGTCCAGTCCCAAGGCCTGTATTATTGTGGGTGCCTCTTCCATGGAGGCAAGTGTGAGTTGGGATCCGTTCTGTGGTATCACCAGGGATCCGTGTGCCCCCCATCGATAGGTGATGTCTGCTGCCCTCAGTCTGTTGATGAGGGAGCTGAAGGTTTTGCGCCACATGAGGGTAGACTTTGTAAGATCCTGGAAAAAGGTTAGGCTAGCACCCTCAAATATCAGGGGTGTTTTACCTTTTAATGCAGACATGACCTGAATCTTGTCGTGTACATTTGGGCACCTGAGTATCACATCTCTGGGTGTGTTTGAGCGTACCTTTGAGGACGTAGGCAGGCGGTAGATCTCCTCAGTGACCATCTTCTTGACCGTGGTGTGAGGCAGAATAGTGGCCAGAAGGCGCCTTGTGTAGTGCGGTAGTTCATCTGGCAAGATGGCTGCCGGGATGCCTCTAATTTTTATATTAGTGTGCCGATGGCGTTCCTCCATGGTTGTCTGCTGTGCCATTATGGCTCTTTGTTGCACCTGAAGGTGGTGCATTGATTCTTGCAGCTCAGCTAGGTGAGTTTGCATGTCTGTATTGTGTTTTTCATTAGTGTGTACCCTGTTTATAGTGGCAGTGATGTCCTTTTTGATGGGGGCCAGTTCTGCCGCAAGGATTTTATGGAAGTCCGAAAATAGGATTTTTAAATCATGCCTGGATGTTGGGGTCATGTCTGCTGGAGGGTCTAGTTGGTGTTGTGGCCCTATGTGGGCTTCTGAGTTTGTTTCTGCCTGTGTTGGTAGTGGGGCGCCGTACGCGGCTTGTCCGCGGGAGTAGTTTTAGCCGGAGCAGGCCTTTGAAGCATGGTCCCTATGTCCCGGTTTTGTTCTATGGCTTGTGGGCGCTGTGAGCGGCGGCCCATGGCTGGTGTGTGTGCCGGATGGTCTGACCTTTGGAGGGAGGCTTCGTCCCGCGCTTGTCGCGCTCCGTAGCCGCCGAGTAGTTTCTCCAGGTCTGGGATTGTGAGCGTGGGGTAGGCCCCAACCTTCCGTCTCCACTTCTGCTGGGTGGAAGCCGCAAAGAAGGGCATCGATCGGCTCGGGAGTAGGTAGGGAGTCCAGCTGGGGGCTGGAGGAGGTTGGATCGGCTGAGGGTGTTGGGATTTTTAATGGATTGTGCCCGTTTACTGGGGAGCTTGTCGAGATGGCGTCCGTTTAGCTCGCTGGTTTAGCTCCGCCCCCCACGCTGCTGTATTTTAGCTCTGAATGACGTTTGACTTGCGTGACTTATCCGCCACCAACTAGGGTTCAAGCCGCCATGTTTTAGGGCACTTTCTGCCTGTGAAACAAACATAAATTTTTCTGGCCGCTGCTACAGCAGCGGCTGCAACAATACCAAATTTTTCAGACATGTGTACATGCCTAATTTTTAGGCCCACTGGTGCAGCACTGTGGCTTCAAAAACCAAACCAAAAAAAAATCCTCCAAGATGGCACCAATATACCAGTGGTCTAAGCATCTTCCCACCTTGGCCTAAAAAGGGGAGGTGATTCCACAATTGAAAATCACTGCCATTTACACGTCCACTGATAGGAGACGCGGAAGGTATTAAACTGATCAGAACAATACTAAACTCACCACTCCTATCTGGTGGCACATTAGCTTGCCCGCGCAGTGCCCCAAATTTCAAGTAAGAGGACCGACCAAGCATCTTCTTCCATCTCCCTGTTACATAAATCAATGCCATATCCATAGAAATTGTACATAATATCCAGGAGAGTTTTACAGGGCCAAATCTTGTCGCCTGTTGAAGAGGTGACCTTGCTCGGGTCCCAGGTGTGCGGTTCCTAAAATGGCTGCCATATACACGTCCACTGATAGGAGACGCGGAAGGTATTAAACTGATATGAACATTTACTAAACTCACCACTCCGAGTGCTGTTATTTATTTAATTTTTTTGTGGTGAGGCTTTACAGGACAGAGTGCTTCTCCACGGGACATGTTAACTCACGGGCAGCTGGCTCATCAAGGAACCAGAGCAGCTTGAACGAGGTGAACTTGCTCGGGTCCCAGGTGTGCGGTTCCTAAAATGGCTGCCATATACACGTCCACTGATAGGAGACGCGGAAGGTATTAAACTGATATGAACATTTACTAAACTCACCACTCCGAGTGCTGTTATTTATTTAATTTTTTTGTGGTGAGGCTTTACAGGACAGAGTGCTTCTCCACGGGACATGTTAACTCACGGGCAGCTGGCTCATCAAGGAACCAGAGCAGCTTGAACGAGGTGACCTTGCTCGGGTCCCAGGTGTGCGGTTCCTAAAATGGCTGCCATATACACGTCCACTGATAGGAGACGCGGAAGGTATTAAACTGATATGAACAATACTCCACTCCTATCAGTAGGTCCATCCCATTGTGATTTATGCCCCCCACCCACCGCGCAGGGATGGGGGCCGGGGGGGAGGAAAGTAGGCCCCCCATTGTGATTTATGGCCCCCACCCACCGCGCAGGGGTGGGGGCCGAGGGGGGAGGACAGTAGGTCCCCCCATTGTGATTTATGGCCCCCACACACCGCGCAGGGGTTGGGGAGGACAGTAGCTCCACCCAGTGTGTATCATGGGCTTTGAGGACAGGTGTCAATCCATACCTGCCAAGTGACCCTATGTAGGGGGAATAGTCCCTATTCTGCTCTGTGTCAGTGTGTATCATGGTCTCTGTGGACAGGGAACAGTCTCTATTCTGCTCTGTGTCAGTGTGTAACAGGGGTTTTGAGGACAGGTGTCAATCCATATCTGCCAAGTGACCCTATGTAGGAGGAACAGTCCCTATTCTGCTCTGTGTCAGTGTGTATCAGGGATTTGACTATCTTTATTCAGATTCAAAAATTACAATTCCAGGAAAAATTTAACAAACATTTACAAGAACATGTTATGCACATCATAGAAACAACGTGAACCTCTTTAAAGCCACAAACTTAAGACAAAAAATACGTACACACAATGTGTAAGGGTTTGAAAGAATATTCTGAATCCTTACATGTTTACTTTATCGTTTGTTTGATTTTTGTGAACCATATATAAACTACAAGCAGCGTGAAAACTATAAAAACTCAAGTGGCCATGCTGATCAAATTAAATAGTATGCTTTACACAGCGAATAAGGGTGATGTCACAGCACAACGGGAATCTAACAGGGGAAGAGGTGAAAGTCATCCTCCCCCTCCCACGACCCCGCCATATCTGCCAAGTGACCCTATGTAGGGGTAACAGTCTCTATTCTGCTCTGTGTCAGTGTGTATCATGGTCTCTGAGGACGGGGAACAGTCTCTATTCTGCTCTGTGTCAGTGTGTATCAGGGGCTTTGAGGACAGGTGTCAATGTTAGGTGATTTCTGCCCTTTATGGATTAAAAGCAGACTCTGCATCAACTGTGTAATTTTCCATGGGAGTTTTGCCATGGATCCCCCTCCGGCATGCCACAGTCCAGGTGTTAGTCCCCTTGAAACAACTTTTCCATCACTTTTGTGGCCAGAAAGAGTCCCTGTTGGTTTTAAAATTCGCCTGCCCATTGAAGTCAATGGCGGTTCGCCCGGTTCGCCCGTTCGCGAACATTTGAGGAAGTTCGCGTTCGCCGTTCGCGAACCGAAAATTTCGGGTTCGCGACAACACTACCGATGTGAGTTAGTAAGTGCTGATGAAAAGCCCCAAAATAGAAAAGAGACCCAGCATCAATATTCTAAGTTTTAAAACACTTAAATGAGCAGATCTCTAATATGGCACTGTGTTGTCCATTCAGAGACTGAAAAGAGTGGAATAAGTGTGTTACACATTTTTTATATGTTACAGAGCAGCTGACAGACCAATATGTACAGTCACATGCAGATTCCCTTGGAAGTATACTCCTTGTATGTTTGGTGTACCCTCTTTTACATAACATTTATTTGGATTTGTGCTCCATGCTTTGATTTATATTTGTAACAATCTAATTTTGCCTATCGCCATGTAGGCATTTGGCATTATACTGGGCACTAAGTGGCACTGGTATCATCTTCCCATGATGACCACGTAAACAATTAATGCCATTGAGGCACTCGCGTCATGATATAAGGGGCATGATATAGCAGAGGTGGGCAGACCGTTGTAGGGATCATGTTGGTGATGCAGTTATGATGAAGAAGGAGGTATATGCCAGACACCCATGTATAAGGCTGCTCCAGGCACTGTATGATTGCGAAGATGTTTAAGTGCTTTGTAAAGAGCTGTGTTATTGCTGTTCTCTTCTGAACTAGTTAATGACCCTTCTACTTGTTTTCTTTCTTGTGAACCCTTGCCTCCCTGGATCAACCTTTTGCATGATCTGCGCTCAAACGCCCACTACTCCTGGGCGGCACCAGTGACTATAGTACACTATAATATCAGCCCCAATACAGTAATAAGTGTGTATGGGTTTAGAAAAATACCCCTCTTGACTTATTAGAGATTTTACCTTCTAGCTGAAAACAGCAAGGTTAAAGGACCACTATAGTGCCAGGAAAACAAACTCATTTTTCTGTCACTATAGTGTTAATAGGTCCCACCCACACTCATGGCCCCCCTCCCGCAGGGCTGAAGTGGGAGGAAGGGGTTGAACACTTACCTTTCTCCAGCGCCAGGCTCCCTCGGCGCTGGGGACTCTCCTCCTCCTTCCGACGTCATCGGCTGAATGCGCATGCGCAGCAAGAGCCGTGCGCATTCAATCAGTCCATAGGAAAGCATTCTCAATGCTTTCCTATGGACGCTGGCGTCTTCTCACTGTGAAAATCACAGTGAGAAGATCGGAAGCGCCTCTAGCGGCTGTCAATGAGACAGCCACTAGAGGCTGGATTAACCCTAATGTAAACATAGCAGTTTCTCTGAAACTGCTATGTTTACAGCAGGCAGAGTTAAACCTAGATGGACCTGGCACCACGACCACTTCATTAAGCTGAAGTGGTCTGGGTGCCTATAGTGGTCCTTTAATTGTTTTGCCTTGACGTGGCAGGTGAGTTTACACTTAAATGGCCATTGGAGTGATACTAAAAAACATCCAGTTATTTAAATGTACATAGGGATTTTGGATAGTGCACAAGTACCTTTTTCCTTTGGCTTTTCCTGGACCTGCCTACCCCTTGGGATTCTCTTTGCCTGTTACATTGCATCTCACAGCTCCTATCACCTCTTAATTACTGCATCATGATCTCTGCCTCCCCAACCCCAATGGCAACTACGTAGATTCTGTATTCAATGGGATGGGCTATACCTCATTCCTATTACCCACCTCGTTTACCTGGAGTATTTTGTCTTGAGAGAAGTCCCAAGTGGGACTGAAACGTTAACTGCTTTTGAAAATGTACTTCGATGCTCTGTGGAATCAAACAGCAGCACTGATGTGCTTGTATCAAAGTCCTAAGCATGTTCTCTTTTCTATAACACTTTAAAACTAAGGGACACACTGGGGCTTTGGGTGACAGAAGAACCCTCAGAGCCATAAAAATCTAAATAAGCTTGGTCTTTATGGGATTTATCAGTTATTTTATTATTTGTTTATTTAGTCTATGTTTTGCACAAACATTGATTCTTGTGTGGCGCAAGAGTACATCTTGCAATTTCTGTATACTGCCTTGAAAGTGTGTTTTAAAGAACTGCTTGTGCAACTTTCTGACAGATGTTTCAGTGTTCAGTGATCGGCATGTTTCATAGATGGACTTTACATCTTGGCATATGTTCTCCATCTGCTTTGGGAAATGGTTGAAAGAAAATGTTTTTACATGGTAGCATTCATAATGGAGATAAAGGCTAATTCAGAACTTCAAAGAATGACGAGAAGGCTTTAAGAATCATGGGAGTTGTAAGCCTCCAACATTAAAGGGACACAGTTTCCAAACACAGAATGGCAAATACATTTCTTGCATATATCTACAGATTCTCCCAAAGACAAAGAAGATATTTTTATTATTTAAGGCAAACATGTTAATGCATATATGCTATATGATAGAGCCCTGTTTAGTCTATTTGAAAGATTTACAGAACAGTAAGAGCTTTCAGCTGGTAGGAATACCGTGATGTAAGAAACCAACGTATTGCTTTTTAAGTACAACAATATAAGTACAATAAAGGACATGCTTGCTCAGTAGGTTCAATTAAAATCAACAAAACCAGAAATAATGTTAACGAGGACACTCGTGGATGTAAGAACCAAGGATGATGGGGGACAATTTGCCCCAGAAAATCCGGTGTAGCTTTTTTATTTTTTATTTTATTTTTTTAATTCTTTATTTATATCATTTTTTGTGAAACAAGGGACGGGGTTACAGAAAGGAAGGGAGGAATCAAAAAGTACATTTCTTCCTTTTTTTTCATAGCTATGTTGAGCCTATTGTACACATTACAGTGAAATTCCGTACAGGTTAACCTTTGTTAGGGTGCACATGCCGTGTAGAGGTCTTGACCTCTAGCCCTTTTGGGCGTCCTGGTGTATGTGACCTTACTGTTTGTTTGTGGTGGGTTTGATCTGTTGGGTGCTGAGCAGGAGGTGCGTTGCTATGGGTTTTTGTGTGCAGGGTTTTTAGTGCCTGTACTTGGGCTTCCAATCGTCGTGTGTCCGGAATAGCTTTTAAGATCATATGTTTCACTGTTTAAAAAAGATAGTGCAAAAATAAATGTTAAAAAGCCTGTGGGGGTCAAAAAGACCCCCATATTTCAATGAGGGAGGTTTAACACCTCCTGATGCCACCAACTGCCATGCAACATTTGGCCGTCAGACAAATTCTGGTGTTTAGTAAATAACCCTGTATGTTTAATTTCTTATATTGACAATTTTGTACTTAATAAAAAAAATACACTGCATGGCTTTTTACCTAGTGATCACCTTCAGTGATACATTTTATGGTATGAGAAAGAATCTGTGCTTTCATATCTTCACCTTTGGTGGTATATATTTTTTCATTTGGTATGAACTGCAAGTTTAAAGCCTCTATACTTGAAAACAGATTAGAAACAAATATATATATATGTTCTGGATAGCAGAAATAATTAAATCCAGTCGACTGAGACTATTGTTAATATTATTGTTAAAATTTGTATGTGCTGACATGGTGTGCAGCTCTGCAAGTGCAGACAAAGCATAAAATAACTGGTTATCATACAAGATTGGCATACAGAGATTGATGGAACAGAAGGGGCTTATATAGTGAATTTATTCACATGTTAAACTAAAATCATTAAAATACCAGTATTTTTGGTTTTTTTGGGAAGTTATAGGACAAATATTGTAAGGAGTGGAATACAGTATTAAAGGTAAACATTTTGACTGATGAGACTATAGTGTTAATAGCAGTCACAGAATCCAAAATTATTAAACAAAAGTATATATTTAAAGCAGTAGCCACCCCTAGCGTATTTAACTATTAAGAATATTTTGACACTTTTAACAAACCTCTGATAGTTATAATTTTGTGTGTGTTTCACACACATTTTATTGTTATGGGGAATTTAACAGATTGTATGTGTCTTGCTACTGTAATCACCTCCTATTTATAATTGCATATGAAACAAACTCGATCACGGTAACCATTTATTCCTGTTTTAAATACAAATTGTAAAAAGCTAATATATTAATAATTAAAAAAACAAAAAACATGCAATTAAACTAATCTAGAAATTGCTAACTCTGTTCTATATAATTTGGAAGAACAAAAAACTGCAAATAAAGTCTAGTTCATTCATTTAATGGAGATTTGGACAAGGCTGTTTCGAAATAATTTTAATGTATTGCTCTTGATTTCCCCCAAACAAGCTGATTTTTGCTAAGGTAGTGTGTATATACCATTACAATTAAAAGTGAGGAATTATCTTTGTATCGGTGGCAGGAGATCAATTTTAGCACTTAGTTTTAATTAAACCACAGTGACAGAAAGTTAGATATCATCTGAGATTGCCAGTGGAAAGCACAGTAAACAAACACAAGACACAGTGAATAGGGTGTTTGTATTGGCCATATTATGTTTAATTGGCATAATCAGCAGCTTCCCAATTACTTATTATGTTTCTGTCAAAAAATGCAATAAACAGTAAGAGATGAAACTAATCTATTTCACCAAGTTTTGCCACAATTATTAACTAGTACAGTTTTAGTAAAGGTTCAGTCCATGCAGGTAATAACTCCCAGTCCAGCCTTTTTTCTTTTCTGTCACATGGAGATTGGGCATTCAAAAATGCAAAAACAATTTAACGATTAAAAATTTTTTAATGTCTGTTCATTGCAGAAAATCCCCAGCAACTGCAGAGACCAAGAGGTGGCTGGAATTTGTTTCACATACTCCATGAGAATTCAGTGCATTTCCCATAAAGCACTACAACATAACGTTTTATATAATATGTACCTCACATGACAGGTTTCAACTGAAAGCTGTAAAATATTCTCTAGACAATTTATTCCGTACCTCCTTTATACTGTATCAGTATAAATTGTTGTTTCTAAACAGAATTTTTAATAGAGTTAGGAATGCAAATCTGTATTTGGAGAGGCTTGACGACTATGGGCTATAGTAGTTATATGTATGTATTATTGCTTTAGTGTTTTTACAAATGTTACTTGTATTAAATAGTTAATGTATTAAATTTGCTCATTCTCAAATGTTCTATATTTATTTATTTTAAATGTTTGTCACCACATGTTTAAGAACAAGTCCCCAAAGGCTAGTCCTTGTCCAAAATAAATTACTGCATGTTAGTTCCTTTTGGAACTTTGTGTTTGGATTTGTTCACGGATCCCAGTGACAGAGTCTTCAGCAGAATCTGTTGGCTGGCTGCATGGTTCACGTAGCTAGCCAGGGGCAAGTGCAAAAGAGCTAGGTCTGAAAGCCGCAATGCCTTTATAAAGGCAAGCGCTATTCACAGATTAGGCAGAGGTGTGGATACATATTTGGGAAGAAGAACTGCAGAGGAAAAGGCAGAGGGGATGATACCTGCCTGAAAAAGAGAGTTGCAGAGGTGACGATACTGGCCAGGAAGAAAAAGCTCCAGAGAGACCAAAGTCAATATTCTGCGACTGGGCATTCCAGGGTCCTAGCAAGTGGCTAGGAAGCGGTCTGGGTGTTGTTACTCGGTCGGTACATCTGGCGGCAGTGGTGGGATGTCTTACTAGCCATAGGAGATACACTGGGAACCCTGCATGCCTGGAATTCGCGGTGATGGATAGAGCCAGCACCTGTGCAGCGTCCCATCTGAGGAGAAGTTTCAGTGGAGGCTTCAAGCAGCTCTGACCCAGTATGATGGCCCTTTCTCGGCAGACGGGGAGCTGGACTTCAGGGGATGCAATACGGAATGAACTCTGGTACAAGATCCTTGATGAGGTTTAGGTTCTGTGGAGAGAGACCCTCCCAAGCTCAGAGCAGTGACTCCAGGAGCAAGTGGGTCTTGGATGCCTTTCCTGAGAGAGCAGCCCCTGGAGGCATAGGTGGTTGAGCTCGAAGATCTGGTCTGGAAAGAACTGTTTCTTGACAAGGCATACTTGGCTTTACGATATGGCTTTGGCCTGTTGTGGGAGGCCTTTAGAAGTCCTGAGGAGTTATGGCTCTGAGACATAGATCTCCCTGGAGCTACCGAGCTGGGACCAGGTCTGGCCCATCTGGTCGACATGGAGTGGGAGCTGGAACAGGAGTACCGGAACTGATGATTTAATGGACTTTACATCAGAGCTAGTTGGCCTCCTTTCCTAGCTGTAGCCTGGGTTACCGGGAGTGTCGGCCTCCGTCCCAAGTGACAGCTTAGGACACCGGGAGTTGAGAGTGTCGTCCTCCCTCTCCAGTGGCACTTGGTGTTATCGGGAGTGGAGATTGTCGGCTTCCCTCCCCACCATCAGCTCTTCTTACCGGGAGCAGAGAGCATCGGCCTCCCTACCCAGGGCAGCTTGTGTAACCAGTAGTGGAGACCATCGGCATCCCTCCCCATGGCAGTTGGTGTTACCGGGAGCAGAGAGTGTGGGCCTCTCTCCCCAGCGGAAGATCTTAAAACCAGGAGTGGAGAGTGCCTGTCTCCGTCACTAGGGCACTTTGTGTAACCGGGAGTGAAGAGTGTCATCCTCCCTCCCCAGTGGCAACTTATGTTACCAGGAGTGGAGAGTGTATAGGCCTCCCTCCCCATGGTAGCTCTGGTTACCAGGAGCGGGGAGTGTCGATCTCCCTCCCAAGCGACAGTTTAGCAGCAGTTGATATTACCAGGAGAGTGTTGGCCTCCCTCCCTAACGGCAGCTCTTGTTACCGGGAGAGGAAAGTGTCGGCCTCCCTTCCCAACTGCAGCTTGTGTAACTGGGAGCAGAGACTGTTGGCCTCCCTCCCCAGCGGCAGCTCTTGTTAGCGGGAGCAGAGAGTGTTGGCCTGCCTCCCCAGTGGGAGCTCTTGTTACTGGTAGTGGTGAGTGTCGGTCTCCCGCCCAAGCAACAGTAGTTGATATTACCAGGAGAGTGTTGGCCTCCCTCCCTAACGGCAGCTCTTGTTACCGGGAGAGGAAAGTGTCGGCCTCCCTTCCCAACTGCAGCTTGTGTAACTGGGAGCAGAGACTGTTGTCCTCCCTCCCCAGTGGCAGTTGATGTTACCAGGAGTGGAGTGTCAGCCTCCCTACCTAACGGCAGCTCTTGTTACCGGGAACAGAACGTGTCGGCCTCCTTCCCCAGCTGCAGCTTGGGTAACTGGAAGCAGAGACTGTTGGCTTCCCTTCCCAGCAGATTTTGGTGTTACAAGGAACTTAGAGTGTTGGCCTCCCTCCCCAATGGCAGCTCTTGTTACCGGGAGAGGAAAGTGATGGCCTCTCTCCCCTGCAGCAGCTTGTGTAACCGGGAGCAGAGAGTGTTGGTCTCCTTCCCCAAGTGAAAGTCTGGATTACTGGGAGCAGAAAGTGTTGGCCTCCCTCCCAGCAGCAGCTAAAATTACCGAGAGTGGAAAGAGTTAGCCTCCCTCCCAGCAGCAGCTCGTATTACCAGCAGCTGAGAGTGTCGGCCTCCATGCCCAGCGACAGCTCGTATTACCGGTAGCATCGAGTGTTGGCCATCCTCCTCAGTGGCAGCTCATATTACCAGGAGAGGAGAGTATCGACCTCCCTCCACAGCGGCAGCTTGTGTTACCAGGAGTGGAGTGTCAGCCATCCGCCCCAACTGCAGCTTGTATTACCAGGAGCGGATAGTGTCGTCCTCCCTCCTTAGTGGCAGCTCGTGTTACCAGCAGGGGAGAGTGTTGGTCTCACTCCCCAGCGGCAGCTTGTGTAACGAAGAGCAGAGAGTGTTGGCCTCCCTCCCCAGCGGCAGCTTCTATGACCTTGAGCAGAAAGTGTCGGCCTTCCCCTGTAGCAGCATGTGTTACCAAGAGCGGAGAGTGTTGGACTCCCTCCGCAGTCAAAGCCTGGACTACCAGGAGTGGAGAGTGTCTACCTCCCAGCGGCAGCTAGAATTAACAGAAGCAGAGAGTGTTGGCCTCCCTCTCCAGTGGCAGCTTGTGTTACCAGCAGCAGAGAGTGTCAACCTCCAGCCCCAGCGGCAGCTCGTGTTACCGGGAGTGGAGAGTGTTTGCCTCCCACCCCAATCAGCAGCTCGTGTTACCAGCAACAGAGAGTGTCGGCCTCCATCCCCAGTGCCAGCTTGTGTTACCGGGGGCGAAGAGAGTGTTGGCCCCCCTCCCCAATGGCAGATTTTGTTACCAGGAGTGGAGGGTGTCATCCTCCCTCCCCAGCGGAAGTTCGTGTTACCAGAAGTGGAGACTATCGGCCTACCTCCAAAGCGGCAGCTCGTGTTACCATGAGCAGAGAGAGTTTTGTGTCATCTGCAAACACTGAAACATGACTTTCAATACTTATTTCAAGATCATTTATAAATATGTTAAAGAAGCGGTCCCAGAACAGAACCCTAAGGGACACCACTTACCAATTTTATCCAGCTAGAAAATCTACCATTAATGAAAACGCTTTCTTTGAGTTTGAACACTAACCTATTATGTGGAACTGTATAAAACGCCTTGGCAAAATCCAAGTAGATCACATCCATTACAACACCATGATCTATACTTGTGGTTACTTCTTCGTAGTATGCAATGAAGTTAGACATGACCTATGTTTCATAAAACCATGCTGATTATTGCCCATAACAATGTTCTTCTCGATTAATTCCTGAATTTTATCCCTTTCAAATACTTTCCCAGTCACAGAAGTTAAGCTCACAGCTCTTTAATTTCCAGGCAAGGATTTTGAACCCTACTTGAATATAGGAAAGAGCCACCTCTGCGTTCCTCCAATCCTCCGGTACAATACCTGAAAGAATCAGGTAGTATGTAAAGTATTTATAACTTTGCATGCAGCTCTTGGATAAGTCTTGTATTTTTTAATGTGGCCTTTTATATTACCTACATTTAGAGAGCCCTGACCTAAAGGACAATTGGCCCTGCTGCCAGTCATCCCCTGGTTATGGAGCACTGAACTTCATTATCAGAGAACAGTGCAGCAAACATCCCATGTGTTATTATGTTTTCATACCATTCACCACTAAAATGCCATTTGCTTCCCATAGTTATACTGTTACAAACAAATGACTGTTCAAATCCACCACCAGTAGATAGTTGTTGCTCCATGTAAATAGCTCAGAAGCAATTATTTGGTATGTTCTTTCTGGAGGTTATCTGCATACCATAGACACATTATGTTTCCTCCTTTGACTTTCTTGGAAAATGATTAACATTTTTTTTAATCTGGGAATTAATTTTAGTCCTGTCATGGTTTATATTTTCTTTTGGTGGAACATCTGATCTCTTTTTAAAATCATCCCATCTATCGCTGATAATTCACTTCTCACGTGTTTTATGCGAAAGTTGAGTTTGGCTTTTCTGTTAACTACATTGCATTACTGTACAACTAAAACATGCATAAAGATTGTGTTAGGGCCTGGTGTTTTCCTTTAAGTGGGTCTAAATAATTAGTTGCATGAGCAGGTCAAGTACACGCTCAAGTGTTTTTCAGTTGGTCATTATCGGTCCATCTCTCTTCGTTGCAATCCAATTAAATTTCTTTATTATGCAGTATAGTTGCTCTGTTACATATTACAGAATGCACTTAATTTTTTGTTATATCTTATCCCATTTTACATGAAGCTGAGAGAATGTCACTGGAATTCATTTTCCAAATAAGTATTTTTGGAGTCTAAGGATCAATGTCTCTAGTTGTGGAGTAGTACTAGAAGTATTTTTGTTGTTGTTTTTTGGGGTGGGGGTTTGTCTGTTAATTTGTTCTTCTACTTCTAAATTTATTGATGGAAATTGTCACATCATATTAAAATAGAGCAAAATTGCATGATAACTAAAGGTTTGACTTAAAGGACTCTTCCCAACCTAAATTACAAAATACAGATATGTAACTATATGTTTGTAAAAAAAAAAGTTATCATACCTCTAGAGCATTGCAGTCCATAATTACCTTAGTGTGTAGTTATCCATTATGCAAGCTAAGATTAATTTCATACATGATGATACCATCCCAGGTAAAGTCCCGTATCAAAACACAATACCACTTGCTTTTTCTCAAAGGTAAAGGTGTTAGATGGCAAATTCATAGGAACACTACAAAAAAATAAAGCACTTCAGCTTACTTTTTGTCCCTCCGAGAGGCATAACCACCTAGCAAAGCTAGTGTGTACGTGGCAGCCTCCCAGAGAAATATTTTGTTGCGCTAGAAACGCTCATGCTGTGCTCCTGCACAGCAACAGCGTTTCTAGCCAATCAGGTGATCAGGACAGCCGTGCAGCTCACGGCAGCCCTGATCACCTCAGATTTTAAAATGGCAATGTTGATGGAGGACTCCATTTCTGTGTCTGCCACAGATATTGTGGTTGTCTCTCCTAGAGACAGTCCATCAACGTTAGAAGGCTCCATAAGAGAGCCTTCCTTGCCAGGGACCTAACCTCTTCATCATCTGAGGAGGATATGGTCCCAGTCACCTGTAAAAGAAAAAGAAGGGCTGCCTTTCATCTTCTTCAAGTTCTGATGATGAACATGATCTTGGTCCCTCTTCATCTCACTCTCGTTTGAGTAGTTGACGATTTAAAGGGACAGTACTTCCAAAAGCCAAACATGTGTTTCCCTCGTTTGAGGTTTCTAAGCAGTTTTCACACAAAAGGGACAAAACCCGTTTGAGTGCTGTCAGTCCCTCACCCTCCTCCTCAAGAGCGTTTGCTCATTCATCCTCCCTAAGCCGGTCCTGTTCCAGGTAGGGATCACCTGAGATTAATTGGGAGTCTGAGGAGGTGGTTCGCTCGGCATCTTCCACTGAACGAGGGACATTCAGATGGCCAGGGTGAGCCTTTTAGGTAAAGTGCTCCCTTAACAATTGTTCCATTCCAGATGGGCCATCGAGCAAGAGTCAGAAGTAAGGGACTTTTCCAAACTAGCTTTCAGATCCCCACTAGTTAAAGATCTCTTCCTTAGAAACCATATTGGTATTCCTGACATTCAGGCACTAATGGCTCCTGAAATTGATCCAGCACTGTTATCCATTACAGGAAGCAGTGGTTCTGCGGATCCCATGGATCAGACGTTTCGCAATATACAGTTCAAGATTGCGGAGGCTGTTGGCCCCCTTCTGCTTATGTTAGATAAGGCAGATAGGGAGAGATCCTCTCATAACCCTTCTCTACCAGCATTATTGGCTTCTAAGATGGCACTTTTGAAAGCTTCCAGCAGAGCGGTGCTTATTTTTGGTCAATCCTTCAATTACATTTCCAACATTCGCAGAAACCGCTGGCTGCACGTGGCAGGGATGTTTGACTTGCCCCTAAATCCCACGAGTTTCCTAATTTAGAATACTCCTTTCTGTTTGGCCCTTCTTTTATACAAGAGGTAAAAGGAAGATATAAGGCTAGGAGATCTTTCTCTGATTTAAAGAGCTTTCCAAGTTACAAGAAACCCTTTCGGACCGAGGGTCGTTCCTACAGGGCTACAGGTTCGTCCTGGGAAGTTTCTCAGCAAGCCCACTTTCGTCATCATGGGGAAAAGTCACGACCCTCATGCAGTAATAGAGGAGCCCATGCCAGAGGTGGCTCATCAGGAAAATGAAGACCCATGCAGTCAAGTAAGTGTTTTACCTCACATCCGTCAAAACTGGTCAGATATAACCTTGGACAAATGGGTGCTTCAGATTTTCAAAAGTGGTTTACATTTGGTTTCCTTTCCAGAGGCAAACTCTCTCCAGAGAGGTAAATCCAGTTCTAGATGCCTCTCTTTCACTGGAATTAGCTTAAGGAAAAATAGAATTGGCAGATATGTCAATTTCAGGTTGGACTAGTCCCCTGTTCCCCATTCCAAAATCAGACGGCACATAGAGACTAGTACTGAATGTCAAGGCTTTAAAAACTTTCCTAAAAAGGGAAAAGATTCAGGACGGAGGGTTTAACAGAACTCCCAGGCCTAGTGCAGAAAAATATATTTCTGCATAAAATTAGACCTCAAAGATGCTTTCCATTCAGTTCCTATCACTATGAATCACAGGCGCTTTCTCAGATTCCGCTGGAAGGAACAGATATATCACTGGACTGTAATGGTGTTTGGCCTATCCAATGCACATTACACCTATACCAGGATAATGAAACCTAGTATGTCCCACGTCAGACAAAGAGATTTCCTATGCCTTTAGTATTTAGACGACATTCTGTAGTTGAATCCAGAGGTAGATGCTCTTGTTCAGAGAGATGACCTAATTTCCCTATTGCAGGATCTGAGATTTATTGTAAATCTGCAGAAATCTGTCCTGGTCCCCACTCAGACTATCCTAGTTCTGGGTTTCATGCTGAACACTATGGATATGACCTTGGGGGTTCCCTGAGACAAATGGGAAAAAATTCCAACTCACTTCAGCTCTTTTGAAGTACAGATGGTCTCTAAGAGAACTAGCAAAGACTATTGGGAGGTTGATAGTTTAACACTAGGTTATGATGCTTCCCCCTTGCTGTGCAGATAGAGTCAGCTATTTCTAGGAGACCAACTGAGACACGGTGGCCTGTGGGAGTCAAGGGTGGTCCTTCCCAAGAGTGTCAGAAAAGAGCTAAACGATATGTTGGAGGGGGCAATTACACTTCCTTGCCCCCTTTTGGAAGGGCCTTTTGAGTTAACCCTGACCACAGGTGCTTCTACCAAGGTATGGGGTGCATTCTTTGCCCAAAGCACGATAAGAGGAGTTTGGTTAGTTAAAGAAAGGCTTCTTCACATAAATGTGCTAGAGTTGAGAGCAATAAGATTAGCCCTTCAAGGCCTTGTTCCGTTGAACCCCCTAGGTGTGTCGGTAATGGTTCAATCGGACAACAAGACCGCAATAGCATATGTCAACCACAGAGGTGGCACAGGGTCAAAAGGTCTTTGTCTAGAGGCTCCGAACATGGGCCATTCATGTACCAGGAGAGGCAAACGAGCTGTCAGATTCACTGTCCCGCCAGAGTTTGTCCCTGGCTACAGTCCAATTAAAGACTGCCTTATTTCAGCTGATAGAGAGCAGATTGGGCAAGAGACAGATAGATCTTTTTGCATCCCAGACCTCAGCTCAGACCCCCAAATTTGTAACCAGGACTTGGGCAAAATGGGCTTGGAAGATGGAGGCACTGTCCTTCCAATGGTCGCACATTCCTGGCCTTTATGCTTTTTTCCCTCCATCTATTATTTTCTGATGAAGGTGTTGGAGAAACTTCGCAGGAGCAGGGTGCCCAATCTGGTTTTAGTGTACCCTATCTGAACCTCCAGACCATGGTATCCCCTGATACAACCTCTAATCAGGGGGCCAAAGGTACCATAGGGTTGGACAGTGGATTGCTTCCTAGGGACCAGGGATGTCTTAACCAAGCTTCCCCAACTAATGTGGATCACAGCCCCGGTAGGCTTTTAACTCATCCGCTACTGTCTTACCGGGTTTAGACAAAGTTAATTCTTCATTACGGCGCAGGACCAGGGTAAGATACAAACAGATGATCGAAGAATTGAAATCATGGGAAGTTTCCTTCAATTCCCTCTTCCATAAATCTGACACAATTCCTTTAGCTCTGGAATTCCTCACCCTCAAATATCATTTGAGGTTAGCTGTCAGTACAATCAAGACATATGGTTCTGCATTAAATATTCTAATCCCCAAATTGACCCAAGATGCCCTTTACCTCAGGTTGCTAAAAGGGCTATCGGTTTGCCGTCCTTTTACTCTGAGATACACTTCCACTTGGGATGTGGATCTTTTAATAAACTACCTGAACTCTTTGGACAATGGCCAGATTGACCTAAGAAGCACATCTATTAAATTAGCATACCCTCTAGCTTTTGCTCTGGCAGATATAGAGGCTCAGAATTAACACAGATAAATATTGTTGAACCATGGTTGTCTCGAACTCCAGAGGGGTTTCATGTAATTCTTAAAGGGAAACAGAATACTTCCCATATTTTCCCGTGTTCTGTAGAACTAGATTTGGAACAGGATTCTGCTGAGCTGGGTTTGTGTTTAGTTAATTTGTTAGACTCGTACTTGAATCTTTCTGCCCCAATGGAGAAAATTTTACGCAATTATTTATCACTTCCAGGAAACCTTTTCGGCCAGCTAAGGTTAACACAATCAGGGGTTGGATACTGTCTGCTATGTTTGCAGCGGGTATTGATGTGACGGGTTTTTTGTTTTGACAATCTTTATTTGTTTATGTTTTTTTTAGTAATAGAACAAGTATACAGGAATACTGGTCAGGTAAGGGTAAGGTATCTTCACGGAATTTAGTGTCGTCCATTGTCGGAAGCATTCCACCTTAGTCATACAATATGGTTCAGCTGGGCATGGTGTTGGTATACGGTAAGTTACACTTGGGGTACAGAGAAATTGTACATTCTGCGCTATCACATGTCTCTCTGGTTTCTGTACATAGGTTCACTTACTTAACCATGTGTTCCGTTGTTTATATCATTACATCTTTGAAGTGTGGTGATGTTCGAGTTGGTATTGGGATCTGGACTGGGTCTGGTGGTCAGTTGGCTGCGTGTACCGGGCTTAATGTTTTATGAGGTTTGTCCATATAGGCAATTAGTCTTGTGTTAGGCGACTAGAGTTAGGGAGTCCTGTCCTATTTATGGGTACCTGCTCATGGTCCGTAGTGTGTGCTCCCTTCGTCAGTTGTTTGGGCGTGTGGGGCAATGTTTATTTTCTGGGCATTGGATCGGTCTCTGTGTCAGGGTGTGGTGCTGTCTGTGTGTTTTCACCCGTTCCTGTATAGGAGAGGTCCCCGTGGGGCCGGATCATTCTTATCTCCTGTTGTACGGAGGGGCAGGGGCCTCGGGCAGTCGTGTAGTCTTGAGCGTTTAGACTGTAGCAGTCTAGGTGGTCTATGCTCTTCATCTTGTCTTTGATCAAGTCGGTTAGGGTTGTTGATCCTACTAATTGTTTTCTTGTTTGGGTGAAGTCCCGTCAAGTTTAATGTGTAGTCCATTCCTGTTCAGGGTAAGTCAGGGTACAGTGATGGGTGGGGATCATAGAAAAGGGTAGGTGGGGGAGGGAAGCGGGGAGCGGCTGAGAGAGATGAGGGTGTGGGGGAATGGTGGGAAAGGTTCAGGGTTGGGGTGTAGGTTCAGCGGGCTGGTCTGTCAGCCGATGTGTACAAGAGCCATGGGGTTTATGTCTGGTTACACTTTTCAGTTCGTCCCCGAATGGCAGCGGTCATTGCCTCCATTGCCTGAATTTCTCCCCGCTGTCTTTTTCCATAGTGTGGGTATCAGGGATTTTGCTGCTGTCAGTAGATGTTTCGTCAGGGACTTCTTATAGGTTTTCAGGGCCATGCTTGTGTGATGTAGTAGCATGGGTAGGGGTTGAAGTGGTAGTTCTGAGTCAGAGATTTCCCTAATTTTCATATTGACCATCTCCCAGTAGGGGGCGATAGCTGCGCAAGACCACCAGATGTGAATCATGGTGCCTCTCTCCTGTCCGCATTTCGCCAGCACGTATCCTCTATGTTTGGGTTCATACTGTGTAGGATATCAGGGGTCCTGTACCAGGTCGTCAGTACTTTATAACTCATCTCCTGGAACTTTGGGCAGATGGAGCTTTTGTGTGTGAGCAAGAATATTTTGTCCCACTCTTGAGTGGTTAGTGTCTCGCCCGTTTCTCTCTCCCATCTGGTGATGAACTTCGGTGTTGGTCCCTTTTCTCCCTCCAGTAGCATTGCATATAGTGTCGTCATCCCTCTCATCATAGGCCGTCTGGTTGTGCATATCTTCTCGAAGCCTGTGAGGTCCCGATGGTATTGTTGTTTATCCATCGTGGTGGAATAATAGGACTTAAATTGGAGATAGTGAAGCTTGTAGGTGTGGTTTCGGGGAGCAGCTCTGCCAAGGTCTTTAGGGAGCCGTCGTCACACCATTGGCGCATGTTTAAGGGTCATTCTATCAGAGGGGCTTCAGCTTCAAAAGCAACAGCGAGAGGCCTACCTCTTCCTATTATCCTTAAAGCTGCAAGATTGTCTACCAGTAAGACTTTTGTTAGTTTTTACTGGAGACCATCTGAAGTTGAACGTTTACAGTTTCTTAGGACCACCACCAGGTGCGTGCTATTCTACCCACTAGCTTTGCTAGGTGGTTATGCCTCCCAGAGGGACAAAATAGAGTTTGCAGGTGTTAGGTCTCGTGTCGGACGCACACCACTTACGGAGACCTCGCCTCCTGCCTCGCCTCAAGCGGCGGCTCCTGCCGGCCGCACACCACTTGTGGTAGCTTCAATTCATACCTCAACACTCGCGTTGGCTTCTAATGCCCATGCTTCCCTCGCGGCATCCCCAGACTTCTGATTGCCGCCAGCGGTGGCTCCTGTTGACCATGCACCATTCGCGGCTGTCCCTGCTGGCCTCCATGCTTTTATGGGTGCCTGAGTCAGTCACTTGACTTAGTTCACAGTGATGACGTCATTAGTCAAAATGGGAGGTACAAGTACCCCCTACGTGTAATAATTAACTCTGATTGTAAGTTAGTCAATCAGAGTTGTCCTAAACCTATATAAACTTACCTTTATCCTTTCCTCTTTGCCCTGATGTAGTCTTTGATAGCCCAATAGCGTATTATACTGTGTCTGATTATCTGGTTACTGAACTTTGGCTTGTCTCACGTTTACTCTGTCTTCTTTGATCCTTGACATCGGCTTGTCCTTTCATATTCCTTGTCTCTGTTGACCTTGACCTCGGCTTGTACTCTGACGACTCTCTCTCTCTCTCTTTTGAGCCCGGCCACTCTGAGGACCGGTATTGCAATCCTGTGTGCCTGCAATTTGTCTGCGTGTTTAGGTTCCCCTGATTACCGTGACAGCAGGACCTGCAAACTTTCTTTGTCCTAGGGATGAGCAGAACCACCTAGCAAAGCACCCATCCCTCCCCAGGTTTATTTGTAGTGTCTGGTGGTAGTGGGGTTTTCTCCGGTTTTGGGAAGCTTTATAATTAAAGCTGTTTGTATTTTCTTCGCAAATACAGTGGTACCTCGGTTTACGAATCTAATGAGTTCTCCGGGACGTTTCTTATTGAGAAAAATTGTAAACCGAAAAGCGGTTTCCCATAGGAATGCATTGAAAACCAATTAATCCGTCCTGGAGTTTAGAAAAAAGTCAAAATGAGCTGGCATGGAAACCAACCCACAATGCAGAACACACAGTAAAAGGCATGCAAAAGATGAAGCTCATTTACCTACCTTTACACCGCTTGAGAAATGCACCAAAAAAATTCCAAAAAGTCCTCAAACCACTGCAAAACATTTCCAGAATGGCTCCAAAACTCGATGCAAAAGCCGCTCCAACACCTCCACATTTGATGCCACATGCTACCCATAGACTCCAGCATGCACGGGGGCGGCGCTATAAACCTCCCAGGTGCAATGCATCTTGGGGAAACTTGCTTTGTATTGCAAAAAAAAACCGAGGCATTGTTTTCAATGGATTTTCATTTGTAAAACGAAAATTATGTTAACCAAGGCGTTTGTAAACCGAGGTACCACTGTATGTATTGTTGAAGTACAGATTGTAGCCGTATTAGTCCAGTGATGTAGATGTAAAAAACAGATCAAATTTGTATCTTGTAATACCTTTTTTATTGGACTAACGTCAAGCTTTCGGGAGAACCTCCCTTTCTCGAGTCTAAAGCATTTCTGAGCAAGACGACACACAGAATTCAAAGATGAGTTGTACATATACACAAGTAGTGTATATGTACAGGTATACATAAGTACATACACACTATACACAAGTTCATACAACAATACATATAAATATAAATATATGTACATATAGATGTACTTGTGTATAGTGTGTATGTACTTGTGTATATTTGTACATATACACTACTTATGTATATGTGTGTGAGTGTGAGTATGTGCGTGTGTCTTTGAATGCTGGATATAGGCCTTAATGCATATCCTGTAACTCTTGGATGGGAATTCATGCATTCTTAAAATAAGTAATTATTTTTTCACTCCCCCCTTCTAGCACTGTTTGCTTGTTTTTTTTCTCTCTCCCCTCACTCTGTGATCTTCACACAAGATATTGACGAACCTCTGCAAGAATGGTGTCTATTTTCTATCAAACCTGTGTCTTATCTGCACTCATGACGCTTTAACCTCTGTATCACGGGGCGGAGCCTAGCAGCGCACGGGAGCGGTCGCCATATTTTGCAGCTCCTGTGTGCCCAACTCAAAACGGCCAAATATCAGCGACATCTCGCCAGCCACAACCTACCTGAAGTCGGCATAACACTCAGGGCACCGTCCGGAATCGACCGATGCCTTTCTTTCTGGCACCGGGCAAAAAATACCGCTACCGAGGCTTTAAGGCCTACCACGCAGATGGCCGGCCGCAAGTGACCGCGGGAGAACACTGTGGAGACCTGGACTTAACAAGCCTGCTGCCACCCTATCTACCAGGCAGTGAAATGGGGAGAAAGTCCCAAAGGCCACCTGCGGCTGCCGCGAAAACGCAGCGCAAACTAGGCCAGATTTGGACGTCTCAGACTTGACATCCCAGCAACCGGAGGGCAGGAATTCGCCCCGAAGCCCACACCAGGCCACCCAAGAGACTGCCAGCACATCGGGTCCACTGACTCCTGCCACAAAGCAGGACATACATGAGATGCTCACAGGCCTCCAATCTAACCTCAAAACAATGTGGGAAGCAGATCTGGCAACACTAACCACAGAGGTACAAACAGTCGCAGCACGCACCCAGGCCACAGAAGCAGACGTACTGGACCTGCAACAGGACTTCCAGGCACTAAGAGACAAGGTACTCCAAATACAAACAGCCCAGACTGAAACAAATAGACAAGTGAACACTCTAGACCAGGGATGTCGAACATGCGGCCCCCCAGATGTTGCTGAACTACAACTCCCATGATTCTTTCAATGAAACAGCCAGGGAATCATGGGAGTTGTAGTTCAGCAACATCTGGGGGGCCGCATGTTCGACATCCCTGCTCTAGACGATAGAGGCAGGAGGAAAAATATAAAGATAAGGGGAGTCCCAGAAAACATACCCCTGGAAGAACTGCCGCACTTCGTGAGACAGCTGGTGGCATCCCTTCTACCGGCGAAACAAGCTAAGTACTTTACGTTTGACGGGGTGTATAGGATAGCTAAATCCCCTAAAGCCCCAGCCACAGCACCAAGAGACATCATCCTCAGGTGCCAAACAGTTGCCGACAAACTAGGCCTAAATGCAGCGCTTAAGGGGAAAGCCCCATATGACTTTGAAAACAGCCATATCTCCTTCTCTCCTTCTGACAGCGCTGGGCATACCCGCTACTGGAACTCCAGCACCGGGAACATCTCACCCCCAACCCGGAACGGATGCCAAGTCAGCTGCACTAGTGCCGAGAAGGAAATAGGGACCTACCTCCTGAAGGGACACTGAGGACCGCAGAGCCTCAAAAGCATCACACCCTGTTTATTGTTGCAAGCCAAGGCTGCTGGGACTTATAAGTTAAACAAACTCATTTTATTCTACCAATGTTCATTTGACCGTTTATTTTTTTTCTCAGTTCTTTTTATGTTCACGCTTGCTGACACGCTACACTCACACAACCGCAGTAGGGCGTCAGAGCCTCTACTGACCCGGAACCCCGACACACGGGTTCGGTAAACCTGACGGGATGTGCTATAACGCACCCTCCCCCCCTCGTTACCCTAGGTTACAGGGGTAGAAATCACTGTGGCACACACGGGTCACCATTTACACGCCGACCTTTCGAAGCAAGGGTCACACCTCCAATGGTGACCAACAACCCCACACAACCATAGCCTAAGTAGTTCGACTCATTACTTGCTCCCCGGATAGGAGACTACTACAGTAGACACGTAGGACATCATGAAGGAGCAACATCTCCATAGCATACCACAAACTAATGTAGCGGGCATACCCACAGACAAGCTTAATTCGGAACTCCCAATAGAGACACACTCACTATGGGGATATACTACAAACGCACAGGTCACCCCGTTATAACCACACAGTCCAACTAAAACAAAATGTGCAAATTATTGAACGCCATGTTAATTGTATAACTGTGAATATTTGACCACATGGAAGTGGCGACTACCAATGTTATGTAATCTGCAACATGCACCAAAAATAAAGAATTAAAAAAATAAAAAAATAAATAATAAACCTCTGTATCACAACTCATCTTTGAATTTTACGGGAGGCTGCCACATTCCCACTAGCTTTGCTAGGTGGTTATGCTCATCCCTAGGACAAAGAAAGTTTGCAGGTCATAGATTCCTGCAAACTCATGGCTAAATAGTGTATCCTCTTTTTTCATTTCATAAAAGTGCCAATTTCAATAGAATTAGTAGTGATGGTCCTTGGAGTGTACCTTTAACCTGTCCATATATGTAGGACCCTTTGTTGTGTTTTCATAGAAAACTGCTTACATATATTTTGCCAAATTAAAATACTAAAAAATTAAATTATGTGATAACAATACCTCGTTAATTACAAACAAACATATATACTTAGCACAGATAAATAGGTAGTGACTATTAGGGCTTTCCCTAATCATGTTACGAAACAGTAGCACCGAATATAGAGCAGAGATACAGCAAACCGAAGAAGGAACAAGATTATAATAGTGTAACACTATAGGGCACTACATCAAAATATTACATGATAAATGCACTCACAATTATAAAGAATGACAGTGCCTTGAATAAACAGAGCAATTATGTGAAGTTATCAAAATAGATACTCCACTAAAACCTTGGTGACCATAAGACTTCCATGACGTTACTCTTGGACTTAGATCTGATCTCTCTACCAATACAGGCATAAAATAGCATAGGGCTCTTATAACACTAAAAAAAAAAAAAAATATTACACATAACAGAAAACATAAATTATAAGTATATATCAGAAATCTCACCGGCCAGTGTACCTATTTCAGCACAGATAGCCCCTCCCCCCGCCACCCCCCTCCCCCCCCCCAAAAAAACAACAACAACATAATTGATATGGGGGACTTTCCCAATGCAACTATTTTGGCCTTAAATGTTAAATTCACTATGATTTCCCAGCAGTTATAGAGAACTGACAAGGAACTTGCAAAGTTTAGGTAAAAAAAAAAGCTGGAAAAAAGATGGAAAATAGGTGCACTGAATTTTGCACTTCAAATATTTTGGCCAAATATGTGTAGCTCCCCTGTCAGTTGTTCACAGTTCTCAATTTAACGAATAAAGCCCAAATTTAGACAAAATATATATTTTTAGCAGGAAGGAACAACATATTCTACATGATTTGCTCTGCAGAGGGAGCTACATGTTATTGGTGAAACATGTCCTGGGGATTCAAGATAATTATATAATGTATTTAATTATCTATTATATCATTGGTTTTTATTGTTCTTTTTAATAGCCTGAATAATAAATTGAGATATTATATATATATATTTTTTTTTTTTTTTTTTACTGGCTATCAGATTCCTGCTGATCGAAGAGGGAGGTGGTATGGTCCATAACCATACACTGTCTTTTGACTGAGCCTTTCCCAGACCCTTATCTTGTGCGTATAAAATTTACTTAATCTAAACAATATTCCTCTGGTAAACAGTACTACCCTATGTATATTCTTCTATGAGTTAGCTCAAAGGAATCATAAAGAGGATTTATTAAACGGACCCCGCTGCTATCCATACCAGAGCTGGATCTTTTTGGCTCTGAATTCAGTTTCATTGCCATCCATTTCACCACATATAACTTTTTTTTATGAAGTTTTACACTATATACTTTTTTCCGTTTATTTAAAGGTATCTCCTTATTTTTTTTTTAACCAATTTTATTGCACTTGATTCACATTTAATACGCTCCTCTGATTACTATGTTCAATTAAAAATAATATATGTCTAATTGATTAATTTGTTGTATTTGCTTAGCTTCTCTTATAAAACTCTTCCACTGCATACCATTATTACAGAATTAATGGTGTTTACACTAAGCTGTTCGAAGCAGAACAGTTATTGGAATGCTTACATACAAAGTCCCTTTCTCTTTCACTACACGAATGTACAGATTATCGGCACACTGCCTTTAGTTGGCAAAGTCAATCTGCATTATTCAGTAACTGAGTTGACATCATTATAAGATAAGACAGATGCAACGGAAATGAATTATTCATTGAGGGAAGTAGTCTTTTTAATTTGTTATTTTTATTATTTTTTTATTTTATTTATTTTTTATTTTTTTTAACTAAAACTCCATGGAGTAAAACATTTAAAAGCACACTCCAGTCACCAAAGCCACTTAAGTTTAATGGCGTGGTAATGGTAACAAGTTGCCAACATACCATCCCTGCAGTAGTTCATTTAAATAATTTGTCCAAATGACAAAAAAGGGCTATAAATCAGAGATGGCAGCTCTACTTAGGATCCCTGTCAGTAGGAGAGTGGAGAATTACACCTTCTAACTGTCAGCACAGATAGCAGCATGCTAACCATTCATTGGTATCCAGAGCCCCCATACAGAAGGTACAGGCCATACACCTGTAAGGGGCCCCTGCTGCAAGGGAGGCTTTGATCCCCTATTGTCAGTTTAGCAAAGGAATGCACAATAACCACTTAAATAATTTGAATTGGTTATGGTGCCTACATTATCCCTATAAGGAGGCACTGATTACTTACTTGGCTTTTGTGGGTGTCTCTGATTAATGTTTAGGTGCAACAGCAGTGAACGTTCGAGACCACAAGCACAAATCATTGTCTCTTTTTGAACAAATGTAATATCCTGCTAATGAGTCAGTGCAACATATGCTTGCAAGCAACTCCCATGGCATTACTCACTGGTACCATTAAAAGTCACATTGCACATATATGAAATTAAACTTTAGACTTTTGAAGGTTTGTCCGTTGGCTCAAAACCCCAGCTCAGGTCTAATTGGCTGCACATTTTATAATTCTAATATGTTCCCTACAAATGTGAAAACAAAAATCTAAAAATGGATCTAAATTAAATGGTGGAGCTTTTAAGTAGGGCTGGCCTATGTTCCTGCCAATACACTACACTGATAAACCCCAAGGATTTATGTATAAAAAAAAAAAAAAAAATATGACGTGTTTACTTAAAATGCAGCATTATCGATTGTTATTAATAAGAACTTATTTATTATGATGTAATAGACATTAAAGGACATTAATGTATACAAGCCACACATATAACGGAGTGTAAAAGTCATGGTATTGAGAATTCAGAAAAAAAAAAAAAGCAAACAAAAAGCTATAACCAGTAACAAAGTATGAAAAACTACAACACCAAGAAGGTTTTATGCTTTATGGTTTTAAAAGTAAAAGTGTAATTAGCAACTAGTAGTAACGTTAGGCTAGTTAAGATAGAAGAATAGATGGTTACAAGTAGAGGAACAGAAATGCAACATTTTTGTCACATTTCCGATTTCTCTCAAATTATTTCTACATTCCATTTTCAATATTTTTATTTTATGTCACAAATTTGTCCCTTTCAATATATGAAACAGAGGCGCAGACATGCAATTTTTCTCTCCATCAAATTTCTGTGACAGACATGTAGCTTTCACATTCTTCGTTACTATTTATTGTATAAAGAAAAGTCTTTAAGTTGCAATTGTGCTTTTTTTTTTTAAATAAAATTTCTCATTTGTCTTCATATATTGCGAATGTAATTAATGTATAAATTGTCAGGGAAAAAAATAAACATTTTATAATTTTGACATACTAAAAAAAAGGACAAAAATTACAAATGTAGAAGCAACAGTTTTATACGGTTTTAATTTTAAAAAAAATCTGGTCACAAAATTGACACATACGTGAAAGTGAATACAACAATGTTTATACCCATTCATCGATTACAAAAGATCCGTGCCATTTTTTATGGTGTTCTTAAAATATTTTAATAATTTTATTCATTACAGGAGGCAGACCCCCTTTCTCCGAGTGCATTCATAGAAAATTTACCTCTATTAATGGAGGCACTAGACATTTTGGGGTAGAAATACCATCATCATACTCACGACACTACACCGATTCTGTGGATGCCCTTTAATCACATAAGTGCAAAATTCAGAGCCATCTGCAGGAACACAGGGTGTCTGGAGGGAGTATCTGCAGTAACACAGGGTGTCTGGAGGGAGTATCTGCAGTAACACAGAGTGTCTGGAGGGAGTATCTGCAGTAACACAGGGTGTCTGGAGGGAGTATCTGCAGTAACACAGAGTGTCTGGAGGGAGTATCTGCAGTAACACAGAGTGTCTGGAGGGAGTATCTGCAGTAACACAGGGTGTCTGGAGGGAGTATCTGCAGTAACACAGGGTGTCTGGAGGGAGTATCTGCAGTAACACAGAGTGTCTGGAGGGAGTATCTGCAGTAACACAGAGTGTCTGGAGGGAGTATCTGCAGTAACACAGAGTGTCTGGAGGGAGTATCTGCAGTAACACAGGGTGTCTGGAGGGAGTATCTGCAGTAACACAGGGTATCTGGAGGGAGTATCTGCAGTAACACAGAGTGTCTGGAGGGAGTATCTGCAGTAACACAGAGTGTCTGGGGGGGTATCTGCAGTAATACAGAGTGTCTGGAGGGAGTATCTGCAGTAACACAGGGTGTCTGGAGGGAGTATCTGCAGTAACACAGAGTGTCTGGAGGGAGTATCTGCAGTAACACAGAGTGTCTGGAGGGAGTATCTGCAGTAACACGGAGTGTCTGGGGGGAGTATCTGCAGTAACACAGGGTGTCTGGAGGGAGTATCTGCAGTAACACAGAGTGTCTGGAGGGAGTATCTGCAGTAACACAGGGTGTCTGGAGGGAGTATCTGCAGTAACACAGGGTGTCTGGAGGGAGTATCTGCAGTAACACAGAGTGTCTGGAGGGAGTATCTGCAGTAACACAGAGTGTCTGGAGGGAGTATCTGCAGTAACACAAAGTGTCTGGAGGGAGTATCTGCAGTAACACGGAGTGTCTGGGGGGAGTATCTGCAGTAACACAGGGTGTCTGGAGGGAGTATCTGCAGTAACACAGGGTGTCTGGAGGGAGTATCTGCAGTAACACAGGGTGTCTGGAGGGAGTATCTGCAGTAACACAGAGTGTCTGGAGGGAGTATCTGCAGTAACACAGGGTGTCTGGAGGGAGTATCTGCAGTAACACAGAGTGTCTGGAGGGAGTATCTGCAGTAACACAGAGTGTCTGGGGGGGTATCTGCAGTAATACAGAGTGTCTGGAGGGAGTATCTGCAGTAACACAGAGTGTCTGGGGGAGTATCTGCAGTAATACAGAGTGTCTGCTTGTAACATTTATATGCACTGGAAAAAAAAATTGAAAAAAATAAATAAAATGGTTGCAGCTTCCAAATGAATCTAAAATGGATGCTGTCCAGTAGGTGGGAGGGTCTTCTAGGGAGGGTGTGCTGCTGATTGGCTGGAATGTGTCTGCTGACTGTGAGGTACAGGGTAAAAGTTTACTCAATGATAAAGAATAGGGGGCGGAGGCGAACGCGAACATGCTATGTTCGCCAGGAACTATTCGCCAGCGAACTGTTCGGGACATCACTACAGATAAGCTAGATGACAGAGGATGCCATAAGAGTAACAAGATACGCGAGGTGGTGGACTAATTCCCCACAGAAGAACTTCCCCATTTTGTAAGGCATTTAGTCACATCCATCCAACCCACAATATTTGCTAAACAGCTTTCCATTGACGGAGTTTGTACAATCGTTCTGTTTGGTAGACATGCCATTTGCTCCTTTTATTTGTCATGTTCCACCCACAAAAATAAAGAATAATAAAAAAATAATAATAATAATTTTATTCTTTACAAACCGTTTTTGCTATATTAAAAAAAATGCTCTGCTAGAACTGTCATTGAACATTTTACGCATCGTATTTGGCTAGTAACTAATGCATTAACATAGTCACATCAGCAGACAATGTCTAAAAAGAGCAAATGTCTCAACAAAAGATCCTTCTTAGTCTTAACAAATACATTTTGAAACAGAAATAAAATAGGACTGTAATTGTGCTTTTCTGAAATACTTGGATGTACAATGGCCTCATCAGAAAGTAAAATCTCATTTGCATTTAGATAAAGACTTGTTAAGATGAGATGAGAACAAAGCTAGACACCAAATGCACTCTCACAGAACCCAAGTTTGCTGCAAAGCTGCAACAATTTACATTTATTATCAAGATATTCACCCTGTAAAAAAAAGGGCTGACAGCACAGCAGCCAATTAACCCCTGCTCTCAGTAAGCAACATGGGGTATATTTAGCCTACCAGGCGTTAAATGTTTTCAAATACTCTGCAGATTAACTAGTTTTTATCAGTGTTTGTGAATGACTGGAATTGTATAAAACTGGTCGATTGTGGGCAAAGTTCAGGAATAGCAAAGTTCATTAAACTTTATTTTCTATTCCAAGTAAGGTTTCACCAACGCAATTTAAGGAGAATCTTCCAACTATAAATAGTGGCTGGTTTTTAAGATTTATGGTCAAACATTTTTATAATTTATTTTAAAGGTCATGGATGAAAAAATATTAGACGTTGCACAAAGTATACAGCCATGTGGTGGGTTTCGAAAATGGTCACAAAAAGATGGATGGATAATTATTAATACAAATTTAAAATGTTATCTATATATTTTATTTGTTTGTGCAACATTCCAACAGGTCTATCGTATGACATTTAGACATGTATTGGGAGATGACACACTCACAGGGTGTCAAGAGAATTTGAGGGGAATGCAAAGTGAATTTCGAATTTAAGGTGAAAATAGCCAAACTGGAAACATTCGCTCAGTTATCTATGCTTTCAGTTAAACTTGCCTTAAATTTAAATTCACTTTGAATTCTCATTTTAGTAAATAAGAGGTATATAGCTATATTGATCCTAAAATGGGCACTCGTAATAGAGACCACCTAATAAGGGCTGCACACATTACAGTGAGAAACCCATATAGCAAGAAACAATAAACAGATAAATAAATACAGAATTAATAAATAATCAAAACAGCAGCAAAGTAATATCAGTAGTATCAGCAATATAGCCAACTCTCACAGGATAGCGATAGAGAGTCCACGTGTCAGCTGGGCACCAGATCCTATCATCGAAGATAAACTGCAAGAGACACTTGTATCTGGCTAAGTTGTTCCATTAAGGAACCACAGTTTAACTTCGATGATAGGATCAGGCGACCAACCGGCAAGTGGACTCTCTATCCTGGTGTGTTGTCTATATTTCTATATTGCGGATATTACATAAATTTATTTATTTATTGCTATTTTGGTTTCTCCCGTTAATGTGTGCAGCCATTATTAGGTGGTCTCTATTACAAGTGCTTGTTTTATGATCAATATAGATATATATATATATATATCCTTATTATTTTTATTTGTATATTTAATATTTAATGTATATCTAATATTTTTTAATTAGTGATCCATTCATGGGATTTATAAATTGTGGTTTTTATATTTAGATTAGAACTATCATTTCTAGTTATTGTGTACACACTAACCCATAACATATTTACTTTACTTTTTTCGTAACACAATGTGACCCATCTTGTTAAATATACGACGCAATACATTGACATAGGGAGATATGCATTGTGTCTATAAAATAAGTCGTCTTGTGAAGTAGGTTTGCTTTAACACTTCCAAAACAACCACCTGGGGAGTGAAATTTGTACTGTCTGCTTTTTATTCTTTTTTTATACCACCAATTTACAAGTTAATTATTCTTGCAGGTGTTTCTACATGTAGCGTTGTGGTTTTACGCAGTTATAACTATTATGAGATCATATCAACCTCTTATATAAATGTGACTCTTTGGAAAATGAATGCTGTGTGCAGTGGAGAACTTGCTTAATACCGTTGATTACCACATGTCTTCTGCCTCTTGAATTAATTTTCATAAACTCCCTCCCCATCATCAGCCTGCCAAACTGCCTGTGCAATGCCACATTCATCAGGCATTATGCTAATCCACATTTTTATGTAATGCTAGAATTGCTAATGTGACTTGTCGCTTATAATTGGCCAAGCAACATGAATTTGTTAAAAAGCTTTTCAAGGATTCATTTCTTAACTGACTTTATAGCCTTATCGGATAATTTCATTCTTGTCTGCCACCCACCAGGGGCATGGTCTTAAATGTGGCTTAAAAGACTCAACTTCGTTTTAGAGGCTTGGACACCAATTGTTGAATTATTAATAGTCTTCAAAAGCATTGACACAGTTATTGTAGTTTAGTTTTAGATACAATTAGATTAAAAAACAAAACAAAATTATTCTGACTATAACTATATTCTTGGAGTTACATGATATAGCCTTAAGGACCACATGATGGTGTATGCTCTCTTGCAGTGCCGGGCTTTAACGACCCCTGATGGAATAGAAAAGGTTTTAATTTAAGGTAAGAATGACACCTGGTACTCCCTGGTACCAACACGGATCTAGCCCTGCTGGTACCAGGAGCCCTAGGTATCATTCGATTCCTAAGGAATTCCTTTGTCAGTTAAGGTCACAATTAATGGAGGAGCTGTGTGTAGCACTCAGAGTTAGCACTACACATAGCCCTTTAAATTCATGCAGTGGTTAGCTCAGAAATCCTTGAGCATTCCAAGCTTTCAAGATCTCAGTGTTCTGAAAATACATCAGTCAGATCTCCTATCATGCCACATTGCCATCAGTGATTGCCATGGACTGTGCTAGATGCACAGCGCTGATCACTGTATGATTTGAAGGGACAGCATACAGGAGATGCAGCATGAGACAGAGACCTCTCTCTCATGCTGCAATCACACAGATCAGGGTGATCACATAGCGCTCTGCACTGTTTAAGCTGGGAATCCCCTCTGATGATTTCAGTTAGTGATAGAGTTAGATTTAGGGTTAGACGTTGGGTTAAGGATGGTGTTAGGGTTTTGGCGTAGAGTTGATGTAAGGGTTAGAGGTAGGGGTAGGGTTTGAAGAACAATGGTTTAATACAAAATACTCTTAGTTATATAGCCTGGGAAATCTACTTTCTTCAAATATATACATTTGTGTAGCGGTTTTAGATTCTGTGACTATTATTAACTCCTTAAGGACCGCTGACGTACCTACTACGTCCGCGGGCAAATCGATTACTTACCCGATCGCCGCCGTTCCCTGAAAATTAACACAAACACCACAGAAATTTAAAAACAGCCCAGGTCCTTGACGGTAAGAAAATTGAAAAACGTTCTGGTCACTAAAGGGTTAAAGTTGCAATCTCAGCATGACAAATTTTGCAAAGGTATAGCTCTAAAGTCGTAATTCACTCCTTGCAATGTGTATTCTATAACTTATAAAAAAAAATAATCAAAATATCCTAGACATATAGGGCATTTTAACAATCAGAACTAACGAATTAATCTTTGTTTAGTTATTTTTCTTTAGTTGCAATTGTTGTGTAGAAATCATTAAATGAAAAATGCTTTTTTCTTTTCTCAATTTTTGTTTTCATTCGTATATATTGTTGTGTTATATATACAAATAGGGTATAAAAATAGAGCCCTATTTCCCATTTAAAAATATGATATGCATGGGTACACTTAGGTAGTCTAAGAAAGGGTGAAACTTTGGTAACACTAACATGCGGTCAAAAAGGCCTTGGTCACAAATGCATCACATCTCAAAAGAGCCTTAGTCCATAAGGGGTTAAAGAGTACAGAAGTGTGATAGTGCATAAACAAAACACATTATCAAATGATAACATAAACTATCATTACAAACTATTATAATGGCAGTTAATGTTAACATTTGTGAAATATTGAGAAAGACTCTTTGAAGGCATTACATTATAAATGAGTCGCAGTAACTATTTAATGTAGTATTATTTTCTTTATGTTAATTTTCAATGAATGTACAACTGAATACATTGTTTTTTTGTTTTGTTTTGTTTTATTTTTTTTTTTATTCTTTATTTTTGTTGTGCACGTATATATCACAGGCAGGTAAGAGGTGCCCCAAAAGCAGTCCTCCAACTTATCCCACGCTCAACATGCGGGGCACAGGATGAACAGGCACATTTTATAATGTAAAATTAACAAGTAAAGACAGTCGCTTGTGTAGGTAGTTAATTCAAGTTATATCATTGCGGTGGCTATGCTTTTGATATCTAAACGTTAGTTACATCGCTTTAGTGCTATTAGTGAACAATTCTGTTACTCAGCGTATTTTATATGAGTAAAGTAACGCATTATGAGTAAGCATTAAGCATGCATCGATTAGCAGTAGGATACAATTAGTTACTATGCTTTAAATTACTAAACAATGCTGACACATAAGATATATCATGAAAGAAAAGAAAGGAAAAAAGAAAAAGAAAACAAAGCCTTGTAAGTAAGCAATACGCATGCATTTGCTAGCAACAGGCTAGATTCTGTTACAGCTCTCTGAAGTGTAACAACTGTAGATAGACTCAAGCTTGGGAACAGCCATATTAGGTGCAGTCCAGACAGGTGGCAGGATGATGGGTCTCTTATGGTGTACCTGCAATTTGGTACAGTGTCTGCTTCGAGTGGGAGTCAGATCCCCGCCGTCGTTTTCTTAGTGACCTAAGCTGTCAGTAGGTGTGAGACTGCTTCCTCGCAAAGCTCCGAAAGAATAAGTGTACAGGGGTTCGTCGCGGGTGCCATTTCTCTCACTTTGAGGGTCCTCACTTTGTATGCTTGGTAGGTCTCCGGTGTCTGTCTCCGCTGACCGCTTATGCTGCTGCTTTCATGCGAACAGTGACCGGAGGCAGAAGTCTCCTATCTCATAAGTGAGGGTCACTTGAGGGGGCTGCTGCGGTTCGCTCGTGTGGGGCATGATCACTCTCCAGCTGCTTCCCCCAGTGTCAGTTCGATGTTGGTAGTTACCGCTACTGCTGTTATGCACACTGACCTCCTGGCGGGGATCCAGCCTCCTCTCAGGTACTGCGGTCACTCTGCTCCGTCGTGCAGTTTATGCGGCGGCCATCTTAACTTGTGCCATGCGGGCCCAGACTGGCCTCGCCGTTGTCCAGCTCCCTGGAGTGTGCTCTGTCTCCCCGGTGGGGGGGCCGGGATAACCCCCACCGGCCCACAGGGGGGGGAACGGGGCCTGTGATGAGCCCGAGGGAGGCCCTGCCGGACTAAGCACGGGAGATCGGCCGTTTCTCCCGCCAGAGCCTCACAGCAGGCCCAAACCCATACAGTGTCGTCGGCAGTCGGACAGGAGCTGACTTTGCACACGCAGATGTCGCTAGGGTCCCCCTGCTAGTCTGCATCTGTTTGGTGTGGTTTCCAGGGGGAATTAGGCATATTTAGCCGGTTTTGCAGGGGTTCGTGGAGGAGCTGATGTGCTCCATGTCCTTCCAGCTCGGCGGCCAGGCCCCGCCCCTGAATACATTGTTTTTAAAATAAAATTTCACCAGCAGCTAATGAGCATTCAAAATCTATCCTAAATCCTATGAGCACAACATAAAATGGCAAATCAATGGCTACCCTTCTCACCTCAGGCTAGTAATAAGCAAACAAAATGGACCCTGGCTACAAAACAATAAACAATGAGTATTGACAAACACTTTATGTTGGACCCTGGACAACTCCTATGTCTAAGACACCCTATGTTTTTTATAGGGGCAGGGTGTATATATGTATTTGTGTATTAATTGTTTTGTGTACTATCCTGTCCTGCTTGCTGCCAACTAGGTGAATTTGGTTATGGATACTGTAGAGCGACCTCTGTTACCTGAATAGCACGGCCTGTTAATTTGCATATTGAGGTAGATTTGCATATTGCTAATTCTGCAGGCAGGAGAGATATTTTGTGTTAATTATTGTCTTCCCCACCCCTTTATAAATATGTCATTATGTTATTATAAGCCCCTGGCAAAATGGGTTTTCAAATTAGAGAAGGTGGTCCAGAAAGAATTGTGGCTGGATGATTCTTATCAAGCCTTATTCGGTCCAGCAGTAACCTTTTCTAGCAGATCATGGCCCTGGCCTTTTGTGGTAGGCCTTTGAGGATAAAGTTGAACTCGGAAGTCCTGAGAAGTTCCGGCTCAATGACTTACTGGATCTTTCAGAAGCAACTGACCTAGAACCCGATTTGACCCACCTGGCCACCATGAGTGGGAACTTGAACTGGATTATTTGAGCAGGTCCCAAAGACTGGGGATTTAATAGACTTTACATCTGAGTATGTTGGCCAGGTAGATGTGGGCCAGGTAGATGTGGAGAGAACTTTGTTCTCCACACCTGAATCACAGGGATGCTGGGCTGTCGGCCCAGATCCTCACCCCTGGGGCATGGAGACCCTGTCAACCCTGCTACATCCCCAATAGTAGCTGTAGTTACCATCAGTGGACATGGTCAGTCCCCCTCCCCATCAATGGTTAGTTCGTCAGGGAGAGAAGAGTATCAGCCTCCTTCCCCATCGGCAACCTCACTCCCTAGCAGCAGTTGGAGTTATCAGGAGTGGGGACAGTCTGTCGCCCTCCCCAGCAGCTGTGTGTTATGCAGGGAGAAGAGAATACTGGCCTCCCTCACCAACGGCAGTTGGTGTAACCAGGAGTGGAAACAGTCAGTTTCCCTCCCCAGCAGCAGGGTGCAACACCAGGAGTGGAGATAGCCATTCTCCCTCCCCAGCGGCAGATCCCAGCACCGAGACCGGAGATAGCCAGTCTCCTACCCCAGAGGCAGGTTGTATTGCCACGAGCGGAGACGGTCAGTTTCCCCAGCGGCTGTTGGAGCTACCAGGAGTAGAGACAATCAGTCTTCATCCCAGTGGAACGGTGTGTCCTGTGTAGATTTTTAGGGATCCCAGTTACAGAGTCTTCGGACTTGTTGGCTGGCTACATGATCCCTCTAGCCCTGGGATAAATCAAGAGAGGCCTGAGAGCCACAAGTGCCTTTGTAAGGCAATCACTGTAAGCAGAGCTGCAGAGGAATAGACCGAGGAGAAAATACTTGCCTGGAAAAAGAGTCTGGTCAGGTAGAAAAGTTCCAGAGAGACCCCAGTCAAGCTTCGGCGACCTAGGCTGATGCGTTCCAGGCTCCCTCCCCAATGGCTAGGAAGCAAATTGGGCGGAGGTACTCGGTCTGAGTACAGGAGCTCCGTCAAAGTCTAATCTTTACTAAAATTAGGCAGCATTCGTTTACCTCCTTGTAAACACTTTGGGTCATTCAAAGCCCATAAAAATCTAAAATAGTATTCACGTAATTTCAGTATAAAATACACAGGGACACTTCAAATTTATTTATTTATAAAATATTTTACCAGGATGGATACATTGAGATTTCTCTTGTTTTCAAGTATGTCCTGGGTCCACAAAACATTGCATTGCTACAATAGGATACAATATTAGAAAAATACAATATACAAACTATATCTATACAATATATAAACTATATATATATATATACACACACACACACACACACACACACACACACACACACACACACACACACACACACATACATACATACATACACACACACACATATACATTTAATACATAACAGGTAATACATATATTAAACCATGACAGATGCATTCTGTGCTGAGGTATACTGCCATAGATCTCTTAAAAGATTTTAGATTGAATGAAGATTTGACTGTGTCCCTGAGGTTATTCCATAATTGCGGTGCTCTACAGGAAAATGAGGATTGAGCCACTTTATTTTTGTATTGCGGTATGCTAAATATCGTGCTAGTACTGGATCGGAGGGGATAGGAGGAGGGAACAGCTGGGGAGAGCAGTCTACTCTGGTAGGGTGGGAGCTTCCCAGAAAAGCTCTTATGCACAAGGCTGGAAAGATGAAGAGTGCGTCGGGATTCCAGCGACAGCCAGTTTAGCTCCTTTAGCATGTCACAGTGGTGGGTAAAGTAATTACATTCTAGTACAAAGCGGCAGAATGAATTATATAACGTATTAAGTTTATTAAGGTGGGTTTGCGGTGCGGGTGCATACACTACATCTCCAAATTAACACCATTACCTTTAAATTTAAGGCAGTAGTCTCTTATCTCAGTATAAAACACACATGTCCATGTTTTAGATCAAAGATAAAGACAGAAAAATATATATTTGGATACATGTACAACTTGAAACAATAGCTAAAAGCAAGTCAAGAAAAATCATCAGCTGCCATTTAGAAATGAAAAGGGGCCTGAGGCCATGAACACAAACCAAAAATAACGTCATATAATGAAGACAAAAGAACCACTTTAGCTGTACACAATAGTGTATACATTCCTTGTGCAGAAACACATATGTTTGGTATAAAAGTCCTCAGACAGGAAAAGGGGACAAAAAAGGCTTTTCACTAAACAATGAATTGTGATGAATTGACAATCAAATGTAAACAGAAAATGGACAAGATGGAAAATAGCTGAATTTTAGTTGGTTTCTCTAATTTATTCTCGTTTAAATCTGATGTTTGCTTTCCCAATCATTAATAAGTCAATAGTTCAGAGCATTCAATATTTAATAAAATCATATTCTTGCAAAGTTTATTGAACCTGCTACTCATCCTCTAATTAAGTGACATGATATCGTAGCGTAAACTGAACAAGGGCCGCATTGCTGAAAGGTGTACCGTGTGCTCTGTCTAATGTTTTTTTCTAGCCTGTATTTAGACAACTCTATCCTGATTCCGTGATTCTTTTTATTAAAGAAATAAAGAAGAAGCTAATCGTTTTAACCTTTTTTTCTTGATGGATATTGTGATTCGGTTGATCCCAGTGTAGATAGCATTATCGTCGTTGTTTACTATTTTTATTGTTCCAGCCATGTCAGGTTCTGAGTAAGTCAGATTCCCCCGGGGTTCCCATAAGCATTTATATTACTGCACAATGTTAAAATTAGTTGAAATCCTTGGGAGCTAGGATTCACGGTGACCTTGCCAAAATGGAATCATTGGAATGTCACGTCCCTAATGGCTCACTAAAGTGATTAGGCTTGTGCATTGTGCATAGCTTTGAGACAATACAAAATTAACACATTTATCATTTTCCGTTGCATGAATCCAAATACAAATAAAGAAAAGTGATATGAAAAAAAATAAAGAAGTGACAGTTCCTTGTTCCTTAATCCCTGTAAATGCTGAAATAGCAAGGAATTAGGACCTGTGAATAACGCAGCGGAGGTACGTAAAAAAAAAAAAAAAACTTTGGAACTTCTGCTGCACTTCCAAGGTTTCCCAGATGTACCTGCTAGCTAAGGCATCTAATGAAAAAATTATCAGGAGCCGTGCATAAGGCTCCCACCAATAGAATTAGCTCATGTATATACTTTGCCCGGTTTTATCTGGCAAAGCTTGTAAAAGATAATATAAAGGATTTTAAAATAATTTTAGCATAACCTATAGCTAAATTTTACCTATTAGGTGTGCTTAAATTGAAGAGGTGACCATTTATTTTTTAAAGATGCGTTCTAAGCACTATAACCTCTTCAAACCCTTGTCTCCTTTGTGTTTTTGAGCAGATTGATGCAAACTGAGGTTCACCCAGGTGCCCAATAAGCAATACAAATTTTGTTGCATCATATGACATACTCAGCTAATCAATTACATCCAACTATGGACGAAATTGATAGTGCTGAAGAGTAAATCCCAAATTAGCAACATGGTGAGAGAGAAGTCGGGCTGCGGGCACCTGGGTTGCCTTTGGTTTGTGTGAAGCTGCTCAAAACCAGATTAATACAAAAGCAGGGAATCACATCAGGAGTGTGCGAAAGAAGTTTAGACTGCAACTTTAAGTGTTTTGTGCACACATGCCTGGCTCTAGATGGATACTCTAGCACCTCAAAGGGCGGTAATTGTCCCCCTTTTTGTTCCATATATTTATTTGTTAGGATCTCTCCCATAAAAAAAGCCAAAAAAAATGCAAAAAAAGAGCATACTTGGGTGTAGCTAATTACATTTTATATATATCTAGCTGAGTTGCCAACTCACATTACTAATTGTACCCCATAGTTTAAGACTATAAAAAAGTCTAGTGTATTTTTATTAATTGCAGTCAGTATTAGATTGCTACATTTACAAGCCAGTACATGGGAATTTTCAACATAGACAAACTTCGAAAAGCTTGAACGATGAACATACAGGACTTAAATCCAATGTTTCGGGGCCTGCAACAAGACAGGCACAGTTATAGTGTATCAGTCATGTCTGCAGGCTCCTTTTGGGCACTTTGTATGATATGCATTTGCCATACTTCATGTTTATATTACTGAATGCTGCGGGGCATTATTTTCCCATGATAGGCTGCCGTGTGTTTATTTAAAGATCCCGGCCAGGGCTCTATCCCTGGTGTATGGGTTTATTAATTTGGCAGTCATAAACAGCAGACGTTTCTAAGGCAATGCTAAACAAGGGAGCTAAAGTGGGCAAGAACAACAACAACAACATCAATTATTACAACATTTTTAGCTGAAAACACTTGAGTACAACCAATATTAAACAGTAAAAACAAATAAATGGCATTATGACAATCATGGTATATCACAGCACTGCTCATTTCTATGTAGAGACCAGTCTAGTTGCCCGCACATACATTCAAGAATGCTTTTTAATGAGACTTTACTTAAACACTTTTACTACCAATAAGGAATGAACGCACACAACACGAACATCGTTAAAGAGGTAAGGGGAATAATATTACTCTTTATTCATTTTATAACCAATTTCTCCGATTTGCAGTAGAACGTCAAGTGAGGATCAAACAGATAAGCCCATGCAAATCGTGAGACTCAATAACATTAAGAGCGTTTAAAGTCTTTTTATTCATAGGAAAACCGCGTGCTTACATTAATAGAGAAGCAATGGGACTCCTGGCTTGCACAGCAGATGGCAGATAATAATGCTGTGCATTTTGAATCACTATCACCATGCTAAGTGCTTCTTTAAATGGCGGAGTTAAACAGATGATTTAATGCACAGCATTTTCAGTATTTAATAACAGAGTCATTGCTTTTTTTCACTCCACTGTAGGGTAATTGGATCCTGGTTCCAACACTGAAAAAAGAAAACTATGGCAGGGGGTATTTGAAGGATATAATTAGGTGGAGAAAAAAAAATTAATCAAATTCAAATAAAGGACATAAGGAGTATTCCGAGTGTGTTTATTATATTCATCTGACATTTTGCTTGTCCTCTCATTATGAATAAATTGAACCTGCCATAATTTAGTAAAGTTCCGATCATGTCAATGTTTTCTATAGGGGAGAACAAATTGGGAGAAAGACAGTAAGTGAATCATATGGTTTGGAACTATTGGAAATGGATCTGAACAAACAGGAAACACAATGTGAATATCAGGAATGTTCACTGAACCGGGAATGAGCAGGACTTGTCCAAGAAATGAAGCATTTTAGGCCACAATCTCCAAAGAGCAAATATAATTGAAGTTGACAATTTCTACCGTTTATATGAGATGTTTACATAAAATGCTCAGTCCCCTGGTCAACTCTCAGCAATTCACAGTTTAGTAAGGCACCCAGTGTGAGTTTAGATTCAAGTTAAAAATCTTGAATATAAAAAGTCAACTTAAAAACATCTCCATTATCTAAAGTGACATTGTAATCAAGTTTTATTTGTGAGATAAGTGCATCATTACACAGCCTCAAAAACACAGCTGGAAAGGATGCTGATACAAAATTCTGTAATATTATAGGGTACTGGTTGTGCCTGGTTGAGGATTATGGGAGTTTAATCTTTTCCCACCCTAACACTACCACAACCATAAAAACCCCAACCCAAAAAAGTTAAGGGGTCACTATAGACGCCTAAAAAAAACAAAAGAATTTTATAGATATATTCTCAATGAAAACAGGCATTCAATTAATTATGCATTTTTTTCATTGGGTGTATATCTAAAATCAGTTTGCAAAAGCTTCATATCTCTTGCCTGAAGTCTTTGCAAGCCCTCCCCTTCTAACCCAGCCCAGACTTTCTGTGGCCGTCCAATCACAGACTTCCAATGCAGCACAAAGAAAGATATTTGCACGGCAGGTGCTCTTTGCAATTGCTGTCTCTTGAGCTGAGTTCCACTGAGCTAACCAAACCAGGAAGAAACAGGAACGGTTGTTTGATTGATAGCCAATAGGATATAACAAGAATAATTTATAAAAGTGCCTATTACTTTTGAAATCTGCACTTTTTCTAAAATTAAAAAAAAGAGGATACAATCTTCACACATGAAACTCTTCAGTAAGCCATAATGCTTTAGAGGTCCGGAGTGTCCCTTTACCTCCAAATCGCAAAAAAATGAAAAAATTAAATCAGAAAAGCATGAGCCGTGTTGATGTTTTGTGATTTAGAGTTCTTTCTTTGGCGCCAAAAATAAGCTGTTTAGTGAAAAATAAGTTAATTGGTGGTTTGGGGACAGCCAAAAAATTTTGATTTTATTCACAGATTAAGTGTGATAAAAAAAGGAGAAGTACAAAACGCTATATTTATGTATTATACAGTTAATAAATATTTAACTGTGTTGATTTTTTTTTACAGCACTTTCTTTTTTCGGTTACTTTTTCTCACTTGATCCGTGAAACAAATGGCGCGGTAATGCACCTATCAGTTTATATTATGTATATATTTTACAATACACTAATTTGCAGATTTTCGCACTAGTTGTTCCACAGATCAAACCAAAAACACCACTTAGACAAAACCCGAATAGTGCCCACATCCAGTCATTTTTTTCAGATGATTAATTTTTTGTCCTGTTTATGTTAAATGCATCTAGTCCATTATGAAAGCATCAACTAATATCACAACCTCTCTATGCAGTTTTGTTTTATTGTAGTAATATACTACTTTGCAACACGTGTTAATGTATTGCTATTAGAATACTGATGATTAATGATTGTCCATAAAAAAAACCTTTTCCGTTGCTTCAAATATCCAGTTCTGAAGTCTCAATGAATGACCTCTTGCCTCTGTCCACTTTTCCATCCTTTCTTCATAATTTCTTTCATTCCTGTTTTGCCCACAAATTACATTGCATATTTATATGCACATTGCATATTTATAGCTAGGTTTTCACTATTAATTTATAAAAAGGCAGTATGTTATTTTTTAAGAACTTACTAACTTGTGCAGTCAGTCTGTTGTCAATGTCTACAATTCTACAAAAAACCTTTTCATTTACCATATTCCCTAAAATGTATACTGTAATGGAGCTCCCTGTACCCTGGTTGGGTACCTCCACCAAGTCCACTTCCTAGTTGCTTGCAGGGACCCTGAAACGCGCCTGTCCCAGTCACTGCAGCTTGACCGGGGTCCTTCTGGAGCTTTTCCACCCGACCAAGCAGCAGCACGCCTTCCAGGCAGGTATTGTCCCCTCTGCCTATTCCGCTGCAGCACTTCTTCCAGGCAGGTATTGTCCCCTCTGCCTATTCCGCTGCAGCTTTGCTTACAGTGATAGTAGTTATTGCCTTCACAAAGGCAATTGTGTCTCTCAGGCCTAGCTCTCTTGATTGATCCCAGGGCTAGAGGGATCCTGCAACCAGAAAACAGATCCAAAGACTGTCAGTAGGAACCCTAAAAATCCACACATGACACAAGTTCCAAAAGAAACTGACAAAACGATTTTTTTCTCGGGACTAGCCCATAGGCTTATTACAAGTAGATTACTGTGACAACTTAAATAAAATACAATTAACCAAATCATAGCAGACAACATACAACAACGTATTATAACACAATGACATATTCATAAAGGGGTGAGGAAGATAATAATTAACGCAAAATATCTCTCCTGTCTGCAGAATTAGCCATATGCAAATTAGTAAGACTTGCTATTCAGGTAGTGTAGATAGCTGTTGCTGCAACCAATAGAGGGCGCTATACAGGCTCCATAGCCAAATCCTCCTGGATGGTAGCAAGCATCAGCAGGACAAGAGAACACACAAACAATTAACGATAAATACATTGTGACGGATGCCTCCTTCATGGGTTGCACCCTGTAAACTTTTTCTTTTTTTTATTACTTGTACTGGGGTACTTTCAGGTTACCTGTAAATCATTCGGTATATGAACTAATCAAACACTTAAAACCTACCCAATTCGTATACAAACTGTCGAACAGACCGACCACCACAGGACCGTCGTGTGCCGCTAGTTAACCCCCTTGACCTTCCTAGCACCTACTCCAGCTGCAATTAACATTCTAAGTGGTCGGGTGGGTGGCCGCCATTCGTATGGACGAACACGAGGTGGTGGCCATCTTGTTTTGGCGAACGCTTCCAGCGGGGATTGGTCATCGAGTGAATGGAACTATTATCGGACACTCGATGGCCCGAACACCGCTGAGACTTCCACCCCCACTAATGTTCGTTCCCATTCACCTGAAAAAAGCGGCGTTCGGTGAAACTAAGCTCCCGAACAAGAGATACACAACTTGCCTTCTCATGAACAGTCACTTTCGGTATTTCGTTGTGTTTGGAGTTCCCAAAAGAGACCGACCGCACAGCCTGAATCTCTGGAACTATTTTGGGCAGGAGCCTCGTGTGCAGTCAGTCAGAAACAAGACTTCCATAAAACTCTTAACCCCTGAACCGATTTGGGTGATTTTTAAATATGTTGCTCCCCTAGATCAGGGAATATAACTTGTGTGGGGATTGTGTGAGTTTTTGGGGTACTTTCAGGTTACCTGTAAATTGTGTTCTTTCTCACCTAGACATAATTGAGTTAGTACAGTATCTGTCTCAATTATCTCTCAGGCAGAAGGGAGGGATTGTATGATTGTAATTGGGAGTGTCATGCATTTGAACACCATTATCATTGGTCTGTGACTTTATATTGTAGTTCCCCACAAGGTCCATGTGGGAGTGCCCTTTGCATGGGGAATTGCATAAAAGGCCAGTGTGGCTACCAATAAATCAGTTCTTGCTTACCCTCATCATAGTGTCTCATCTCATGATTGTAGGGACCAGCTATACCTGCTATAATCACCAGCTCTTGTAAGAGCTATACTATCCTGGGAAATCGGAGAGCATCACTCTGAACAGGGGGAAAAGAACGGCTCAGGCGGCGAACCCCCTCATCCTCTCGGGGTAGCCGCCACATACATAATCTATGGAATCTGATGGCGCTATATACATGATAAAATAATAATAATAATACACATACATTACACACACCGTGCACCTACAATGGTCACAGGGTGACTTAAACATAAGAGTCATCCAGAGATCTAATTAAAGTGTCCATTTTATGTTCCCAGTGATGGTGACTACTGTCACATATACCAAAACGGATTAATTTCCATTTATCTACATTGATTTTGTCATTTTGTCATTTTCCCGGTCAATCCCAAAATTTGTTCAATTCTCCTTATGTTACGTTAAAGTAACACTATAGGGTCAGGAAATCTGGCCCGGTAGTGTTAAAAAAAACACAATCTAGCCCCCTTGCACCCTCTTGACCTCCTAAATATAGTAAAATTCTTACCTTCCTGTGCTGGCTCTGCAAAGCATTTGATTGGCTAAGATTGTTAATTCCGATTATCTCAGCCAAGGAAGTGAGTTGGGGGGCAGAGCCAAACTCATCCATAGCCAATCAGCATCTCCTCATAGAAATGCATTGAATCATCGAATCTCTATGAGGTTAGTTCAGTGTTCCCATGCAGAACATGCAGACGCTGCACCAGGAAGCACCCTCAGTGGCCAATGGAACAATGTAAACACTGCCTTTTCTCGCGTCGATTACATTGCTGGGGTAATCCTTCCTCTAGTGGTTGTCAATCAGATAGCCACTAGAGGCACGTCCTGCTTGTTAGGCAACTTTTGGGCGCCTAACTGACGCTGGAGGTCCTCATTATCTGCATGAGGACATCAGTAAAGGTGTCAGTAAATACCCCATAGGAAAGCAATGCAGACATGCTTTCCTATGGGGAGGGCCTAATGCGCTCACAGTGCTTGCCACGCATGCACATTAACCCCCTGTCAGGTGATGTCGAAGGAGGCGGAGCACTGAGGGACATCGGCACTAGAATTGGTGAGCACAGTAAGGTTGTTTTTTTTTTAACCCTGCAAGGAGGTGTAGGGGGGCATAGGGGGCTATTATTCCTAGCATTATAGTATCCCTTTAATATTTATTTATAAAATATTTTACCAGGAAGGATACATTGAGATTGCTCTTGTTTTCAAGTATGTCCTGGGTTTTCAAGTATATCCAAGCTTTTAATGCATCAAACAGAGAATACATAGATAATTCAGCTGCTGTTACACTCATCACTATTAACTGAGGTCTTGTTGCTTAGATTGTCCATTTAAAAAGAATTGTCTATCATATTATACAGGAAGAAAAAAAAATTTTGATGACACAAACATTGGAACAGACAGCAAATAGAGCATTATATGAATAATACGAGTGTAAAAAGATACATGTGTTCATATTTTAAATTAGTTCAAAAGATATATTTAAAAAAAAACATATTTCTTGGAACCCATTCTGCAAGTGGCAAAAAGTACATACTATGTTTTTATTGTGCTTGAAAGCTAAATATTGTGAGTCATGCACCAATTATAAAATGTGCTAAAAGGATTTTTAAAAAAATGTTTGGACCATGCTGGTAAGCACAAAAACATGTAATTCTTAAGTGTACATAACATAACAATTCTACACCATGGTTTCTAGATTTAAAGAGACATTACCATAAAAATGTTCTACTAGCCTTTATAACTTTAAGCACAGACTATAATTGTGAAAGCATATTATTGTTATTATTTTATTATTTATATAGCACCCGTAAAATCCGTAGCGCTGTACAATGGGTGGACTAACAGACACATAATTGTAACCAGACAAATGGACGCACAGGAACAGAGGGGTTGAGGGCCCTGTTCAATGAGCTTACATGCTAGAGAGAGTGGGGTATAGTGACACAGAGGGTATGAGTGGGGGTAATGAAACAGGTTGCTAGAAAAGTATTCACTGAGAACTTAGTAGGTTATTTTTGACAGTTGCAGGAGAGGAGTCATGGGGCGGATGAGGTGATGGTGGCGCCCATGACTTGGAGGGAGACACACGGGAGTAGCAACACTTGAGGGAGGAAAGACCAGAGTTGAGTTCTGTTTTGGACAGGTTGAGTTTAAGGAAGTGAGCAGCCATCCAGGGCCGGTGCTACCATTAAGGCGAATAAGGCATTCGCCTGGGGCGCCGGCCTCTGGGGGGTGCCCACCAGGTGGTTTCCTGGTGGGCTGCCCTGCTGCTGTCTGGGGATGCTGTGCTGGGCGAGCAGCTCCTTAGCCACCCCCCAGCGCAGCCATTCAGCTGCTGGGCTCCCTCTGCAGCAGATTACCTGCTCAGGGAGTGGGGTTTACTGTAACCCCATCCCCTGAGCACAACACTGTGCTTCCTGCAGACAGGGGAAGCCGGGATGTGAACTGGTATCCTGGCTGCCTCCTGCATGTGAAAACGGGAAGCACAGTGAAGGGAGCAGGAAGCAGCCTGTGCTCACAGTGCACGGCTCCCCTGCTCCCCCAGCAGCAAGAAAAACAACATCCTGGATCCTGCTGCCTGGACCTCTTCACAGCACCCAGGTATGTCATGGGGGATTGTTTATCGTATCAATGTTTGTAAATTGGTGTGTTTGTGTGTGTAAATAGTGTGACTATATGTAGAGTGGTGTGAGTTTGTGTTTGACTGACAGTGTGTGTGTGTGTGTGTGAGAGAGAGAGAGTGTGCAAGTGACACTGTGTTAGTATGTGCAAGTGACACTGTGTGTGGGAGTGTGCAAGTGACACTGTGTGTGGTGTTAGTAAGAGTGTAACTGACAATGTGTGTTGGTGAGTGTGTAGGTGACACTGTGTATGTCAGTGAGACAGTGGGTGTGTGTGTTAGTGAGAGTGTGTAAGTGACACTGTGTATATCAGTGAGAGAGTGTGTGTGTGTGTGTGTTAGTGAGAGTGTGTAAGTGACACTGTGTATGTCAGTGAGAGTGTGCAAGTGACAATGTGTAGGTTAGTGAGAATGTGTATGTGTTAGAGTGTGTAAGTTAGTTGAATGTGTAAGTGTGTATGCCAGTGAGACAGTGTGTGTATTAGTGAGATTGTGTAAGTGACACTGCAAAGGTAATCATTGCAATTTTTAAAAAACTGAAATTATTACTGTCCTGGGTTAACGTTAACTCCTCTAGCAGCTTTGCATGGAGACGTCCAGCGTCACGCAAAACCTAGTGTCATGGAAATACCACTGCGAGCGCGGCCATTAAGGAGCGAAGGCAGACCCAAGCCAGCCCGTAAGACATTGGTGCTGGACCCAGGTAAGTGACAGAAGGAGTTTTAACCCCTTCTGCACCACAAGGGGGGTGCGCTTGACAGAGGGGTAAGCTATACTGCCAGGATAACAAGTTTTTTCCTGGCACTATAGTTTCCCTTTAATGCCTACTCAGTGCGTCTCTTTCCCTAAATGTCTCTTCACTGTAATTCAGAGTTTAGTGAATAAACATCTAAAGGGAATGTGGTTGCATTCATGAGGGGGCGGCAAAATGGATTGTTGCCTAGGGCGGCAAGAATCCTTGCACCGGCCCTGCAGCCATCCAGTTGGAAATTGTAGAGAGGCAGTCAGAGACACGAGTCAAGATGGGCGTAGAGAGATCAGGAGAGGACAGGTAGATTTGTGTGTCATCTACATATAAATGATAATGGAAGCCAAAGGAGCTGATGAGTTTACCAAGGGAGGCAGTATCGATAGAGAACAGTAGGGAACCAAGGACAGCACCTTGGGGAACACCAACAGAGAGGGGTTGGGGAGAAGAGGCAGAGACAGAGAAAGATACACTGAAAAAGCGCTGGGAAAGGTAGGAGGAGCACCAGGCGAGAGCAGTATCCCATACACCGAGATTACTGAGAATGAGAAGAAGCTGTTGATGATAAACTGTGTCAAAGGCAGCAGAAAGATCAAGGAGAATTAGGATAGAGTAATGGCCGCAAGATTTAGCAGCGATTAAATCGGATATTTTGTTCACAGCTGTTTCAACAGAGTGACAAGTGCGGAATCCAGACTGAAGCGGGTCAAGCAGAGAGTTGGATTTGAGGAAGTCTGTCAATCTTGCATACACAACTCTCTATGAAATCTTGTAGGCAAATGGCATTATGGTTGCATGCTTGAAGGGTGAAGGAAATGTGCTGGAGGAAAGGGAAAGATTGAATATTTTAGTGAGAGGAAGAGCAAGAGAGGGAGACAGAGTGCAGATGAGGTATGAGGGAATAGGATCGAGGAACAGGTGGTGGGGCGGGAGGACCAGAGCATAAACCTCTTCCGTTGTAGTAGGTGCGAATGAGCATAGAACAGCGGAGGGAGTGGGGTTGGGTGATGTATTGGAAGGGGAGGGAGAGAGGTTAGAGATCTCTTCCCTGATTGTTTGAGGCAGACAGGTTGTTAGGAGGAGGGGGAGCAACAGGGCGAAGGAGTGCATTAAAAGTGTGATATAGTCATTTGGGTTTGTGGGAGAGTATGGTTATGAGGGTATTGAAGTAATTTACTTTTGCAGAGGAAAGAGCCAGAGTGTAGGAGCACAGCATAAATTTATAGTGGGGGAAGTCAGGTTCTTGAACATTTTTGGAGATATCGTGTCAGCTTGGTGTGCCAGGGTTGTAATTGTGAACTCTTGCTTCGTTTAAATGTAGGAGGTGCCATGATGTCCAATTGAGAGGAGAGAGTGAAGTTGTAGAGTGAGGTTGCAGAGTTAGGGCAAGTGAGATTTAAGATGGGTAAAAAGGAGAGTTTGGAGTTTGATGGAGAAATGCTGAAGATCAAGGCAGTGGAGGTTTCTGCGAGATTGGAGAGTTGAGGGTGGTGAAATTTGGGTATGGGGTATGCTGATGTCAAAGGTCAGCAAATGGTGGTTAGATAAAGGAATTGGAGCAGTGAAGAGATTGGAGGTGGTACAGAGATTGGTGAAGATGAGGTCAAGAGTATTTCCTGCTGAAGTAGACCACTGTGTGAGGCCGAAGGAGGAGGTTACAGAGAGCAGACGGGAGGCATCAAGGCAGTTGAGGTTGTTGAATAGTTTGTTAAAGTCCCTTAGTATGAGGGATAGAGTAATACACCTAACAGATTTATCCCTTTCAGGATACAATTTGCTATCAGCACAAACTAGCCCCTAAACAAGTCAGTATGGAATGTCTTGCTTATCGAGGTTTTGCAGTTCCATGCAGCCAAGCAGTACATGGGAATATTCACAGGCAAGTTTCAAGAGAAGTGAGACTTGCCTGTCAGAGCACTCTGATTGGTTGGCTTTTAAACCAACCAATCGTAGCTCTCTTCTGAGATTTTAAAGAGTGGAAAAGACTTTTTGTTAAAGCATATTTAAAAAATTTTGTTGGATGTTTTTTTTTATAGTAACATTGAGATTTAATGGTGGGGGGAGTTGTGGGGCTAAAGAAAAGAAGATTTTTAGAAGAAAGATTATGTCTGATAGTAAATAGAACTGATTGTCATAGGTACTAGATTTTTTTGAATGAGGGGAGTAGGTATGTTTTTTTTATGGGTGGGTCGCTAGGGGCTGTAGGGGCTTGGGAGTTAGGGCGGATGTACAAAGGCCAGAATGTTTTTGTGGGTAGAAAATTGTATGTCCACCCCTTGTATATTTTATTACTATTACTATTGCTACAGCTTATGAGTGAGGGTTGTGGGAGACATTAGGTCCCCCTTCTGGTTATTTTTTGAATAGATTGCCCTGGGAGATCTAATGTCCCTTTCAGCCCTCACCCATGGGTAGTATGTGGAGGCTGAGTGAGACATTAGTTCTCACAGGTTATAAAAATGAATAGCCCCCACCATCTGCCATGGGTGTGGGCTGGGGGTAGATTATGTTGTTTTGGTTATTAAATTAATAGCCTTCACCCGCCGCCCATAGGTGGAGGCTGGGGGGCACATTAGGTCTATTCAGAAAAAAATCTGCTGTTTTGTAAATAACCTTGCATAATCAAGGACAATATCGGAGCATTACAAGGTTAATACAATGTATCATCCACAAATCAAGTGGGTAATTCACCAACATGTAGATGTAGGTATAAACGTTGAGCTAGTTAGATATTCAGCAAAAGCATATAGATTACAAAATATATATCTGAAGACTGCTTATTTCACATTCCCTCCATTCCAAACATGGCGACTTGGACTGCATGGAGTGGAAGAACACACAAGCCCACACCCCAAATCACTCAAGCCAAATGCCAAATTTCGACATTACAAGTCTGTGCTAAGAATTGTGGGGTTGACCTCACTGGATTTATTTTGACCTAAATTGGCCAAAATGTTGTTCCCTATTTTTTAAATTCATCATAATTCACCCTTTTCATGAATATACTCCGGGGTACTAAAGTGTGTTTTAAGGATCAAGAATTTAAATTAAAGGGGGGGCGTGGCCGACTGAGAGACTGAGCGGACGTCTCTATGCGAGGCTCCGTGCTCGGAAAAAAACAGGAGAGATTTGGCCGAAAACACAGAGACCTACCAGGTCCCAAACTTCACCCACCACCAGCAGACACAATGGGGCGGAAGAATAGGAAAGCTAAGCGCCCGGAGACACCCCGCCTTCAAGATATAAGGCTCTCCTTTGAAAGGCCCATGCCGCGGCCGCAAACCAAAATGGCGCCGGAGACAAGTAAAGAACAGGAGACGTCGGATGACTCCCATGAGTGGGATGAACCCTCCACGCCACAGTCAGGCAGGGAGTCCAACTCACTTGAGTCAGACAAGGACTCAGCCCCTGCCACAAAAGGGGACATAAACAAGCTCCTGCTGGACCTCAGAAAGGTATGGAAGGAGGACCTGCAGGTAGTCCAGGCAGAGGTGGGAGTGGACCATAACAAGGTCCGGGCTATAGAGGCAAAAGAGGCTGCCAGGAACAGCCAGATGCAGGAGACCAGGACACAGATGGAAGGCCTGGCCTCACAAGTGCACCGCAAAGTGACAATGCTAGAAATTCACCACAGGCGCAGAAATAAACGTCTAAGGGGGAGCCAAAAAGCAATAGGCACAGAGAAATTGCTGCAATATACACAGACTCTTATAGACTCACTGGGAATCAAGGGAGGGTCCACCCCACCACTGATCACCTCGGTGTTCAGAGTCAGAAAATCCCCAGCGGCACCAGAGGGCACCACCAGGGACGTAATAACGGTAACACGCGATGTGGCAGTCAGAAATGCGATCATGACATTCTCCAGAACGCGGGGGAACATAACCTACGAAGGTAGTACAGTGGCAGTATATAGCGACATTCCGTTCCCAGTGCTGGTAGAAAAACGCAAATTGGCACCTGTGGCATGGAAACTACGAGGCCGCTCAATAAAATACCGCTGGGGTGTGGAGGATCCCTGGAGGTGACAGCTGGCGACAAGGCTTACACACTGACCTCAGTAGACGACCCCGAGGAGCTGTACAAACTCCTTGACATGCATCCCCAGCCTCGGACAGAGACAACCTCCAGGCAGCATCAAGCAGGCGGAAAAGAGACAGGCACCAGCAGGATTCTGAGACTGGCCAGACCATCAGAGGGGGCTACCTCCTGGCGTTGAGCCACGGACCACCTTCCACATCACCGCTCCCAAGCAGTGTCCCACCCAGCCCATAAACCCAGAGATCAGTACACAATGAAGCCAGGCAAAAACTAGACAACCGAATAGGCTCTTGAAGAGGAGCCTATTACAGCACTATCCCTCTCTAAATGGCCCAAGAAGGTGGTGTTTAGATGTTCAAAATCATCCACCATTGCATATACATATATTGAAACAGTTATGCTTTACTCATGTTACACATACATAAAATGGCAAAGTTATATTTTACTCATGATAATTCAATAAAAATATATATATTTTTTTTTTTTTAAAAATCATAAGATGGGGGGTGCTCAGTGATCCCAAGTGCCAGTCTCCTAAAAGTAATATAGACGAAGAAGAAGACTTGCACACTATATCAATATATATATAGTGACATTTAAATGGATACTGTAACCCTCTATTCATTTTCTTTTTTTTTTTTTTTTATTGGAATACAGCATCAGGCCCTCCTTAAGGTTTTATCAAGATGATGGATCCTCTAGAAAATTACCTATTTGACCTTTCAGATTATGAGCATACAGAAGATGAATGTTTTCCTCCACTTCCTCCCCCACTTTCAGCTGCAATTTGAGGACTTTCTCAACCGTCTGGAAACTTTAGGGGTAAAGAAGGAAGTACAGACTTGTTTAAAGAGAATTCGTATGGACATGTCCATTGTACACGATGATTTCATAAGTGAAGATGTTGTAGTGCAGATGGAAGATAATATGGATTTGCCCTCTGACGACTTTGATGCCCTCCCAGTATCATCACTCCCACCTGTGACACAAAAGAGCACAGTTGATCTGAGTGAGGAGACACGGAAAAGGATAGAGAGGAACAGACTCTTGGCTTTAGAGAGAAGGATGGCCAAGATGCAAGCTGAAGCAGAAAGTCAAGCTACTGCTTCAGTCCTGTCCCAGACAATGCCTTCTGATACAGAGGAAATTCCAGATGATTTGCTTGAGGATGTAGATAAAAAAGAGGAAATGTATATAGTCTTGCACTTATTCAATAAACTATTTTTTTTCTCATAAAAAAACAAAAAAAACTATTTAAATTAAATTTAACATTTTAGGCCAAACTAGCTAAACATAAAACATACTTGACAGATTTAAAAAAAAAAATTTTTAAATGTATTTTTTCCCCCAAAATTTGAAATTCACTTTAAATTCCTCATAATTTACGGTTTAGTGAATAAACCATGCTAGGTCATATTAGGCATGACTGGCGAGGTTTAAGGGGCAAAATGATGGGGATACTTCTGAAGGAAGATTTGAAATGAATGATAGCAAAGCATGAAAAACAATGTGGGGTGTTACCACAGTTTGTAAAAAGTTTTAAATCAAAATCTATACAGTATTCTAGCAAGCAAAACGTGTAATTATTTGCTCATTAATTTAAAGCAAACTTGTGTGTACGAAGACAGGTGCGCATTATCTGTCATCATGAGGAATAAGGTGGAGCTACATTCATATTTCTTTCAAATAATAATTCAATAAAAGGCAATACATAAGGAAATAAAATATATGTTTAAATGTCGTCAAGCAGCACAGTGTATAAACATTGCAGCAGCCTTGTTTTTCCATAACATATTAGTGTTGGCAACAAATAAAAGAATACTGTCATTTGAATCGTATGGACAATAAAATTTTCCTGGCTTTACTCAACGACCTACCCAGAAGATGCACCGAACGTGTTACCTTTACCTGCTGTGTAATATCGGAGAGTGAGTCATGTATCATCTGTTTCAGTGAACTGACATGTGCTTGCTGCTGCACGCTTATTGAACTTGTATTGAATAAGTGAACCTGAAAACATCTAAGTTAAACAACATGCTTTCTGAATTGCCAAAAGCATCCCTGACGGTCAAAACAACCACAGAGTTGTTATCTAATTCCTTTTGACCATAAAACATTCTCCCCATAGCAAGCATTAATGCCCTCTAACATGCCAACCATACAAAATAGACTTAAGGTAACCCACATGATGTAATATATGCCTGACCGAGTAATGCATTCGACCTAGTTCTACTTTAACCCTAGTGAAAATAAATTGTTGGTTCATATATAATGCTGCTTAAATGAACACTATCTTGTTATTCTTATTACTATTATTATTTAGGAAGTGCCAACTAATTCCGTAGAGCTGTACAATAGGTGGACAAACAGACACGTATTTGTTATGGAGGCTGGAGTCCCAGGGTGTCATCTTATTTTGTCCCAACTATCTTGATTTCGGCAAGGCAGTCTTGATTTCTGGAACTGACCCGAGCAAGCATAGCATGAGCGCCATATTAGACATGCTTGCGATATGTTCAGGGCATTAACATTGCTCTCCGAGTGGTCTGCCCTTCGTGGGGTGGCCTTACATGATTGACAGCCAGCCTGGCATGACCTACCAGTAACTTGTTCTACCTTTTCTGGATAATTCTGGCCAGCGATGCACTCTCATCAGAGGTTTGTCCCCTTTACTCCCCTCCCACAGGTGTCCCAGCTTCTCAGGAGTTGGGAGGTTTGTGTGGCTTCATCTGACATCAGGAGTTTGTTGAATCACCCTATTCATAGAGGAAACATACGGAATTGCATGTAAACTTCCTGAGTGTCACACTCTTACAAAGGTAATATTTAAATTTTGTGCAAAATTTAGATCTGTTGCCAATACACACAGCATGCTAACAACAGACATAATGAGCTTCTCCCTTGCAGCGATGCTTGGCAGCCTATGTAGACAGCGTTGTTTCAGAACTCTGAGCATGGACAAATATAACAATATGATCGCTCTATTCTTTCTGGTGATAGTTCCCCGGTGTCCCCCAGCATTCGCTTGTCCACTCCTCTACTTCCCTTACTACTAGCATACAGTAGCTCCTGGTATGCAGTCTAAGACAGAGAAAAAGTGTATGTAGTTTGTGTATTGGAAAGGGAATATGTCACACAGTAGAGAGACCGGAGCAGAGGGAGGATTTGCACAGTGCGCATGGTCAGCTGTTTGTTAATTATTTTATAGTCAGCCAATCCACACGCCTGCATTCCTTCTAAGTTACCATTCTTAATTCCCTCTACACATTGAGGAGTGTTGTAAAGAATTTATTAATGGGCCCGTTCTAGGAGCATGGGTCTGGAGCTTCAGCTCCATTAGCCCCTATGTTAATCCGGCTCTGGATAAATGTAAGCATAACCCTGAGAGTTGGCTTGTGGTACAATTGATATATGTGTCCCAGATGCAAACTTAGTGCTGATGGTTTTGTTATGTCTAGAAATGTGGACAGTACACAGGGTGTAAAGATAAGATGGAAGCCACTTAGTTATGCAGGGTAACAGTAACAGAATCAGGATAATGCATCAGCACATCAGCAGACATGATACCGAACATGAAGAGCACAATCTGTACATGTCATGCCATCGGTGGCTTCTTGCCTGCTATGCTTGGTATTTTGCAATATGTGATCTACAGTCAGGCCGCAATTTACCTTTGGTTATGCATAAATGTACATCTGAAGTTAACTATCAGGTTTCTTTAAATAACCAGATGTGTATCTTGTCAGTGCATTTGGGTAATTTGGCTAAAGCACAGCTTTTGGTTCCAAAATCCTGTTTTTGTCCATTATGTTACGGAAACTCCTGCACATTAGATTTGTGTTTATATTCGTTCCTCTGATTCCCTGAGCTAGGCAATTCTAATAGCTGCTCTTTGTGTTTGACCTAAGGCAAGTTATGCAGACAACCCTAGTTTCTGTGACAGTAGTCTCTATACACCTGTTTCTGTTTTGTTTGTCACCTCTATGATTTTTCACTTTTGATGTTCTATCAGAAAGTAGCCCAGACACTCAGAATATTTTGTCAATCTCAAGATTTCCTTCCTGAATATTTGATATACTATTTACTTGATAATATTTTTGCTTACTTGCTTCCGATGAGCCGTATACATGCTGAGTCTATTTTCTTTTGTGAAGATGCCTTCACCTTCTTTCATATAATAGGTCCTCGTAGCGAATCAAACCTCCTGCATATTGTATTTAACCCTTGCAGTGTTGCTGTGAGCTTAGTGTCTGCATCTGTAAACAATACTTACTAAATATCCAAGTGTAAATAGATTCTATCAATTCAGAACATACACAAGACTATGATCCATGTAAGCTGGGAGGAAAACTAAAAGCCCCCAAACCAGCTGGGATCTATTAATAAAATTAGTGGGAGGTGACAGATTTGCTAAAGCTTGTCATGTAAAGCTTCCAGTCTATCCTATGTGTATCTAAATGTTTCTGGACCAATTAAAACATATATGTTTGTATCTGTCGTCTATATAGCTATACTAAAAATCAATTTAAAAAATAAATAAAAGAAGGATTTTACCTGGCACTCATTGGGAACAAACTTTGTTTTGTCTGTATGTTTCTTGTGATTAATTTAAATTGTCCATGAATTGTTTGAGGAACATGACAAAGAGTTCAAGGTGTTGCATTGGCCTCCAAATTGCCCAGATCTCAATCTGATTGAGTATCTGTGGGATGTGCTGGAATAACAAATATGATCCACAAAGGACCCACTTTGCAGCTTGCAGCACTTAAATTATTTCTTGCTAGTGTCCATTAGCGATGGATTGGGGCTAATAGTAAAAATAACAATCGGAGGTGTGGCGTAGCAGCCGACCAAGATGGCAGCTTAATCACTCTGCTCCTCCGACCCCGAGGCTGCCTATCCTGAAGAAACACCCTAAGAACGCATAATGGGGAAGAATTCTAAGCAAACGGGTACCCCCAAACCATCAGGGTTCCGTCAGACTTAAATCCACACTTCCATGAGGCAGTACCTGGATACGCCGGCAGACATCGCCTCACAGATGGCATCTGAGGCCAACAACTGCTCGGAGGCCTCGACCCCTATTTCAACCTCACCTGGCAGAGATGAGCCACCAGCATCCCCACCAATGGATTGGCTGACGTTAATAAAGGCACTGCCGACCAGGGTGGACCTCAAAGAGGCGAACGCAACCCTCCATGCCTCCATCCAGGCTGATCTTCAGTTAATGAGGTCAGACCTCCAGGGCCTGTCAGACCGCATAGCGCAAGTAGAGACCGACCACGACAACCTCCTGGCGGCCCAGACAGTGACCACATAGACGCTTGATTGTCAGACGGCACAACTGCAGCTGATGGCGAGACATATCGAAGATCTTGACAACAGAGGACGCCGACACAATCTCAGAATCAGGGGCCTACCAGAAGGCAATGAATCCCCAGAGCAACTCAAGGGCCTACTCACCTCAATCTTTAATGGCCTCCGACACCGACCACGGGACACTATAATTGAATTTGTGAGAGCACATAGGGCGTTAAGGCCTAAAGGCCCCCCGGAATCACCCCTCAAGATGTGATATGCTGTCTATCCCAGTACACTCTCAAGGAGGACATCCTACAGGCGGTACCTCACAGGATGGAGGCCACAAGGTCCGCGGGGGCCACACGCTGAGGACTGACTGTTGCCCACCTGCCCGGATGACACCGGACCACGTAAATACCCCCACAGCTCACCTCAGATACAACTGGGTTACAAAGCCACACACGTATATGTTATGTATATTCTATACCACCCACATAGTCAGTCTCGCGATTTCTTTCAATGATATGTCAACCCGACACACACACGCATGATTATCACATGGGGAGGGCAAGGTCCCAGCAGGAGCCCACTCTATCATAGCAGGCCACAGACCTTAACCCCCACTCGCACCTCTCAAGCCCTGATTTAAATCACCGGAATGTTAGGGGGTCAGGGCTGGGGTTAATTTGGCTTCAAACACACTGGAGGGAGAGTCAACTGGTGGTGGTGGGGTGGGGCCCCTCCCGGCCTCATTGTACCCATGCTCACGGCCTCCCTTGGGTGGAGGGTCCCAGCCTAGGGCCCCATGCAGTAGGGATGCACAGGGGGGCCATGGAGTTCGGCTTTCCCTCGTTTTGTCTTTTTCCCAAATACCCCCTAGCCTGCTTACCTGTGGCCCATTCCAACACGTCACCACCAGACACTGGGGGGATCCGGGTATTGGGGATGCGGGCGGTGGGTTGCTTCAAAAGGGGAGAGGGGGCCCACGAGGGGTGCACATACACAAGATGGCTGAATTCACTCGCAGAATCCCCACAGGGGTGATAATTGTCAGTACTACAACTGTTCTTTTAGTTATAACTTCGAGGCAGTGGGGGCCGGGGTGTAACGATAATATACCCCAACACGCAGGCTTCAACTCAACAGAAGACAACACAGAGGGGAGATACGTCTACCGGACCTTAGAATGGCCAGACTCGACGTATATGAGAGGAGTACAGAGTCAGGAGCGATCCGAGGTCAAGGGCACAAAGAGACAGCGTTAACTAAGACTAGCCGGGGTCTGGTACACAGTAAACAGCAAGCCGGCAAACAGAACAGATAAGGATAAAGAGATAACGTAGTCAGAAACAAAGCCAAGGTCAAGTACGAAGGAACACAACTGAACACAACAAGCGCTAAAGGGAACTGAAACAGAAACCACGATAGGGCAAGGAACTAAGGGAAAAATGTGAGTATATATACCTTAACATCTATTTTGATTGCCCCCTGTCATATCCACGCCCCCAAAAGGTAAGTGTATGGGGAGTGTGGCATGACAGGGACCAATGGGAGGCCTTTGCCAATTTAGGCTCCCACTGTCCCTTTAAGAGCGCGCCCGATACCCGCGGCGCGCTCTTAGAGTCAGGCGTGACACGTGACCGCTTCTCGCGGTCACTGCCCGCCTTCCTGTCACAGACGGCGGATGAGCCGCGCGCGGCTCGTGCAGCAGCAGGACCGCGCGCGGCTTGAACAGAGGACCCCGGCCGGCCCCTGGAAAGGGTAAGTACCGCTACAGTACCCCCCCTGAGGACACGCCCTCCTGGCGGGGAGGGCCAGGCCTGGCAGGAAAACAAGAATGGAAGGAACGTACAAGGCGAGGAGCGTGAACAGCGTCAGCGGAAATCCAACTGTTCTCCTCAGGCCCATAGCCCTTCCAATGCTCCAGGTACTGAAGTCGGCCTCTAAGGAAACGTGAGTCAAGTACAGCAGAAACTTCAAACTCCTCATGACCCTCCACAGAGACAGGAGGGGGAGGAGGAGTATGCCGGGTATAGCGGTTGCGTACGTAAGGCTTCAACAACGAGGTGTGAAAGACATTAGGAATACGCAGATTCTTAGGAAGACCCAAGGCATACAAAACAGGATTAACTTTATGCAAAATACGATAAGGACCAATAAAGCGGGGGGCCAATTTCATAGAAGGCACCCGGAGGCGAATATTTCGCGTGGAAAGCAAAACCCTGTCCCCCACGACATAAGAAGGAGCCGCCCTGCGACGCTTGTCAGCCTGCACCTTCTGGCGAGCAGCGGAATCCACCAAAGAACGCTGAACCTGCTCCCAAGTATTACGCAAACCAGCCAAATGCTGATCCAGAACTGGCATGCCCTGTGAGGAGAAAGCAGCCGGAAGAACAACGGGATGCTGGCCATAGACAACGTAAAAAGGACTTTTGCCGGAAGAATCATGAATAGCGTTATTCCGAGCAAACTCAGCCCAAGGAAGAAGGTCAGCCTAATTGTTCTGATGGTGAGATACGAAACAACGAAGGTACTGCTCCAGAGATTGATTGGCACGTTCAGCAGCTCCATTAGACTGGGGGTGGTAAGCGGAAGAAAATGAGAGAGAAATACCCATTTCCGAACAAAAGGCTTTCCAGAACCTGGAAATAAATTGGCTACCCCTATCGGACACAATAGATACGGGAATGCCATGCAACCGAAACACCTCTCTAGCAAAGATAAATGCCAGTTCCCTAGACGTGGGCAGCTTGCGAAGAGACACAAAGTGAGCCATCTTGGAAAACCGATCTACTATCATTAGGATAACTGTGTTACCTTTCGAAGGGGGTAATTCAACAATAAAATCCATTGACAGGTTAGACCAAGGTCTCTCGGGAACGGGTAACGGATGCAAAAGCCCACAAGGAACTCGAGAAGATTTCATACAGGCACAAGTAGTACAAGCACCTATATAGTCGGTGACATCCTTGCGTAAGGAATCCCACCAAAAATACAGAGAAACAGCTGCCATCGTTTTGGAAATACCAGGATGTCCAGCAGTCTTAGTGTCATGATACAACGACAGAATATCCCGTCTCTCGGGAACATCAACGAACAGTTTATCATTAGGCCTCTCGCTAGGTGCCATGCTTTGTTTCGCTTGTATGGCCTGCAAGAGGGACGAGGAAATAGACAAAATAGTAGTAGCTATTATCCTGTCTGGGGGAATGACAGGAGTAACATCAATCTCCTGTTTGTCAGCAGTTTCGAACTGTCTGGACAGAGCGTCTGCTTTAGTGTTGTGATCACCTGGCCTATAGGTGATAATATAATTGAAATGAGACAAAAACAGTGACCACCTAGCCTGCCTAGAAGACAATCTTTTAGTCTCACTAAGGTAGGATAGGTTCTTGTGATCCGTAAATATGAGGATGGGATGTCTCCATTCTTTAAGTGCTAAAATAATAGCAAGGAGTTCGCGATTACCCACATCATAATTCTTTTCTGCTTTGGACATTTGTTTGGAAAATAAGCCACAAGGATGCAATGGCTTTTCAGGCGACTCTCTTTGAGATAAGACAGCACCTACCCCGATATCGGAAGCATCAACTTCAAGAATATAGGGCAGTGAGGGGACAGGATGCTGTAAAATAGGTGCAGAGGCGAACGTAGTTTTAAGAAATTCAAAAGCCTGAAGTGCCTCGGGAGACCGGACACGAGTATTGCCATCCTTTTTTGTCATACGGGTGATAGGCGCTACAATAGAGGAAAAACCTTTAATAAACCATCTATAATAGTTAGAGAAACCAAGAAAACGCTGAATGGCTTTCAAACCTTGTGGTAGAGGCCATTCTATGACAGCAGAAAGCTTCTGGGGATCCATACGAAAACCTTTAGCGGAAATCAAATACCCCAAAAACTGGACTTCGGATTGGTCAAATAGACATTTTTCCAGTTTACAATAAAGACCATTAGCAAGAAGGGTCTTCAGAACTGTTGTAACATGTCTGTGATGAGTGTGTAAATCTGTAGAGTAAATTAATATGTCGTCCAAGTACACAATTACAAATGTGTGAATAAAGTCTCTTAAGATGTCAATAATAAATTCTTGAAACACTGCTGGAGCATTGCATAGACCAAATGGCATCACAGTATACTCGTAATGGCCAGATTTAGTGTTGAATGCCGTCTTCCATTCGTGGTCTTTCTTAATACGTATTAAATTGTATGCACCTCTAAGATCCAATTTAGTGAATACAGTAGCATGTTTGAGCCTGTCAAATAATTCCGTAATTAAAGGTATAGGGAATGCATTTTTTATGGTGATTTTATTTAGACCTCTATAATCGATACACGGTCTTAAATCACCGTCTTTCCTCGATACAAAGAAGAACCCAGCTCCAGCCGGAGAAGAGGATCTCCTAATAAACCCCTTTTCTAGTGATTCCTTAATATACTCCTCCATGACACGGTTTTCTTGAACAGATAAAGGGTACACCCTGCCCTTTGGAGGTATAATGCCAGGCAATAAATCGATAGCACAAGCGTAGGGTCTGTGAGGCGGTAATTTGTCAGCCTCCCTTTTATCGAAGACAGTCTTGAGAAATAAGTACTGAGGGGGTATAACAGTAGACAAAGGAGGAGTAGTAGGAACATTAATAGAATTCAAAGGGGTGACTTCAATAGTACAAGATTCGTGGCAGGCTTTGCTCCATGATTTTATTTGCCCTGACTCCCAGTCGAAAATGGGATTGTGAGTACGTAACCATGGGTACCCTAACACGACGTGAGAAGAGGGAGAGGTGATGACCTGGAACCGAATGGTTTCAAAGTGTAAAACCCCTGTATACATGTGTAACGGTACAGTTTCATGAGTAACAACTGGAGAAGTTAATGGTCTGCCATTTATGGCCTCAACGGCCAAGGGTATCTCCTTCTCTCTGATGGGAATGTTGTTTTTATTAACAAAACCAGAGTCTATGAAATTATCAGCTGCCCCGGAGTCAAAGAGCTTGTATGTGCTCAGCTATGCAACTCTCTCCCATATGCAAAGAAACAGGGAGAAGCAAACGGTTAGGAGGCAATTTAGGAGACTTAGATATTATACCCAAGGCCAGTCCCCTATAGGGTCTTAGGTGCGAGAGTTTTCCGGAAACACAGGACATTCTTTTATCATATGGTCTCTCCTACCACAGTATAGGCAGAGTCCGTCCCTTCTCCTATGCAATTTTTCAGTATCAGAGAGTTTGGCAACCCCTAATTGCATGGGTTCCTCTTCAGATACTTTAACACTCTCAGGTTTATCAACTGTGGGGTTAATAGGTGTAACCAAACATCTATTTCTGTTTTTAGTATAGAGCCTGCCACGAATCCTATTATCTATATCAATGAGGTAGTCAATAAGGTCCTCTAATGCAATAGGAAGCTCCCTAGCTGCTACCTCATCCAATATAGTGTCAGATAAACCTTCCATAAATGCAGTAGTTAACCCATTGTTGGTCCAATCTACCTGTGAAGCAAGGGTACGAAACTGAATGGCATAGTCTGCAACAGACCTAGAACCCTGTTTAATTCTCATTAATGTTCTGGCAGCATTCTTTGACCTTTTAGTTGTGTCAAAAGTTCTACGAAAAGCTGTAAAAAAACTATTGAAATTATGTACCATAGGTCCATTAGCCTCCCAAATAGGATTTGCCCACTTAAGTGCTTTATCAGTAAGTTGGTGCATAAGGAACCCTACTTTAGACCTATCTGTGGGAAAGGAACGTGGATACATTTCAAAATGGAATTCTATTTGATTAATGAATCCTCTGCAAGTCTTAGCTTACCCTCCATACCTAAGAGGGGGTGTTAAATGGGCCGAAGCATTAGGCAAAGTAGATACATCATCAAGAAGAGGAGCAGGAGGATTTAGTACGGTTACTGAAATAGTTCTAGATAAGAGCGTTTGGAGAGCTTGGGCTATCTGATCCATACGGTGATCCTGCTCTACAAATCTAGCCTCATGAGAAGCCATCTGCTGAGCTAAATCTGCGGGGTCCATGGCCCTATTGTAATGTAACGAAAATATACCCCAACACGCAGGATTCAACTCAACAGAAGACAACACAGAGGGGAGATACATCTACCGGACCTCAGAATGGCCAGACTCGACGTATATGAGAGGAGTACAGAGTCAGGAGCGATGCGAGGTCAAGGGCACAAAGAGACAGCGTAAACTAAGACTAGCCGGGGTCTGGACACAGTAAACAGCAAGCCGGCAAACAGAACAGATAAGGATAAAGAGATAACGTAGTCAGAAACAAAGCCAAGGTCAAGTACGAAGGAACACAACTGAACACAACAAGCGCTAAAGGGAACTGAAACAGAAACCACGATAGGGCAAGGAACTAAGGGAAAAAGGTGAGTATATATCACTTAACATCTATTTTGATAGACCCCTGTCATATCCACGCCCCCAAAAGGTAAGTGTATGGGGAGTGTGGCATGACAGGACCAATGGGAGACCTTTGCCAATTTAGGCTCCCACTGTCCCTTTAAGAGCGCGCCCAATACCCGCGGCGCGCTCTTAGAGTCAGGCGGGACACGTGACCGCTTCTCGCGGTCACTGCCCGCCTTCCTGTCACAGACGGCGGATGAGCCGCGCGTGGCTCGTCCAACAGCAGCAGGACCGCGCGCGGCTTGAACAGAGGACCCCGGCCGGTCCCTAGAAAGGGTAAGTCCCGCTACACGGGGAGACTTGTAGGATCTTCTATGTGAGGGTTTTATTCTGAGTTTCCTCACGTAGTGTGGCTCCGTAGTCCGGTGGCCACTGTGCCCCGAATTTCAGGTTGGCCATCCAGGTTTATTCCTGCATACACTGGAGTGATCTGGCCACACTCCACACTTGACTAGGGTGTTGCAGTTCTAGTGGGGCAACTCTACTCACACCTTTGTCCTAACAAGTTGGTTATACCTTTGTATATAAGGTTGTTACTTGTTGAATTGGGGGACAAGGACCGTAGGGACCTAGACTTTTAACCCAGGCACACCCACACCCTAATCATGGAAACTCAGACACTGGAACACAGCCATAAACAGACCCACCTTCACGCGGACTGGCTCAAACTTGCTGGAGAGAACTATCAGCAATCCTGAACACCTCCTACCAGAGGGCATACCTACACTCTAACGCCAATAAGTGCGGCGCATTGCTGGCCCTCATGATGGCATAAAGGAGAGCGGTGACCTACATACCCAGGATCAAGACATGGGAAGAGACCACAAAATAACTGCCTGCAGAGATTGTGGAGGCCATAAGGAACTGCTACACTGACCTATACTCAACAAGGCCATAGAGAGGCAGGTTCAACAATACCTGACATGTGCGCAAAGGAAGCTATAGCTGAACTGGAAGAACTCATCACACCGGAAGAAATAGCATGGGCCTTGAAGAACACTAAGTTAGTGTCACGGTACTCACCGTAACATCCAGACGAGGTCACCCCAGAAGTGCCCAACAAGGGATTTGAACCTGGGTACTTTGTGGTTTTAAGCCTGTGTTCCTGCCTCTGAGCCACTTCAGTTCATGTTTGAGCTTGAAGCTTATCCTTGCCATGTCTCCAGCACTAGGGGCTGGACTTTACCTGTGACTGGTCCTGTCAATCATGGTCCACCTGTAGCTTATTACTAATTAGCCAGGTATAAGACACTGGCTCTCCCTGAGGGCAGTGTCAGTTCATTGACTTTGATTCACGTTTTTGGTTCCTCTTTCTGAGTATCCAGATTGTGTGTTATCTAGTTTGTTCCTGGCTCCTGACCTTGGCTCTTCTCATCGATTTCTCTGACCTCTGAAACTGCTGAAACCACTCAACTCCATCAGAGAAGGACAACAGATGCCCCCATATTCACTAGCTCAAATTACTGCCCAATTTCCCTCCTTAAATTCGATTTGAAACTTTTCACCAAAATACTCTCTCAATGACTACAGAATCACCTACCCGATCTGATCCACCCGGACCAAGTGGGATACACCCCAAAGAGGTAGGCGCGGAACAACACCATCCGAACACTCTCCCTGCTCCACCTAGCTAAGCGCGGTTTGGAGGGCCTTCTCCTGCTATCCACTGATGCGGAGAAGGTCTTCGACGGATGGAGTGGGGCTTCATGTTCTCGGTGGGCTGGATCAGAGCTCTATACACAACACCCTCGGTGCGAGTATGTGTCAACAGAGCCTTCACAGAATCCTTCCCGATCCGCAACAATACCCGACAGGTGTCGCCCTTGCTCTTCGTCCTTGCCCTCGAACCCTTCCTAAATGCTATACGGAGCAATCCCAATATTTCGGGCTCCGGGTGGGCGAGACACTCGGTCACGGCCTATGCTGACGACCTCCTGTTTTTTATTAGCAATACCGAAACATCCCTCCCAGCCATCATGTCGGAATTTACAGAATACGGTGCACTCTCGAACTTTGAAAATAAATTATACAAAATCAACGATCCTGAACGTCTGATCCCACAGAACAAGGCACGGGCCCTCCAACAACGATTTACATTCCAATGGTCTAACACAACCCTGAAATCCCTGGGGGTGGTGTTCACTAAAGACCTCACACAACTCTACCAGGCCAACATCCAACCTCTACTGACCACCCTGCGCAAAGACGTAGAGGAATAGTCTAAACTGCCCCTCTCCTGGTTTGGCAGATTGGGAGTCATCAAGATGAACACCCTGCCCAGGATCCTTTACCTATTCCAGACAATACCCATTACCATTCCGGAGGCCTTCTTTACCTCCTTTCGTTCGCTGATCCTTCGCTTCGACTGGCATAAACTTAAAGCCAGGATTAAACACGATACCCTCACGCTGCCAAAAGACGAGGGAGGCCTGGCTCTACCAGACTTCAGAGAATACTACCGAGCTACACACCTCTTGCGGATAACAGAGTGGACCAAACATGGAGTGACCAATCTATGGAAAGACATAGAGTCAGACATGATCGGCAGGCCAATTTCAGTCCTACCATGGCTAGACCGATAACGAAATGCAAAACTGGCGGCACCCCATCCCCTCATCAGAGCAACCTTGCACGTTTGGCACACACAAGCATTCGCGCTCACACTAACTACTTTGCCTTCCCCCCTGCTACCCATTGTTCACAACATGACCTTCCCTCCTGGAATGGGAGCCAAGACTTTCCAACGACTGCTGTAACAACGGCTTCCCCAGATCCGCTACAGCAGGACGGGCGGGAAAGACTGACCGATCGAATCACTAGCGACGACAGACACACCACACTTTATGCTTCGCTTTAGATATAGATAATTGACAGACTTCATATCTTCAACCATCCCTGGACACTACGTCTTGAGAGACCTCACAGAATTTGACCTCACATTGCTTAATTCTATATTATGTATAATTTTCTCTTTGTATTTTTATAACGTTTTTCCCTTGAACAATATGGGACTTTTTACACTACTGCCCATTTTTGTGGACCCAGGACATACTTGAAAACGAGAGAAATCTCAATGTATCTTTCCTGGTAAAATATTTTATAAATAAATAAATACTTCGGGACTTTAAAACCGGATATGACGCGATTTCCATTGCGCAACTACAATATACTTCTAGGACGCTGGATTAGGACGTATCAGACTATATCGCATGTGACATCATACCTGAAACTCACCTGTTTTGGATTTCGGCAATACAAAGGGTTGTTTCTATTTGCGGTGCCGTATATTTAATTGTATTTTACCTAATTGTGACACTGCTCATCCGTGTCTCTTTTATGCTTTCCAATAAATATCAGTTTTTACATTTATTTTGGACCTACTGATCTCTACAAAGCGTTGAAGCCTGTATAGGCACCTTGGAGCCTCTGCTATAGAGCCTGATACAGCTCTCCATTGTGTGAGTTTTATTTCTCTTGGTTATATGTATGGTTTTTATGTAGACAGTGAGCACTATGTGTTTTCCTGTTTATATTTATTAGATCTTTCTGTTTGACCTGATTCAATCATATTGCATTAGGTATCTTTGTGTGTGACCACTTTTGGGGTGTATTACTTAATTTTTCTTGACTAATTTTGCAAGGTGATTAGGGGATACACCTTACATACATCCCATTGATTAATAATATTGTAGAGAAGCGCCAACACACTTTGCTTTATTACTAAACATCATGATTTGCCAAGACCTGTGACTACACCCTTATTTTCTATTCTCTATAGTGTAGCCCCATGTAACAAAAGTACAGCTTAGTGGAAAGGGGCCTTGTCAGGGGATAGGAGGCGGGCATAGGAGGAAGCAAACAGGGATTGGTGGTTTGTGGGTAAGGGGTTTGGCTATATAAATAGGCAGACATCTTGGAAGAGTCACTTTTAACTTACTTGGCTGAGTATGTCCCACCTTTCCTCCCTGGGTTTTGGTTTTCAGTTGGGTTGCCTGTTTTATAATAAAATGTTGGCACTTTAACCCCTTAAGGACTGCGACAAATGTACACGTTGTGATCAAAACAAAACATAAACAAAAACTTGAATTTGCACTATATGTCTGTTCAGGCATAATTCGCCTCTTTCACATTATGTGCACCCACACTTATTATATATATATATCTTTTTATTCAGAGGAAACAGGGCTTTCATTTAACATCAAATATTTAGGTTTGAAACATAATTTAATATGAATAAAAAATAAAAAAAATGGGAGAAAATTTGAATTTTTTTTTTTAATTGTACATGACATTTTAACTGTGAATGTCATAATACTGTTTACTTTTACTGCAATAAAATACACATATTTGGGGGCGTGGTCTGAAGCCGAAGCAAGATGGACGTGTCCTCCTGAAGCTCCGTTAGGACCACGATGCCATAAGCTTACAATAGCGCTAAAAACACTGACCTGGACGAGAAATTAACCGGGGGAGCCATTATGGACAGGCGGGCACCGAAGAAACAGTCCAAAAAGCCATCGGAACACGGAGTCACGGTGACTGATCTGTTTGCGGCCTCCCGCGCCATGCGATCGCAAGCCCAAGATGGCGGACGGGAAAGCCCGATGGCTCCGAGATCACCCTCTAGCCCGGGAGCGGCGGCGGCCTCGGAAGTGTCGGAAGCTAATACTGCGCAAATCCTAGCAAAACTGGCGGAGGTTCGCGGTTACTTAGCTGCGGAAATCACCAGAAACACACACGAGGTCAAGGCCGAAATTCAGGCCTTGGGAGCGAGGACGGCGGTGCTGGAGCAGCGTGTGGAGTCCACGGTCGTGGCCCACAATGCCGCTACGGCTCAGATTAACCAGCTGTCTTCCCGATTGACCGCGGCGGAATCTGCCCTGGACGACCTGGGGAACAGGTCCAGGCGGAACAACATCAGGCTTCGGGGTCTACCCGAACAGGAAGGTGAGGGCCCGCTGCTGGAAGTGGTCACTAAGATCCTGAAGCCTTTGCTGCCGGACATGCCGGATAATCAGTGGCATATCGAGAGAGCGCACAGAGCTCTCAGGGCAAGAAGAGCGACTGACAACCGCCCGAGGGACGTGATTATTAAGTTTCTCTTCTACCAGACGAAAGAAGCCCTGCTGAAGAGGAGTAGAGAGGGCCCAATCAGGTATGGCGAGGTAGAACTCACCCTGTTTCAAGACCTGACACCGGCCACACTCCAAAAAAGAAGGCTGTGGCGCCCTGTGACGGGGCTCCTACAGAGGCATGGAGTGAAATACGCTTGGGGCTTTCCATTCCGTTTGTTGGCGTTCCGGGATGGTCGCACCAAAACCTTGTACGCGGACGGAGACCCGGCGGCGTTTCTGAGGAGCCTGGATATCCGAGACCAGATCGAGCTGTCGGAGCTTCCTCCTGCCGTAGAGGAGCTGCGTCCCCTCCCCGGTGAGTGGGACACGGCGGGTGAGTGAGTCCCGGTGTGGTAGGCCGACCCGGATCCGGCGGTGGTTGGCGGAGAGGAGATCGGGTTGTTTTTTTTGTCTCTCCACTCCGGAGGGGGGGCTCTTAAGATGCGGATGGTATGGCGGGTTTTTGGAGCCTAATTTCCATTGGGGCTCACCCAGTGGGGACATGGTTGGGGAGCTCCCGTGAGGGTCCCTGAGAAGGCCCTCGGGCCCGGGTGGGTTCGTGGAGCACCTATTCCCCTTATTGGGTGGGTTAGGGTTGCTGAGACATGACGCCCCTTCATTGATCATGCGTGCCCCCTATGTTTTTTCTTTATGGGCTACACGCCGGGGTGGTCAGATTCACCGTTTATTTTTATATTTCTGTTTTCTCATGTTGGGGTGCGGGGATCGGGGATCGGAGAGGATCGGGACTGGGGGTCATTTGCTTCCTAGCCAGCATCTCAAAGTAGACTACGGAACTATCATGCCTTTAGACGATATTGTCCCCCCCCCTCTCCCTTTTTCTTTTTTTTTTTTCTCTCTCCCGGGCTACTGTTTTTATATAACCCACGGCCGCAAGGAGGGAGGTGGGGGGAGGATGTCTGGCTACTGTTATGTATGTCGCTATGTACTTTTTTGCGCAATTGTATTGCGTTGTATTATGTTTGCACGGGTGGGGGACGGAACCGTGGGGAGCCGGGTAGGCTATAGGGCCCTAGTTTTTTGAGGTGTAATTGCTATGGTTGGCTTAGATGGTTAGGCCCTACAGGGGGCATGGAAGCGTGGGCTCGCCCTCTCGTCCCCGTATGGGTGGGGGAGGGTGGTGTCTGGGCCGGAGCCACGAGATGGCGTCGGGATCCCCCTAGGTAGTATGGGGTAGAGTGACCTTCCCCTCCCTGCTCCTGGCCCCTCCTATCCCCGGCTTGGGAACGTAGTCTCACCTTGGGGGACGCCCCTCCGCACCGGCGGCCATCCGCCCGAGTTTATTCTTGCACTATACCTATGTACTCATTCGTTTATTTCTTTTGCAGCACTCTCTCAGCACCGGGTTATTAGTTTATTCATTGCCTTATATTAGGCTTGCTTTATTGGTGTGTACGACTTCTACTTAGCAAAAAAAAAATTAAAAAAAAAAAAAACTATATATCTTATATTAGAAAGAAAAAAAAAAAAAAAAAAAACAAGAATAATAGTTAAAAAAAAAAAAAAAAAAAAAAGAAAGAAAAAAAAAAAGAAAAAGGGAAAAAAAAAAATACAAAATAAAACAACAAAAAGAAATAAATTTGTTCAGTTACGATTAATACCTTCTCAACTATGTCTCCTCTGGTTATGCATATTGGAGCATAAGATATTAGATACTCTGGCTCATTTACTCGGTTTTGTTTGCCCTCCCTGCCGTTAAGGGTTATGCAGGGTCTGCAGTGTTTTTTCCTATATTTAACTTCAGTTGGCACTCAAGTAGTGCCATTATTGGCTGGTCCATGTCCCGAGCATCCCAGAACCTTTTCTTAGTTATGGGGATGACGGGACATATACCCCGGATAAGCCTGGCTTTAGGTAAGACCAGGCGACTTTTGTACAATATGTTATGTTGTTCTTCCTTCTTCTTCTCTCTACTTTTTCTTTTTCCTCTCTACTCTGCCCTTTCCCATCATATCTCTCCTCTGGGGGGGGAATCGAGGAACGCCCTCAGTATCTTGGCCACAGATGGTGGTGTCGGTAGGCTCCACAATAGCGATATTCCACAAGATGAGTTATGCCTGTGAAACTAATGTCCCTTAATGTTAAGGTCTAAATGCCCCTAAAAAGCGACGTCTCATGTTTCGGGAACTGAAGCGCATGAACCCGGATATAGCCTTCCTGCAGGAGACGCACCTGCCGAAATCAGCTAAGTTTGCCCTTAAAGATCATACATTTCGAACCTCGTTTGAGGCCAGAGCACTCAATAAGAGGAACGGGGTAGCTATTCTTATACATCATAGATGCCCACTCAGGGTTAGCAAGGTCAGTACGGATCCGAGCGGACGCTATGTTTTAGTATCAGGGTCCTTACACTCTCACACTATCCATGTTCTCAATCTCTACGCCCCTAACGAGCAGTCCAGGGAATTCTGGACAGAGATGACCCGCGTGGTCAACTCGCTGCCACATGGTATGGTCATCGTAGGGGGGGATTTTAACGCGGCTCCGTCCCCAGCAATGGACAGGGGGCCCTGTAGGGGAGCTCCGAGATCGCACAAACGGGGAGGGCAAGATAAATTGTTACACACTTTTATACAACACACTGATTTGCTGGATATATGGAGGGCTCAACATCCAGACGATACTGACTATACGTTCTACTCGCCACCTCACGACACGTATTCAAGGATAGACCTGTTTCTTGTAAACTCACTAACTGTTCCCAGGGTATCAGAGTCCAGGGTGGGGTCCATAATCTGGTCGGATCACGCAGATATCTCCCTTACCCTAGACAGGCTAAGCGCGGCGTCCCCTTGGTCGTGGCGGTTGAATACGTCTCTACTCCAAGATCCAGCTATTGTAGAGATTATTCGTTCGGAACTCAGGGACTACTTTGAAAGGGAAGCGGAGTCAGGAGTTACGAAGGCTATGGTGTGGGCAGCCCATAAGACTGTCATTAGGGGGGTACTGATCAGAGAAGCGACGTTGAGGAAGCGACGTAAATTTCAACGATTGGCCACATTACTGGAAGCATTGAGAACGGCGGAAAACAGACACAAATCGGACCCTACGCCTGCCAATTTGACATCATTGCAGAACATAAGGATCTCGATTAGAGAAACGCTCCTGGATGATACCGCAAGGGCTATGATATGGGCCAAGCGCACCTTCTATGAGAAGGCGAACAAGATGGATACCTTGCTAGCTAGATCCCTTCGACCACGGCAAAGGAGCACACACATTACGAGGATCAAGAATGAAGCGGGTATCTACCAGACAAACCCCACAGACATAGCCACGGTGTTCTCAGATTTTTACGCTAAACTTTATAACCACTCATCGGAAGGCGCCACGGACACGGGCCGGGAACTAGAAGGGATTCAGAATTTCCTATCTGGATTACGACTCCCTAAACTAGAAGCAGCGGTTTTGAATGTACTGGGAAGCCGTATCACGGGAGAGGAGATAGACGCGGCAATATCCGCCTTGAAAAGCAACAAAGCACCTGGACCTGATGGCTTTTCGGGGAGCTACTATAAAACCTTCCGGGAAGAACTCCTCCCTCACTTGGAACCCTGGTTTAATGAGTTGATGGATGGGGGGACGCCTGATAGAGATATGTCCTTGGCGAATATCGTTCTATTGCCCAAACCTGGAAGGGACGACTCGGTCCCGGAGAACTTTCGCCCTATTTCCTTGATCAACCACGACTCAAAGATCTTGGCAAAGGTGCTTGCGGGCAGATTAGGCCCACTCCTTACGGGTATGATTCACCCGGATCAGGTGGGCTTTATACCTGGGAGACAACTTTTCGAGAACACGAGACGCAATATAGATCTCATAGGGAGGCAGGTCACGAAGGGCACCCCGACACTACTGTTGTCCCTAGATGCCGAAAAGGCATTCGATAGAGTGAAATGGCCTTACTTATTTGAGGTGTTGCGACACTATGGCGTGCCGGCCCCGTTTATTACAACTATTCAAGCTATGTACTCCAACGTTAGGGCACAGATTCAAATTTCGGGAGCGCGAGTCGAACCGTTCCACCTGAGCAATGGTACGAGGCAGGGTTGCCCTCTTTCACCGCTGCTATTCGTGCTCTCGCTGGAGCCCCTCATGCAGGCCATACGAGAAGCTCCTGATGTTAAGGGTATCTTGGTGGGAGACACACAATACGTTGTTTCGGGTTTCGCAGATGACGTCTTGTTGACGTTAACAGAACCGGAGGCCTCCATGGAGGCACTGACTAGGATGCTGGAAGCATACGGGGAGGTGTCGGGATATAAGGTCAACCTGCATAAATCGAGCGCGATCCCCTTAGGTATGACGGACGAAGACGCAGCGTCTATAGGGAGGACCTATCACCTACGGATAGAGAAGGACCAGATTAAATACCTGGGCATTTGGTTGACAGCGGACCCCTCTCAACTCCATAGGCAAAATTATATCCCACTGATTAGACAGTTGATAGCTGACATGGAGACATGGGTAGACAAGCCGATCTCGTGGATCGGAAGATTGCATTCAGTAAAAATGAATGTGCTGCCTAGGATACTTTTTTTGTTCCAGGCTCTGCCAGTCCACTTGAGTAAATCCGCCTTGGGACCGCTTCAACAGGCCATAGGAAGGTTTATCTGGCAGAATAAAAGGCAAAGGGTTTCCCGCAACGTCCTGTATAGGGCAAAAGACAGGGGAGGCCTTGGTCTCCCGAACTTATATTTTTATTATGTGGCGGCTCAATTGACTCAGATTGCACTGTGGCACTCCCCCCAGGGGAGCGGAGGTGGGTGGATCTGGAATCCACCATGATGGGCCCAGATAGACCACAATTTCTTATGTGGATTCCTAAGGAACATAGACCAGCAGATCGAGTGGATTGCGCAGCGATTCACACTTCCCTTAGGGTCTGGGACGCTGCAGTACTTAAATACAGACTGGCTTCTGTACCATCACCCATGACCCCATTTTTGCGAAATAAAAAGTTTATACCGGGCATGTGCCCTCGAGATTTCCAGGGTATAGAAAACTCAGGATTACAGCGGTTGTGCGACCTCTATGAAAACGGCACCTTCATCACATTCGATGCACTACAGAGCAGAGCTCCTCTGCGTCCCTTTGATTACTTCCGGTACTTGCAGCTCAGAGATTTTGCCCGGGGTTTCAGGATCAAGGCGGCTGCAACGATGCAATTAACATTCTTTGAAACAATGTGTAAGAGGGAACAGTTCCCTACGGGCCTGATCTCGTGCTTGTATTCCCACTTGAGCACAAGTACGCTAGAATGGGGTGACATCACATACATACATAGGTGGGAGGCAGATCTTAACGAGGTATTGGAAGGAATAGAATGGCAAGAGATATGGGAGGCCGCGGCAAAATCGTCGGTGTGCGTCTCGCTGCAGGAACAATCCTATAAGACGTTATTCAGGTGGTACACAACCCCAGTAACGCTGCACCGGATGGGCAAAAACCCGACGGACCTCTGTTGGAGAGGTTGCGGTCACAAGGGCACGTATATCCACATGTGGTGGGAGTGCCTGGAGGCGCAAGCCTATTGGAAACGAGTAGCTGCTTTACTGAGGGAAATTTTAGGCAGGGAGGTGAGGCTAGACCCGTGGGTGTTCCTACTGTCTAGATCCATGGATGGTTGGACGAAAATGGAACAGGCCCTTGTCCAAAAGATAAATCTGTCGGCTAGGAGAGCTCTGGCGCAGGTATGGCTACAGGGGGAGACCCCTACGATAGCGACGGTGATACAAAAATTAAAAAAGACACCTTTCTGATGGACAAGTTGACAGCTCGGGTGAGGGGGACAACGAAGAAATTTGACAAACTTTGGGGCCCCTGGATAGATTGCACTGTCAGCGATTAAGACGGTAGGGACTGATTGGGGCGTCTAGATGTTACTAGGGGACCTCTGTATTAGGCTTTTTTTAGGCGGACTAGATACGACCTACAGGGAGAAGAACTAATTAATCCTGTATGAGATAGTGGTGAGCGGGCATCATACCCCTCACGAGGCTTCGTGAGGGGCTTCACTCCTCGGATACCCCCCCCTCCCCCCCCCCCCTCCTCCTTCTCTCTCTATCCTATTCTCTAAGGCCCCGACCTCTCTGGCTCTACCTTTCATCTTTCTCTTTTCTCCTGTCTCTTAATCTTCTTACGGCTGAGCCGCACGTAGCGGAACTATTTTTGAGTGACGCTAATGCTACAGGAAAGGTAGTACGCTGGGGTGCTAAACTCTATCGAGATGCTTCTTTCCTCAAATTTGCGATGGAGGTGCGGCCGACCTTATTCATCGGTTAACCGATTACTGTTTTATATAATAACAAAAATGCCAGGCGGAACATCCATGCTCCTGTGGGGTTTTTGATTTCTATGGTGAACGGGAGTTGGGCATGCTTATGGGGATACGAGACAGGGTGACCTGGAAATTCATGCTAGTTCACTCCTCTTGTTGGTATTTCATGTAACGGTATCAATATACTTGCTTTATGTTTGGAATTTCTGTATTACTGTGCATGTATTGCTTGTGATGTTTTGCACTGGAATAAATAAAGAATTTAAAAAAAAAAAAAAAAAATACACATATTTGTATTCAGCAATGTCTCACGTGTAAAACAGTACTCCCTCTGCACAGGTTTTATGGTGTTTTGGGAAGTTACAGGGTCAAATATAGCACGTTACATTTTTCAGTTTTTTCACATTGAAATACGCCAGATTGGTTACGTTGCCTTTGAGACCGTATGGTAGCCCAGGAATGATAATTACCCCCATGATGGCATACCATTTGCAATAGTATACAACCCAAGGTATTGCAAATGGGGTATGTCCAGTCTTTTTTAGTAGCCACTTGGTCACAAACACTGGCCAAAGTTAGTGTTAATATTTGTTTGTGTGTGAAAAATGCAAAAAACTAATTTGAACCAATTTTGGCCAGTGTTTTTGACCAAGTGGCTACTAAAAAAGACTGGACAAACCCCATTTGCAATACCTTAGTTTGTCTACTATTGCAAATGGTATGCCATCATAGGGGTAATTTTCATTCCTGAGCTACCATACAGTCTCAAAGGCAACGTAACCAATCTGGCGAATTTCAATGTGAAAAAACTGAAACGCAAGCCTTGTATTTGACTCTGTAACTTTTGAAAACACCATAAAATCTGTACATGCGGGGTACTGTTATACTCAGGAGACTTCGCTGAACACAAATATTAGTGTTTCAAAACAGTAAAACGTATCACAACAATTATATCGTCCCTTTAAGTGCCATTTGTGTGTGAAAAATTCAAAAAATTTCACTTTCACTGACAATATCATCGTTGTAATACATTTTACTGTTTTGAAACACTAATATTTGTTAAATATTAATATTAAAATACACTTAGACTGGGAGGCTTCATCTTCTGCATCACACTGCAGGGACAGATCACATGGCACACAGCCAATATTTCTTTCTCTTATGTTATTCTTTTCGTTATTCCACTGCTATAATATGTTGATCTGCGGTCTCCTAATTATTCCCACAATGTTTTAACACTATAGGCATAAGTTTAAATTAACTTTTTATTTTCTCACCAGTTGTTCACTCTGACAATGTTAATATCTGCCTAACTAACATGCCTTGATTACACTGTCACAGAGGCCCACAGCAACCTGTTATGAGCCCCCTGTACCCTAACAGCAGAGTCTAAGCTAACGTATTAGTCCTATCATTTAAAGGAGCTCTACGCTAAAAAAAAAAATAAATAAATAAAAAAAAAAAATACACTTAGACAGTGTATGTGTATTTATGTGTATGTATGTGTGTGTGTGTGTGTGTATATATGTATATGATCTAAGTATATATAATGTTATTTTAAACTGTTTTAATCTTTTATTTTTTACAGGCACTCCCCCTGCTGGCATTGCTGTGGACCTCGCAATCACATGGCCCAGGAGGGCCGGATGGGCATCAGGGGGACACCCTGGGATGCCAGATGAGTCCCCCCCACCGCGATCGCCGACGTGGGATCACCTGTGACCGGGTAAGTAAATAGCATGGCGGGGACGTGCTATGCCGCCCCCCGACGTTTAGAGCCGGGTCCCCAAGGGGTTAAGCTATGTTCATGTTGGAATAATGTTATATATATATATATATATGTTATTTATATTGGGGTCATTGCCTTTTATATCTAACTGAAGGATACAGATGTGATGGGTTTTGGGGCAATCACCTGTTTTTTCTATGTTGTTATTACTATTTAATAAAAGCTTTGGACAATTTTGACCCATATACCCTAGTGTCCGTGTTTTATTGGGATAGGTATGTGGGGGGTTTGTCCAAGGTTCCGACTGCCCATATGGCGACTATACACCGGTCATGTACAAAGCTTGCATCTAGACATTGTTTTGTTGTATTGTTATCAAGAAAGAGTGCAGGGGGCGGGGCCGCCATGCTGACCGGTCGCATGGCGAAGAGGCTCCGGAGGAACCGGGTCTTTGGGACAAAATGGGCAACCTACAGCACTCAAACAGAGCCTGTAAATACTCACGCGGCAGTGGGAAGCGTAGTGGACACCGAGATCGGGAGTTTCGGACCCCCCAAGGGAGACAAGGGACTTCGGAGGCTGCGGCCTACTCCGGGTGGGAGCAGGGTGGACGGCCGCTGCCCTGCCGACCTCCACCCCACGCTGCCACAAGCTTGATGAAGGCTCACCGGTCCTGTTCTCCCCCCTCTGGGCCAGGGGGGACATCCCAGTCCACACTGGGAGGACCTCTGGCAGACTAAGGGGCGCCGGGTAAGATGGCGGAGGTGCAGCACAACCACATACCGCTCTGCCGATGGAGCTACACCAGACGCCTACACGACGCACTTTGCAGAGGACACAGTGACATCTCCTCCGCTGACCCCAGCCAAGGATAGAACGAGGAACGCCAGAAAACCCACCCGCAACGCGCGCTCCCCCTGGATTTGGAGAAGAACCGGAGGGGTTCGATGAACCCATCAACGCATGTTACAGCTGGCCGGGCGTCTAACTCGGCTGGCTACGAAGCAAAGGAAAAAAAAAACATACCAAGCCTGTCACTGCCAAAAGGCGACCCGCTGGCACCCGGAAAAGCTCATCATCTGGCTCCATGCAGAACTGCCCTACAAACCTGCCATGGACAGTAAATGACAATCTATGATCAATCTATATATGCCTAAGGGGGACAACAGATCCACACATGCCACCTAAGAACGGACACTTTTGGAAGAATCATACCTTTCTCCCTCCCCTTCTCCCCTCCGGGTCTCACAAGGACACATGTACTAGTATAGACTGCTCACTCCCAGTGGCTTTCAATCTAAGCCTGTTTCTCTTAAAATGTTGTTATATTTGCCTTCTTTTCTTTCAATCCAGCATAACCAGACTAGCTTGTAAACCTCACTTCATTCACGACTACCTAACTTGATAACATAAGCTTGTATCATAAAAAAAAAAAAAAAAAGTGGCTGCCTCGCTTAGGAGTACCATTTTTGTTATATGTTGCTCTGTAAGCTATTTACTGCCTGACTTAACTACTTAGTATAAAAATTACAATCTACAAACAGAAATAGATATGGAAAAACATAGTGTAATACGTTAAAACACCAGAAAGTGTGCTAATTCAAATTGCACTCACAGAATAAAAGTGCAATGTAGGCATATAACGATCTTGAAGACTTGACGGATATCTGTAATCTTCTTTTAAATCTTATCAGAGAAGGAGAGACACACAGGACATAGTGCACCAGTATAGTATAAAGCAAAATAATTTATTAAATTGCACTCACAAAAAGTCGGTTGAAATCCAGCATATCAATCACTAAAGGGGTTACGGTGTCGACATAGTGGATATAAAAAGCCGGGTAAAAAATACATAAAACAGAATAAATCAAACAACAAATAAAATAAAATAAAATAAAAGTTCAATAAAGTCCAATAAAGTGCTGTCGTGGTCCCTCCGCCCTACGCGTTTCATCCGAAACCGGACTTCCTCAGCGGCAAAATGAAGGTCTGTAGTTAGAAAGTTCTCCGTCCGTCTTTTAAACTGGGAGTTCATTCTCCCGCCATCTAAATAGCCAATCCCATCGCGTTATATTGGGTAATGCCGCCTGCATTCCATTCTTGAATTCCAAGCCTCTCTTGCATATTCGTGATGCGTGTAATCACTTCCGGTATCTCGTGGAACGCAAATATGCGTTCCACGATCGTATACCCGGAAAAGTCCCAAATCACATACGGAACAGGCACAAGAAAGAAAAAGATAGCAATCAGATCTTAGCCAAAACCAGATTATAATATGCAAATAACAACAAAAAAATCAAATCAAGACAATAGAAGAATGAGAAATAAAAAACAATTAATTATCTCATACTTAAAATTATTTAAAACAAATAAATCATTAAAGTCCACATATAAAAAAAGAGGGAAATTTGGCGTGGCCTGACCTCGAAGCAGAAAGGACACAAATCATAGCAGCTCCTGCTAAATACAGCAATTACAGCGAATTTTAAGGGCCAACACGGCTAATAAGCGAGACAGAAAGGCTACCCAGAGTGCGGGGACATCGGAGTGCACAAGTAGACACCAAACAAGCGACGAACAAAACCCCATACACCCAGCACAATGGTGAGGCCTACAAGCATGGCGGGCGCAGGAGGGACGGACGCTTTCCTGCAGCCATGACCGGCCAAGAATCAGGCCTTGGGCCCTCGTCCCCCCCCCTCTGGACCGGCGGGGGTTATCCTGGTCTACCCCCACATGATACCCCTACAAAGCGGTGGACAAACGACCACGATACAGAGACCCGCACCTCCCATCACAAAGGCCCCCAAAATGGCGGGTGCCGTCCATACAGCCTACCCACAAGATGCGTGGCTCACAACAGAGCTCTGGCTAAACCTCATCTTTTCCTCCTTCTGGAAGCAATTGAAGGCTCACATGCGGACTCCGAAACACAAGCCACTGACGGCATGCACTGCATCACGAAGCACCCGACGGAGTGAAGCAGAAGCTCCCCCTAACCCTGTACCCGCAACAATTCATCTCCGGCAAGGGACCACCTCGGGACCACACCTGAGCACCAGGGTGGGCAGCAAAAAAACAGGGCCTGGAGCCCTTGGGATACCCAAGAGAGGACCCCCACGGCACCCTCATCGAAGACCTGCACCGAGACTCAAGCCTCAACGGGGCAAGACCGGCCCGACACAGCGACTGAAATGGAGGGGCACAACACTCAGAGAGGCGAATGCGCTCAGAACGCACACAGGGAGCTGTCACAGCCCAAGACAGGTGAACCCAGCCCGGCACACAGATTGGAAGGCACTATACTCACTAGCCAACACCCCCCCACATGGCTCAGGGGCTCTAAGCTGCCTCGCACCGGGAGGACTGCACCAGCTGCAACTATCAACACTGGGGGCATGCATCAGCACTGGGGGCATGCCCGACTAGGCATCGGCTGACCCCAACGGGACTTGGACTCCAAGTCAGGCAAAATGCCCATTGTCACTCAGCTTCCTATGCCCCAACTGAACTTCCATGTATGTCGGCTGGCATCTCTATTTTATATATGACTTTGTTTTTTGAACTGCTCGCACAGGGGATCACAGGGGGGTATTATCCATAGTCCATCGATTAAACGCTAAGTATACCTATGCTTAGACTAGCCCATGTTCAAGCGAGTATTATACTCTTATGTTATATATATTTTTTGGGGCGGGCAATCTTATCAATATGCTGTTTAGCAGTTAGGTTTCCAGTGTTATAATTAATCTTTTCCCCACAAGCACTGCTAGAGTACTATTACAGTCTTGATCATAGAATGATTGCATTTGTCATGTTTCACCACTGTCACTATGTCACTCCTCTGAATAATCTTCTCTAACATGACCATACGTTTTACCAGCATGAATACTCTAATGTTAAATGCAAAAAAAAAAGAAAAAAGTGCTGTGAAGCTGACATATTATGTACGCTATTAGATAATCTTTCGTGATGCCCAGCGCAATGTCTCTGTTAATGTGTATATCCTGCAAAGCACCAAAAATAAAGAATAAAAAAAAAAAGGGAAATGTAAAAATTACAAATAGTAAATAAAGCTTGTTGTCACATAACAGTAAAAAACTGTTAAAAAACCCATATTTAAAGACTCCATATATAAATCTAAATAAGGGACAATTGGATGACAAAAATGAGAATTAATATATGTATCTACTAAATAAACATAAAAATGGTGATAATTATAAAAAACACACCATATCAAAATCGACATTAAGTCCTGTTGGGCTAAGGGTTTTCAAATTAAAAATCCAATAACCTTCTCTTTGCCTCAATTTTTTAACTAAATCTCCTCCTCTGTCATCCAAGGTCACTTTTTCCAAACCCGTGCACAGAAAAGTTTCTAATTTAAAATCAGGACAATTATTACAGTGGACAGGTACTGAATGGGTGGTCAGTTTTTTTCCTTATGTTATTACAATGTTCCATAAACCTAACTTTCAAGGCCCTACTTGTCCTCCCTACATATTGAATACCACATCCACAAGTTAAAAGATAGACTACATTAGTAGTATTACAATCCATATGTCCATTTATTTTGAACGATTCCCCTGTTATATAACTACTAAAAGATTGTGTTTTTTTAGGTAAAAATTTACATCCTTTACATCTCCCACATTTATAAAAGCCCTTTAGTGTTGTTGATTCAATTTATTTAGCCCTAAAGGTACTAGGGGCTAAAGCATTCTTAAAATTTTTACTTTTCTTAAAAATTATTTTAGGTGCAGATGGAATTTGTTTTTTCAATAGGTCATCTTCCAAGAGAAGAGGCCAATGTCTCTGTAAAAAAATTTTTATTTTAAAAGCTTGGGCATAGGGGGGCGTGGCCTGGACGAGCATGGTGCAGGACGCTCAGTAAATCAGCTCCGCACCCCTGGCCGAAATTAAGCTCAAAAACAGCATTAACACGGGTACTAATGGTCCGAACAAAGAAGCACCTAGCCCCGGAGACATCGGGGACCAACTCCCCGAGGAGATACACAGGCCCGATGGACGATTTTGTAGCTACACCGTCGGAGTCCAGGGAACCGCAGCATGCGGCCAAGATGGCGCCCACATCGCCAAGCTCAGTGAGCACAGGAGAAACGCTGACGGGAGACACCCAGGCAAGTGATTTTGCCCTCATCAGAACTGAACTTACCCGGATCTCTGCCAACATGCTCTCCAAAGCTGACAAGGGAGCCATAGTTCAGGAACTGCGCACAGCGCTTCGAGAGGAACTGGCTGGCCTCCGCACGGACCTTACCACGCTGGAACACCGCGTAGACGAAATGGAGACGGCGGTACAAGGTAGTGAGGACCAACACAGGGCCACGGAAGTAGCTGTGACAAGGCAAGGAAACATGCTCCTCGCCATCCGCAGGCAGGTGGAAGACCTAGAGAACAGAAGCAGACGCAATAACATCAGGGTCCGCGGCCTGCCTGAGGAGGCTAATGTACCGCTTCACACCTCGCTGACCGATCTCTTCCGGCAGATCCTGGGAACACAAGCCCCAGCCACCATACATTTCGAGAGGGCGCATAGAGCCCTGGGTCCAGCAAGGCAAGACGGGAAACCACGAGACGTGGTCTGCTGCATAGCCACGCCAGGACTCCGAGATAACATAATGGCGGCCGCGAGAGCGCTCCCTGCCATCAACTACCAGGGAGCGGAAATTTCCCTATATCAAGACTTATCCAGCCTGACGCTCGATGCCAGGAGAGCCCTCCGCCCTGTGACGAATGCACTAAGGGAAAAGAGAATCCAATATCGCTGGGGGTTCCCCTTTAGCCTGCAGGCGAGGCATGGCAACGCTTGGCTTACGGCCCGCTGGCCGGAAGATGTTCCGAGACTCCAACGGACGCTAGGCCTCCCTCAAGTAAGGGTTCGAAACTGGATCCTCGACGAAGCCGCTGCCACCAGGAGAGACCCGCTGGCTCCTGTCAGACCACCCGACACAGCGCCTGGCCGCATAGGGCAACCACAACGGAGAGGAGGCCCTGAGGGCCCTGAAGAGTAAAGTAGTCGGACCCTGACCTGGACATGGGGACTGGTGAGTGCTTACAGTGTTTTGGGGGATTAAGGGGTCCTACCGTGAATGGAGTTTGCAGAGGATTATTGAGGGGTGGGGAGACTCTTTGCAGGTTTATTGGGGAGGGGGACGGGACCTGTGAGGCAGAACCCAGAGACTCAAAGCAGGGACATAGCAGGCAGGGGAAGGGTCTGAGTTTGGAGCGACCTTGTCCGCAGGCTGTACCCCTCAACCCAGGCCGAAGCCAGCAGCCGTATTGTGTGGCCCCAATCCCCGGGGCAGGCCGTTTGGGTGGGGGGCTGCAGGGGGGAGGGGGGACAATCAATGTTTTATGAGACTAGGGATTGGGGCATGTAAGACGCACAGACCCCCAGGCTTCACAGAGATAAACACGGCTGTGTGAACGAGAAGAACTGACAGCTGCCCCGACCACCTTTATTACGGGATGGGCGTCCCCTCACCTCCCGGGCTGGCCGGGGTCATTTATCCGCATGAGGACCTCTACTTATAACGGATGCTCTGGGGGAGCAAAGTGTGGGACACGGGGCCCTGGGGGATGGGGGTGGGTGGAGCTAAGTTTACTAATGTTGTTGCTAGTTTGAATGTTTTTGGTATAACGTGCAGAACCGCCCAGTCCCCCGCTTAAGCAGTCTTTGGATGTCTATAGGGCCCCCTACCACACATGGACGGTTATGGAGAGGAGGTGACGTAGGATGAGGGAATGTGATACCGAACCAGGCCCTGTCATCTAGGGATACCCCGGAAGTTGCCCCCGTGAGACCCCCGGACGATGGCTGCCCCTGACACCCCCCCCCCAGGCGACAACTTGGAAATGCACCCCACCCCCGCCAGGGGACATACTAATAAGGGAGACGGGCCACACTGTGAGGGCAGGCTGACAGGGTTTGCTAAAGCAAGTAATAGATACACTGACCGTCCCCCTCGCCGACTCCGGGCGGAGGGCACTCCCCCCCCAGCCAAACGACAACCTGGTGGATGGACCCGACCCCTGGGACGCTGTTAGTCGCCCACCATCACCCGACAAATCCGACTATAAAATGTCTATACGGACCACATGCCTCCCGTGTCACTTACGCTCCCTCGGCCAGGGGGGAGGAACATTGATCACTTCCCCTAGGGACACGACACTAGTGATAATTACACCCTGATAGAAAGGGCTTAATACCCTGTAGTAGGATTTCTTAGTCCGCAGACAGGTATCATAACCACACCTAAGAGATCTCTGCAAACACATACCATACTCGTATACTGAACACTGTACCAGAGCCTAAAGGGCTACGTACCCCACTGACGGGCACCCCCTACCACTGGTGGGTGCAAGCCGGACTCTACCCACATAGAGACCCCGCACGACACCACCACCACAGGTGCCAAGTCTTTGTGAACCTGCTTCGAGCAGCTCACACTCCTTCCCTCTCTTCCCCTCCCTGACCTCCCTCCCCCCCCAACCCCGGGAATGGTGGGGACGGGGTTCGCTCCCGCTCCCCTCCGTGTCTGGTCGAACAATGCCCGGGGCCTGAACATCCCGGAAAGGAGGTCTCATCTCCTACGCTCCCTTTGGACAGAACGGGTGTCTGTGGCGTTCCTCCAAGAGACCCACTTTCGAGGCACAGATGGACCAAGCCTGAAGGACGCGAGATACCCGGTGGGATTCTTCGCTAATCACCACACTGCCAAGAAGGCTGGGGTAGCGATCCTGTTTGCTAGTACGATTCCGTTTGAATGCACAGCGACCAAAGCGGACGAAATGGGGAGATATCTCTTCATAAAGGGCAAAATTGCGGACAACACCTACACCTTCGCTAGCCTTTATGCACCAAACGCCCGACAATCTGGTTTCCTCCGCAAAACGTTGCGCAAACTTGAACTGTTCAGGGAAGGTTTCCTTATTGTAGCAGGTGATCTGAATGCCGCCCTGGAACCGAGAATAGATACCTCAAAGGGAACGAGCTCCCTCCCGTCTCGGGACCTCCACGAGTTCCGTAGAGCGCTCCAGGACTCGGGACTCATGGACAGCTGGAGGGTCCTACACCCGGACGAGAGGGATTTCACCTATTACTCGACGGCCCATAAGTCGTATAGCAGACTGGACTACATCTGCGTTGCCAGAGAACTACTGCCTCTGCTGCTAACGGCTGAGATCCGGCCCATGGGATGGTCGGACCACTCCCCAATAACGGCGACAATCAAGTCCCCTCTATTTCGACCCAGAGAGCGACAGTGGCGGATGAACGAGTCCATCCTTACTGATGATCTGGTTACAGCCGAACTCCGTTCGACACTAACAAGATTCTTCGAGGAGAATGAAACCCCGGAAATCCCAGCACTGACAATATGGGAATCTCATAAATGTGTGATCCGAGGAGAGCTGATCAGAATATGTACTCATAGACAGAAACAACAGCGAATGCGAATCGAGGACCTAACGTCCCGGATCGCGGCCCTGGAAACTGCACACAAAAACACCCAATCAGAGGAAAACTATAAGGCACTACTAGACGCCAGAGGCGCACTGAGGGACATCCTACAACAGAAACTCCAATTTACGATACGCAAATCGCAGCGCTTTTTTTATGAATACTCAAATAAATGCGATCGACTCCTGGCCAGGATGCTGCAAAAGCAACGTCGTAAGTACCAAATTACGAAAATACAGCATAGAACCCATGGGGTAACTCAGCTCCCAGATAGGATCACAGAAGCATTCCATAGCTTCTACAGTGACCTGTATAACTTACCACCTAAGGACGGAGATAGAGACCACCATCGGCAAGAGGAACGAATAAGTAGCTACCTACAACGCCACGTCACGGAAACCTTAAGCGAGGAGGTGGCAGACAGTCTGGAAGCCCCGATCACTCTCGAGGAACTTCAGGCGGCATTGAAGGGCTCTAAACTGAATAAGGCTCCTGGGCCGGACGGTCTACCGCTCCGTTACTTCAAAGAATTTGGAGAAGTGCTCTTACCCAAGCTTCTCATTGGCCTCAATTCCATATTAGACGGCGCAACCCTACCCAGAGATGCCCTTACGGCAACAATTGCGATAATCCACAAGGAGGGTAAGGACCCCACTAATTGCGCAAGTTACCGGCCAATCTCGCTCCTGAATGCTGATTTAAAACTATTCACGAAAATCCTGGCGACTCGAATGAAAGGAGTGGTGCCTGCTTTGGTCCACCCGGACCAGGTGGGGTTCATTCCAGGTCGGGAGGCGAGAGACAACACCACAAGGGCCCTAAATGTCATCCATGCGGCACGGAACTCCAGGCTGAGGGTCCTCCTCCTTTCCACAGACGCGGAGAAGGCCTTTGATCGGGTGGATTGGCGATTCATGTTGGCAACTCTCCGTGCGATGGGTTTTGGACCCCACCTCATAACGTGGATAGCGTCGCTATATACGATTCCTTCCGCTAGGATCCGAGTTAATGGAGCTCTGTCGGACCCAGTGTGGATCCACAACGGTACGAGACAGGGATGCCCACTGTCCCCCCTCCTGTTTGCCCTCTCCCTGGAGCCGTTCCTGGGGGCGGTCAGACGGGATGGGGGTATCAGGGGGTTTACCCTGGGAGGCCAGGAACATAAGGTGGCCGCATATGCAGATGATATGTTATTCTTCGTCAGCGAACCCCTGGCCACTCTACCGAACCTCCTGAGGGCCTTCGATGAATACGGGCAGGTCTCCAATATGAAGTTGAACACTGATAAATCGGAAGCCCTACCCGTTACAACTGGAGAGGAGATGACAACTCATCTCAAGACCCAATATGCATTCAAGTGGTGCCCCGTTAAAATCAAGTATCTGGGGATCTGGCTGTCCACCGACCTAACTCGGATGTATGCCCACAACTTCGAACCCATGATCCACAGACTACGGTCGGACATGATGCACTGGTCGGGTCTATGTGTCTCCTGGTTTGGCAGGATGAACGCAATAAAAATGAATCTCCTGCCACGACTATTGTACCTGTTCCAGACCATCCCCATAGGCATACCTCAGACTTTCTTCAAATCTATGGACACAGCCATTACCAAGTTTGTGTGGCAATCTAGGACCCCCAGACTGAAAAAGCAACACCTGCGCCTACCCAAGGCCCAAGGGGGAGTGGGGCTCCCCTCACTCTTAGACTACTACAGGGCAACCCACCTCCAACGCATAGTGGATTGGCACGTACCCAAATCCGATAAGAGATGGATACAAATGGAGAAGACTCAGATGGCTGGAACGCTACCGGCTGCGGTTTGGCTTGGGGACCCCCTAAGGAGCGTACACCTACGTGGCCACCCGCTCATTGGGGCGACCCTACGAACCTGGTATCGCATCAGGATCACCCTTACGCTTACCACCACACCAGGCCCACTAACGCCGATAACGCATAATCCGGAACTGGCGAGCGGCCTATCACCACAGGACATCGCGACCTTCGGCCTCTCGGAGTGGACGTATATGCGACAATGGTGTGGAGAGGACGGGATGAAACAACTCCAGGATCTGATGCCGGAACGTACCCCTACGGGACTAGACAGGTTCAGGTACTTCCAAACCAAAACATACTACCTAGCCCAACAGGGGAGGCGACTATTCCATAGAGCCCTCACGGAATTTGAACAAATATGTAAGGAATGTGCACATCTATGTAGAGGAATCTCGATCCTCTATGCAATGCTTCTGTCACCACAACAGCCGATACGCCTCACTCATGTGACGCGCTGGGAGGAGAGCACGGGTGTACAGTTGTCGGACCCCCAATGGACTAAAATCCACATCCTAACGCACCAGAGCTCCCTCTGCTCCAAACAGCAGGAGCTCAATTTTAAACTACTGACCAACTGGTACAGAACTCCTGCAAGGATCCACAGGATGATACCATCGGTTCCTGCAACCTGCTGGCGCTGCGGTGGAGAAGACGGCACGGACCTACACATCTGGTGGTCCTACAGAAGCGTAGCCCCGTACTGGCAACAGATACACCAGCGGATCACAGACATCATAGACCCGGATTTACCGTTCCAACCACTACCGATACTCCTGCACCACACGCCGGTATCCGTATCGAAGTACAAAAAATCGCTGACTAAACATCTGTTGAACGCCGCCAAATCTCTCATCCCTATGAAATGGAAGACAGTGACGGTGCCTTCTGCACAGGAATGGATGGCCAAAGTGGAGGAGATCCGCGGGATGGAACAGCTGACAGCATCACTACACGGAACCACAGAACGCTATCTTCAAACCTGGACACCCTGGCTAATGTACATATCTGGAAGGTAGCCGGGGTAAATGCCACCCTACGGCGAACAGTGTAGATAGGTTGAGCGACAATAGGAGATATTAAGCTCCTCCGAACGGAATGGGAAACCCGGGCTCGCTTGGCTGACTGGACGGGGAGATCTGGGGATGTAGCCCCGACCGCCATCACCCCGAGTGGAGAACCCCCCCCCTGTCCCAACCACCCCCCCCTTTCTTTCATTTCCCACCCTTACTTATGTACATAGAAACCCACATACTCCACGGTTAACCAGACCTATGGTAACCAACAATTGTATGCATAGCTGAGTTCCACGCACAACATAGTCCACATTGCATATGACTAAGGATGCGCAAATATCTCAGGCGCCAGGAAACCGCACACAGATGGACGAGGGCGCACAGGCTGAAACGGAGAGGCATGTCGAGTTCTTAGACCCCTAGGTCCGCAGAAATTTGGTAAACCAATATTTGTGCCGCACCAAATGGGCACTAGACGCCCGAGACATAGACAGTGACCCATCAGAAGCAGGACTACACCCACAGATACTAACACCTGACAAATAAGACCCCTTGTGACGCACTGAAATAGACTCCCATACCCCGGGAACAAAATCCCCACCCCGTGGATAGAGTACAGAGACTGAAGGCGAGGTGGCAGGACCTGACTTACCCAGAACAACTTCACTGTTTGTAGAAAAGGTACTCTCCAAACCCATGAGTAATGGATCCTCTTTTTCAATATAGAAATGTGTGGAGGTATTAACACCAATACGGACTAGAGTTGTTTGCCGAATGATTGCTATGTTCCAGTACACCACGATAAAGGGCTCACTCCCCATGCTCACACCATAATCTAGCAGTAGTATACAGGTTCCATACCACACTGGGGGGTAATGGGCTCATTCCAGCACACACATAAGACATAGAAACAAGCTCACAAAAGGTAGATACGCCTGCTGACCGAAGACAGGGAATCACGATACATACTCTGAATGTACACCTTATCCCAGAGAGGGAGAACGGACACGGGAAGTGGGCCCGGTAAACTGGAACCTTAGGGGATTGATGTATGACTTTTCTTGTGGGGATGTCCCAACTCCAGCTAGTAATGTCGAGCGGTGATAGAAAAGGATACGAATGACGGCTGTACAAAAGTATTATTATCATAGTTGCATACAGTATAACATGATGTATATTGAGATGGCATAATTACCTGTTCACTATGTGGAATTTGAACAAGCATAATTTAAAACGTGAAATTTCATGTATTCCCCCCTCCTCCTTTTTCTTTTATTCTGTACCCCTTGAAAACTTCTTAATAAAGAAAGATTGACTATAAAAGCTTGGGCATTATATTGGGTGACTAAAGACAAAGTAAAATCGCCATTAGAATTCTTATTTCTAACTTTATTTATTAAAAGATCATTCCTAGCGGTATTTTTACATCTATGTATTTCTTGGTCCAAAAACTTTGGGGAATAACCTTTTTCTATACATTTTTCTTTGAGAAATTTTGATTGATCTAAAAAACAACTTTCTTCTGTACAGTTTCTTTTTATTCTGGTAAATTGGCTTCTTGGAACTCCTCTAAGCCAATTAGGGTGATGTGCACTTTTAATGTTTATAAAAGAATTAGAATCTGTGGGCCCAAAGTGCAAAATCATATTTGAAGGATACCAAAAATCTTATTCAAATATTGGAGTGTGTTGAATGGAGAGATATATATGGAGTCTTTAAATATGGTGTTTTTAACCGTTTTTTACTGTTATGTGACAACAAGCTTTATTTACTATTTGTAATTTTTAAATTTCCCTCTTTTTTATATGTGGACTTTAATGATTTATTTGTTTTACATAATTTTAAGTATGAGATAATTAATTGTTTTTTATTTCTCATTCTTCTATTGTCTTGATTTGATTTTTTTTGTTATTTGCATATTATAATCTGGTTTTGGCTAAGATCTGATTGCTATCTTTTTCTTTTTTGTGCCTGTTCCGTATGTGATTTGGGACTTTTCCGGGTATACGATCATGGAACTCATATTTGCGTTCCACGAGATACCGGAAGTGATTACACGCATCACGAATATGCAAGAGAGGCTTGGAATTCAAGAATGGAACGCAGGCGGCATTACCCAATATAACGCGATGGGACGGAGAACTTTCTAACTACAGACCTTCATTTTGCCCCTGAGGAAGAAACGCGTAGGGCGGAGGGACCACGACAGCACTTTATTGGACTTTATTGAACTTTTATTTTATTTTATTTTATTTGTTGTTTAATTTATTCTGTTTTATGTATTTTTTACCTGGCTTTTTTATATCCACTATGGGAGGAAGGATGTCGACACCGTAAACCCTTTAGTGATTGATATGCTGGATTTCAACCGACTTTTTGTGAGTGCAATTTAATAAATTATATTGCTTTATATTATACTGGTGCACTATGTCCTGTGTGTCTCTCCTTCTCTGATAAGGTTTAAAAGAAGATTACAGATATCCGTCAAGTCTTCAAGATTGTTATATGCCTACATTGCACTTTTATTCTGTGAGTGCAATTTAAATTAGCGCACTTTCTGGTGTTTTAACGTATTACACTATGTTTTTCCATATCTATTTCTGTTTGTAGATTGTATTTTTTATACTTATATTAGGAAGATTAGAAGGTTCTTCTTACAATCCTACAGTTGGTAAATCTATTTTATATATTTTTAACCATTGGGGAGCACGTGTGTTGTATATATATTTTTTGTTTGACTTAACTACTTGCCTGATATTCTGTACACTGTGAATTTCTTGCCACAATAAAATAAAGAATTATAAAAAATTAAAGTGCTGGGCTTAACCTTGTTTATGATATATATTTTTTTTTTTGTTGTTGTTTTTTTAATTAGTTTGCTAGCAATCAGCAGTTTTGTCTGGCAGTGAAATATATGAGATTATTCCTCCCTACCCACTTTGGTGGTTAGAGGGGTTAATTGCCTGGACTGATAGTTGATCCTACCATTTGGGTGGTGTTTGGTTAATTGATCTGCTGTTAAAAGTCCTTTGTGTGAAGCTGCCTTATCTATAATTAAGTTCACTTAGTGGGGAGGAAACACTTAAGAAGGCAATATCATGCTTGTCATCCATTAAATCTGCTTTTCTATGTTGTCTTTTTGGATGAACTCATAAAGAATTCACTTTGGAAATATTATAGTTTCTGTGTGCCTTGGTTTCCATGGGTGCCAGGTATTATCTGTCTTTTATGTTAGAATCACCGCAGTGGTCTGCTACGGCGATTATGTCTGCATTGCATCCTGGGCACAAGGAAGCCGTATTTGTATGTATGAATTATATCATAATCCATATATGTAAGATAATACAAACATTTAAATACACTTTAGAATATTGCGGATAAAAATCTATAATATTTCACTAATTGACAGTGAAAAAGAGTAATATTTTTTACCAAATGTGCCTCTATGTAGTGAGCGTGAACTATTATGGTAAGTATTACCCAAATCTGACAGTCATTTTTTCAGGTCCAATTTAGTATTTGGTACCTGAAGCAATGGTAGGCGGCACTGGTTAAAATGTTGATCTTGTGAGCTGGAAATGTATGCCACCTTGACGTATGGTCACATACCCTTTTTTCTCCTAGAACCATGAGAACCCTCTTTTTCTTTAGTAGTTCATAAAGAACACTTGCCCATTTCAGGTGTGCTCGACAAACTTAACCGCAAATTATAATAGCGAAACAGGCATCTTACTCGTAGGAGGTGATGCCTTTGGACCACTGCCATATACCCAAGAGTCATAACACACAGCTGTTCTAAAATCCGAATTTAATGGCAACAATCATCTCATGTTTCCATAATACCAGCTAGCTCACTGGCAGACAAGGTTAGTAATTAATGCAATCATCATTGTATGATTTAGATAATCCGCTTAGTGACTAGCACATCTAAAACAATTATGTGATCTGTGAACATTTCGTAATTTTGCTAAATATGTTGTGAGAAGAATTGTTGTTACTTCACTCACCTCCAACACTAATTAATTATGACATTTAAATTAGTATGAGCAAATTGAGTGACTGGCACAAACAATGCTTTTATGTTCATATATAAAATTATTCTAAAAAGGAATTATTTGATAGTCGTTCAAGCTGAAAGGTATGCAGACAATTAGAGATTGCTGGATACTAACAGAAAATTTGTGCTAATACATTTTGCTTAGAAATTGTGTATAACAATCCATGACAGCAGACATGCTTAATATTTTGTTCTTAACTGTGTTGGACTTTCTGTTTAAAAGTAGCTCTGAAGGCAGAAAGTTCTTCCAGGGCACCGTAGTCAGAATGTGGGTGACACTACATATCAACAATTTAAAGTGGAGAAGTCACTTTCCAGATTTTATTTTGTTGAAGCACAGAGACGAAAACACTAGATTACATTTTTTAAATGAAGGAGTGAGATATGGAACTGTTTCGATGACATTGGACAGCTTCGATTAGAACTGGATGTCAGGTAATTTTAAAACAGTTTTTTCATGTCTTAAGGGGGGGCTAGTAGTAATTCCCTCTAGGGTAATGATATATAGTTCTAAAAAGGGTTGGAGTAACCATTTAACTTCCTTAGAGTTGCAATCCTGTTGTCAGCATTCTTTTTTTTTTTAACAATATATGTTACCATAGTCAGCGACAATTATAATAATAATAATAATAATATCAGCATGGATCCTAGTTTCTATTACAGGAAGTTAAAGACATTTCATTGGGACTGTGACGGTAGTAGTTTGTATCACCGTCCAATATTTCCTTTTTCCCCATAAAAGGATATTCCCAATAATCCACAGGAAAAAATATCGCTGGTATCGCCAAATAATCGACACATGAGCCAAAGCTTAATGCTGGAACAAGACTGATTTTTTTTTTTTTATAATTCTTTATTTTTCTCAGTGCAGAGTCAGTTACATAAGGCGATATTTGTCAATGACACGGCATGTATTGAACACATAAATGGCAAGATGTGCTGCACTTTTTTTTTTTTTGTAGTCACGAAAATAACAGGAATGATTAACAGGCATGTACAGTAATAGCAAATAGTTAAATAGCTAGACATGTGAGTTAAAGCATGAAACATTCAATAGGCAACTTATAGGCTAGTTTAAGGGAGAGGCTTCATTTGTTATATTTCTGTATGTCTTGCTGAGACGTTACTCGAAAAAGTAAAAGTAAACCACTGATGATAAGACTAGTCATTATAGTCTAACATTGCAGTGTGTCACTGATTTGTGGGGTGCAACATTACTATCAATAACGATCACGATTTCCTAATAGGTAAGAGAAGGGTGTAATGTGAAGTGTGCAATGTGGCAACCGCCTGTGCAGGTGATTGCGTTGTGCAGGCGTTAGGTCTAATACCAGGTTCAGCCTATTCCCCTGAGCATCAAGGGCAGAGTGCTGCCCGGTAAGTCTCTGTCCAGGAACAAGACTGATTTTAATGACCACACACTGGCTTTTATGCAAGTCCCCATGAAAGGGGACATCCCACAGGGTGGGACACAGTACAACTAATCACAGACAATACAAACAAAACACTCCCACAGTGACATCACAATCCCTCCTCTCTATCCTGGAGATAATTGGGAAGTAATCAAATTATCTCCCAGGACAGAGGCAAGACTCCATTAACCACATGGTTACAAAAAGACATAAAATTACACAATGTTACAATTACTACATAAAACATATACATGCAACATATCCCCAGATAGCTTAGATCTGAATGCACATTATTATTGAATGGTTCTCAGATCACATACATACAATTCAATCGCCATGGAACCAAAGTCTTTTCCATAATCTTTCGTTACACGAATAGGCTCCATGGCATAGCTATCTGGGGTAGCACTACTCACATACTGAAAGTCAGAAATATGCAGAAATACACAAAAAAACCTTTCTGCAGGGGAAAATACAGCTATCAGCACAGGGGCCATAGTCGGAAGGCAGGAGGCTAGCCAATAGTCCCCTCCAGGCACAAGTGGCGAAGGGCACTTCGTCACAGCGACCATAACTTCCTTTCACATTGGAGTAGAGGATGAATCAGTGGCGGATCCGGGGGGGGGGGTGCAATTGCCCCCCCCCCCCCCCGAGATTCTCCCCTTCCAGCTAATACAGGGCTGTTATTGTCCAAGTGCCAGCCCTGCAATGTTCCTGCGGATCGGGGAGGGAGATCATTGATCTCCCTCCCCGGTCCGCAGGCACTGTGCGGCAGCCGGCAGAGAGTGAGAGAGAGGACCCGGAAGCTCTAGTCTGCTGCTCCTCCAGGTCCTTCTCTCGCGAGTACAGAGCGTTGCCGCGGTTACCACGGCAACGCTCCGGATCTCGCAAGAGTGAACTCTAGACCTGCAGCTGCAAGCTAGAGTTCACTCTCACCACTGGACCACTAGGGATTCCCACTGGACCACCAGGGATTCCCACTGGACCACCAGGGATCGAGATATGTCCCCCCTCCTCCTCCTCAATAAAGGTAAGAAGGGAGGGGGGACATAAATGTATTAATTTTTATTAAATAAAAAATATTAGAAAGCCTTCCTACCCGCCTCCCCCCCCCCATAAAAACACTGCCCCATACACACACTGCCCCACAAACACTGCCACCCATACACACTGCCTCACACACACACACTGCACACCCATAGACACATTGCCCCACACACACACATACACTACACACATTGCCCTACACACTGCTGCCCCCCATACACACATTGCCCCACACACAACCCCCCATACATACAGTGCCCCCATATACACATTGCCCCAAACACACATACAGTGCCCCTCTTACACACACTGCCCCACACACACATACAGTGCCACCCATGCACACACTGCCCCACACACACATACAGTGCCCCCCATACACACACTGCCCCAAACACACATACACTGCAAGCCTCACACACTGAAACTCTCACACACACACTGCCCCCTAACACACACACTGCAACCCTGACATACACTGCCGCTCTCACGCACTTCACCGCTCACACACACACACACACACACACACTGCACATTTCACACACACTTCACCCCTCACACATACCACTGCTCCTATGCCCTATATCCCAGCATACCCTAGGTAAGTTGTCAAACTGTTCTTCAACGGTTTGACTACTTACTCTGGGATGGGATCCTGGCACTACTGGCACCATAACTACTACACTGAGCTGCAGTGGTTATTGTGCCTGGATTATTTTTTTAAATAATCTACAAGTGCCCTCCCGAGATCAGGCTCTGGATCCGCCACTGGGATGAATTGATAACTATTTTCAGCTCTAAAACAAAATGCCCTAGTGCTAAAGATGATGTGCCCTCTGTAGTCATGGTGATAGGCGCCGAAGGCACCTTGGGTCCTGGTATTTATGTAGATGTTACTTTGACACGTATCACCTGCCTAGAGATAGTTGGAAACCACATACACCCCTTTATGGCAATGGTGTTTCCTGATGTCAGTGGCCTCTTTTAGTACTCTAATGCACCTTGCAAACAAATGTTCAGAAATGGTTTGAGGAACATGGCAAAGAGTTCAAGATGTTGCCTTGGCCTCCAAATTCTTCAGATCTCAATCATATTGAGCATCTGCGGGATGTGTAGAATCAACAAACTCAATCCATGGAGACTCCATCAACCTCAAAACTTGCAGGACTCAAAGGATCTGATGCTAGTGTCTTGGTGCCACAGGACACGTTCACACGTTCACAGGTCTTTTGGAGTCCATGCCTCAAAGTATCAGAGCTTTTTTGGCAGCACAAAAGGAACCTACACAATATTAGACAGGTGGTTTTAATGTTGTGGCTGATAAGTGCATACAATGCATTAAAATGGACTGGTCAACTCCAGCCTATTGCAAGGACTGGTACTCTGGTTACATTTACACATCCTATATTTCTTTTTTTTTTTTTTTATTGTGCAAATGATTACAAACGAGCTTGTATTGCCACAACAACATGAACAAGCCCTATTCCGTCATACATTTTGAAACAATAACATGGCAAGTGAAGGAACTGCACATTTTTAAAATATGACATGAAAGAACAGTTGAGAATAAACATATGCGGTGGGGGGCGGGGCCTGACAGCCAAGATGGTCGGACGTGTTTCCCATCAGCTCCTGCCTAACTAAACTAAATATAGGCTATTATAGCCCATTAAGACGGAAAACACCTTCAACAAGTGGCAGAAGGGCTGGAGGGACCACCTTGAGCATACCATATCACGCAGACACAGCCGAGAACAAGCGACGTCCGATCATGCGGCCTACCAAGCCTGACGGCCCGGCGAGGGGGAGATGCGGCCGGTCTCCCACCGCCGGGCCTGCATCAAACACACAGCCCTGCACCCCCCCCCCTATGGACCGGTGGGGGTTATCCCGGTCCCCGTTGAGGGAGTCATCCTTCACACAAAAGCAAAGTCTCCCTCCGACCAGCACACGCCGCGTGGCAAACCTAAGATGGCGACCGAGCCGAGGGCTACACTGTCTCCGGAAGGCTCGGGAAGCCGTTGCTGGCAGACACGCTTCAACGCTCAATTTGACCGGATCTGCCAGGAGTTTTGGGCTCGCATTGAAAACCGGGGAGCCCAAGAGAGGGTAACCCCCACACAGCGACTACACACCACAGGGGTCTCACGCTCCTTGGTGAACACACGAGCTCTGGGTCCTACTGAGCGGCAGCAGAGGGTCCGCCGTCCTGATGCAACAACCACACGCTGTAATAGCCGAAGGAGGAGACCCAAAGCATCAGCCGCAGCAGAGCCAGCTCACCTGGGGAGACACACCAGGTTACAACCCACTAGGTGCCCCACTACAACGATGTCGACAGCGAGGAGGTCTGCTGGACACTGCCGACTCAATCCTGATGCGACCCAATGGCACAACTCACATCCTCGGAGGGGCCACACATGCCGTACCGAAAAGCAACATGGAGGAACTTCGCTATCCCAGGTGAAGACTCACGCTACAACACGAGCTATAATTTACCTGAGCTCAACAGCAGGGACACCCAAAGCCTCGCAGCTCTCTAGGCTGACTGGACACTCCACGGATCTGGACTATATACAGCCACAGATGGGTATTGGCTAGCCACAAATGCTTCCTCAGCCATAGGCCTCCCTCCACGCTAGGCCACACATAGCAGCATTAAAACCAGCAAGACTAGCGTTATAACTACAACACTTGGCTGTGCAGGCACTTAGTGCACTTATTTTGTTTCATTGTTTTATTTAGTTTTATCTTGTTACCCACACGGCATAGAGTTACAAATAATTTCCTCTCACCACAGTTAGCCAGGGCCGCAACGCGGGAATTCCTATATCCCCATTCTCATATAAGTATAGATGAGCCAGTGGCATCATATCTTCTGTGTTAATCTTAGTATGGTATATTATGTATTTCTTCATTTTACTTTAGCTCCTACCTAGCATATACCATGTATTTCTGTAAACGTGTATCCACTCAGATCTTTTATTTAGATCTAAAAGTTAAGCTTGTTTTATCATAATTATAAAATGTGCACATTCCTCATATACCATGACACAATCTCTTGATGTACAAATGCATGTCGCTGCCGTCATGGCATCTCAAACCTGTATTTCATCAATGCACAATAAAAATAAAGAATTATAAAAAAAAAAAAAACATATGCGGTGAAGTTTGTAGCATAACACGCCATAAGGAACACCGCATTTGTTAAAGAAAATAATTAAAGACATCATGAACACAATTCTATGTGGGTGGTAATAGAGAGGATTATATACGCTATATAATAGAACTGTGGATATTAACATGGAAGAGACTTACCACTGGGTAATTAAAGTTAACTATGACGGAGCCTCCAGTAGGGTACACGTTAGATAAGTGTGTGTTATTAAGAGACAACCCTAGATATGCATAGCCTAGTACATAATCAAATTTACAACAGACAATTAAACTGAAGTAATACACGTGGCTATGGGGGATCTGCTGTGTTATCCCAAACCATCTCAGCAAATGCGAAACAGGTGATTGAACTCCAGCATAAGCAGATCCACATGTGTAGGGGGCATCAGGTATTTGTTTGTCGGAAAACGCCACACAATGTCTGCCTTCTTGTTTAGTAGGCCTCAGTCGTCTAGCAAGCGTGTGATCAGAAAAGTCCTTGTGAGTGGACCAAGGAGTACACCAATAGGGACTGGGATAACACCCGCTAGTCCAAAGGGGGAGGGGGGGCCCAAATGAGACTGGAACAAAATTTTGGCTGAGGATCGGCCGCGTCCTCCACTTTCAATCTGCCTCGTAGTCCCCAAGACAGTCCGGTTCGGTCATCATTGGCATGGACTCTCAAAACCTGGGCCAGGTACTCAGCAGGTATTCCTCCAGTAGCTAGAGTTCTGTCAAGCTAAAGGGTCGGCAAATTAGCTGTATTACAAGCTTAATCTGAGGAGCCTCAGCCATGTGCGACCTAATCGGTTGGCCTGCCAGGCCACGGCCCCCACGTCCTATATTTCTTACATGTTGCATCAATCGTATAGATATAATCACAATATATACATGCAAGATAGCAGCTTCTCTATCTTTCCTTATTATTATTATTACATTATTATAGCTGAATATATTACACTATGGGATTTATATCTGTATATCAGGGCTTACAATTTATTATTTCTGACTTGCGTATTTGTGACTAAATGGACAGAATGGCTAGTGTCTCATTTAGACATTGATACTTTTATAATTTGTTTAGAGAACTACTTCAATATTAATGCAGATTTTTATTTATTTTTTTAGCCACAGGAGAGTAAGGCGTTCGGCATAGTCCACAATAATACTTTGTTTCTGGCTTGCCGGCAATGAAGGCGTTAAGCTAACTGACCCAAATGATGCAGCCAGCATTTTTAAAGAAGCTCAAAATTGCTTTTTAATCCTGGCTCCGGAGGATTTCCTTTTGTTACCATCTGCTCTTCACCTTGGGTACACATTTCCAGAATTAGGTCTCTTTAAACATCAGCAACAGTATTTATGATTGTCCAATGTACCAGAAAACTCTGCATGTTTCACATATAACAGCACAGCGACAATGTGTACCATTGTACACGTACATTGTATCATAGTATTCGTATGAATGTATGAAAAGCATCTACTGATGGTATACATCATACTAATTGATATTTCTTTCTTAAATTAAAAAACAAACAACTTTGTCTCCTATTGCAATTATAGGTCCACATATTTTTCCAATAGAATAGACAAGAAAACCAATCTAAATCTACATAACAAAAGCCATAAAATTTTAAAAGCTGCAAGAATCCATTTCAAATGAAACTATGGGGGATCAGTTGTAATAAAAGTCCCAATACCAGAGTATATTATATGGCCATAGCCCATAATACTCTGTTGTACCAGAGTACTTGGTTTTATTATATGATCATAAACCAGAGCACCCAGTTATATAATATGGCCATAGGCCAGAGTATTCAATTACATTATATGGCAATAAATCAGATTACTAAGTTATATTATTTGACCAAATGTAAGAGTACCCATTTACACTATATGGCCATATTAAAATTGTACTCCATTAAACTATAAGCCAGAGTAACCCAAATATGGGTCTAATGTTGATAATCCTTTAAATATCTCTTGTCATTACTTCCAAATTTCACCTCCAACCTCTTGTCTCAACTCCTCATTTTAACCTCTAGTACATTGTATAAAAGAGCTTTAATGGCTACAACCCAGCTCATGGCCATGGCCCTCTTTACCCTTTGTATAGGTCTCTGTATATTGTACTAACGTTTTACCCAATCGTATAATGCTGTAGGATATGTTGGCACTTTATAAAAGCTAGGATTAAATACCGGGTGACCAGCGATGGCCAAAAGCCAAGACTGTCAGGAGAGATCAAAGGACTCCCCAACCAGCCTATTCACATTGCAGCTTAGAAGCATTAATTGATCCAGCAAGAGTATGAAAGCATTGGCGTTAGTTATCATGGCAGTGCTCTGATACTTTCTCAGAGAGGTACCTGCTTCTCCAGGAGCCCTCGGTTTTAAACCTGTGCGGACTATGAGTCTCACGGCGGTTACAGAGGAACTCACAGAGAGGCATTCATGATATCACTGGAGAGTCACGTGACCTTCTCCAGTGCCATCTGCTGACAGGTCTGCACAGAACCTCTGGCCTAGCAGCAGAGCGTTATTTTTAGCACTTGTGGCTCAAGGTACAGCAGACATGTATTTATTTATTTATTTTACCAGGATGGATACATTGAGTATTCTCTTGTTTTTAAGTATGTCCTGGGTCCACAAAACATTGCATTGTTACAATAGGATACAATATTACAAAAATACAATATAAAAAATATATATATTTATATATATATATATATATATATATATATATATACACACACATATCTAAATTTAATACACAACAGATAATAAATATATCTAAATTTAATACACAACAGATAATAAATATATTTAACCATGACAGATGCATTCTGTGCTGAGGTATATTGCCATAGATCTCTTAAAATATTTTAGATTGAATGAAGATTTGACTCTGTCCCTGAGGTTATTCCATAATTGCGGTGCTCTGTAGGAAAAGGAGGATCGAGCCACTTTATTTTTGTATTGCGGTATGCTAAATATCATGCTAGTACTGGATCGGAGGTTAAAGGAGGTGGGAACAGCCTGGGAGAGCATTCTTCTCAGGTAGGGTGGGAGCTTCCCAGAAAAGCTCAAGGCTGGAAAGATGAAGAGTGCGTTGGGATTCCAGCGACAGCCAGTTTAGCTCTTTGAACATGTCACAGTGGTGGGTAAATTAATTACAATCTAGTATAAAGTGGCAGAATTAATTATATAACGTATTAAGTTTATTAAGGTGGGTTTGCAGTGTGGGTGCATACACTACATCCCCATAATCAATGACCGGCATTAGCATTTGTTACACAATTCGTTTCCTTACTGTAGGGCTTAGGCGGGATTTGTTTCTGTACAGGGCATCTAGTTTTGGATAAAGTTTTGAAGAGATTTTTTCAATGTGAAGGCCAAAGGATAGATTGGGGTCTAGCAACACACCTAGATATTTAAAAGAGCAGATTACTGTCAGTGTGCCATTTGTTCTGATACACAGCTGCTGATTTTGTAGTTTACGTAATTTAGGTACAGTTCCAAAGATCATTGTAACAGTTTTGTCAGTGTGACACTTGTATTGTAAAAGATGCTTTTCACCAACATTTATGAACTTTAAATTCATAAATAAGAATGTTGCCCCCCACACACATATTTCATCCCCTTTCCATATTTACATACACTACACCACAAACAGCCTCCCAGCACAAATACTACAGTGCAAACAGCTCCTTCCACACACGCAACTCCACAAGCAACTTCCCCACAAAACAAGCAACCCCGCAGACGCAATATTGCATGCAGCCTCCCTACACACACAAAATATCACAAGCAGCATCCTTTCACATACACAACTCTACAAACAGCCCACACACACAGGCAGCCTCCAAACACATACAACACCATAGACATCTACACACCGCCCCCTCTCCCAGCACTGCCCTCTGGTGTCTCACTTATTGAGACACCAGAAACGAGTTGTCTTCAATCGCTGAGCGAGCATTGAATTTACTTGCTCTGTGCAAACACAGGGCAGCTTCCCCGTGTGAGAGCTCTTCAGCAGGGCTCTGCATACAGGCTGCACTGGAAGAGCATTAGACAAACATTGCTAGATTGGGTGTGTCATTGGTGATGACACAACATGCCCCCTCCCTGACCGTGACCTAAATTCTTGTCCTGACCCAGCCCTGCTCTGTCCTTCCATTTAGCATTAAATGGTTTTAAACGATTTGATACTAAACAAGGGTCCCCAACAACCCATCCCCTCTGTGCTGTTTGGGCTAATGAGTAAGCATTAGCCTAAACAGCAATGGGTGGCTGTGATTGGCTGAGAGTGTCAGCTGGTCACTTTCTGCCTATCACAGCATCCACTGCTAGTATTAATCAGTACGGCTACAAGACAGTGCACAATCTCTGCCTTAGCCATACCTCCAGTGGGGGTGGGGCTATTGGAATTAAGCCAATAATATATTTCCCAACTATTTGGGCATCCAGTGAAGCAGGGTAGCAATAGAAGGGAGTTAAGGGGGCCATGGGCTGACCCCCATAAAAAGGGGGCAGGTTCTGCCCGATTTACTGGCATGACAGCCTGGTGTGAATGCACATCAGGCTGCCTGCCTTTCATCTAGCCTTTTGTCCAGCCCACTGACGTAGGCACTGTTTCAAACTTCAATGCAGGTTCTTAGTGCCCCGAGCTTAGCACGAGCGCATCTAATGATGCCTTTGCAGCGCTATCCTTCTTGGGGACCGTTCGTTGGTGTTCCCAAAAGTGGGATACCAGGAAACAAAGTTAAGACAGCGGAACAGGACCCAAAAATTGGGACAGTTTTGAAGTATGCAATAACATTTCCTGACTTCAGCAACATTACTTATGTTAAAATATGGATTGTGATTGCTTTGACAACTACTGTATGATGCTGGAGGAAAGTCAGAAACATTATCGCGACAGATTTACATTTTCCACACAATTTGGACTACATGACAGTATTTTAATATATCATATGTATAGGCATTTTGCTAGAGTTGGAATTGCTCATAGCTTGTGTTTTGTAATTGTAGATGAGTGCCGAATTCCTTTTTTAGTTAGATTACAAGGTACACATAATGCTTTGATAATAGGCACCCCCTTCTCCACCTCAGGGCAAGGGACACTGTACATTGACCTCTTGGCCAATGATTACATTAACCATCCCTCCATCCTGCAGTTCTGAGGGATGGAGGGAAGGAGCTTGTGTCCTTTTCACAGCATATTAACCTGCTGTGCACAGATCAAGGAAAGGATGGATGGGGAGGCCATGCCATCAATTTCATTATCCATGCCAATATGGGTTTATCCAAAGAAATTATTGTTTGTTTTTTTAGTTTGCAAACTGGTCATATAATAGTTAAACATGACTCATCTCTTGCTCTGACCTTTAAGTGAACCACACGGCTCATATTTGCAGAATTTCCAAAGCTATAAGTAGGTCGCTTTGTTAAAACATGTTATATTTACAGTTCCGGTAAAGGTCTTTGACTAGCAATAAACAAATCCACTTGTATATACAAATCCTAATTATAATCACTAGTCACATTGATAGCTGTATTGCAAAGAAAAGCAAGAGCACATAATGAAAAAATAACAACTCACACAAAATACCCCCAAAACTAAACTCAATTATAAACTAAATCAGAGAGACAATTTGATCAAAACACAAATCTGGCAAAAACAAGACAAAAGAAAACACAACTGAGCCTACATATATTCAAGCGGAAAGTAAATGATTTAGTAAGCACTCACTGAGAAGTAGCCACGAGGTATATTTTAATCTGTTGATTTATCAGAATTTCACAGGTCACAGTGCTAAATGTTGAGAGACATTCCATGTTTCCACGGATATAGCCCTTTTTTTTTTTTTTTAGTATTTTGTCCCTGTTTTCTTTTTCTTTTTTATATAATTCAATGTTTATTGAGCATGAAATAATAAAGTTGTACAGATTCCACAAATGGTAACATTAGCAGATATAAATTTGTACAGACTTAACAAATATTATTATCTAAAAACCACCAATAGCTGTAGATGTGGCTACATATCTATTATCAGTTCAATGTAAATTAACACTTGTAATCTTTACAAAGCACAACAAAATACAAAATATTGCGATTAAAGAAAAGACACAAGAAAAGAAGAAGAGGAAGTATAGGGGGAAGCAGCCGGGGGGGGGGGGGGGGGAGGGCAAGGGATATATGGTAGCCACCATGGTGGAAGGCATGTATGATATTGAGTAGTGTTCAGATGGAGACCCACCCGGAGTCGCCAAAGAGCCCTGCACTTTGTGTTAGAGATGTGTGCAATGATCCCTTGAAAATCAGATTCAAGAAGAGTCATCCAGTGTAGCCAAATGGCCTTATACCGCTGATAAATATATGTGGCCAACAGAACTAGCTCTTTAATTGACCAGATATCCTCCACTCTCGAATTCCAGTACCTAATAGTTGGAATCAAGTCCCTTCTCCAATTCATCACAATCAAGCTACGGGCTGCATTAACAAGGTGTGGGAGTATTGATCTTTTGTATTTACATATCTAGTGTAGGTGAAAGGCAACTATTGACTCTCTCTATCCCTTCAGTAGGCAAAGTGTAAGATTTGTGAAAAGTGTAAAAAGTGTTAAATTCCAACCCAGTCAAACGATATACTGAGACAACATAAGGACTACGTTGTCTCAGTATTTTTCCTCTGCTTGACACTTCTTTCACATAACTGTGTGTTTGCAAGACTCTTTCTACAGACATGTTTAAAGAAGCTTTTGAAGATAATTGAGAAGATAATGTGACACTGATTCCAGAAGTAGTTAAATAGGGTAAGAAAACAGGTTGTAAGAGGGAGGGGTAAGACAAAATAGTGTAATAGGCATTAAGATTTATGTATGCAGCAACTTAAAGATGTAATCACACTTTCCTTCATCACTTCCTGGGTTTGATATTACAACAAATAAATAGTACTTAAAGGGACATTATAGTCACCTGAACAACTTTAGCTTAATTAAGCAGTTTTGGTGTATAGAACATGCCCCTGCAGCCTCACTGCTCAATCCTCTGCCATTTAGGAGTTAAATCCCTTTGTTTATGAACCCTAATCACACCCCCCTGCATGTGACTTGCACAGCCTTCCATAAACACTTCCTGTAAAGAGAGCCCTATTTAGGCTTTCTTTATTGCAAGTTCTGTTTAATTAAGATTTTCTTATCCCCTGCTATGTTAATAGCTTGCTAGACCCTGCTGTATGTGATTAAAGTTCAATTTAGAGATTGAGATTCAATTATTTAAGGTAAATTACATCTGTTTGAAAGTGAAACCAGTTTTTTTTTTCATGCAGGCTCTGTTAATCATAGCCAGGGGAGGTGTGGCTAGGGCTGCATAAACAGAAACAAAGTGATTTAACTCCTAAATGACAGTGAATTGAGCAGTGAAATTGCAGGGGAATGATCTATACACTAAAACTGCTTTATTTAGCTAAAGTAATTTAGGTGACTATAGTGTTCCTTTAACTTTGAATTAGCTGCTGTTCCCCTGTTTTGTTTAAATTTATTTTGTATGACATTTTCTTTGTTGTCCTCTTTGAAATATGGTCCTCTGCTCAGTAAATATTTCTAATTGTAGTGTTTAGAGATTATGACATCACGGTATTCTGATGACATCACACAAGTTGTGCTTGTTTGTTTAGGCCAATATCAAATTCATCTAAAATTGTTGTCTCTTCTGATCTGTCTTCTTAAAGAATAACTTAGTAAAATCATTTAGGACCGAGAATCTTTTCTTTTTGGTTTAGTATATTATGACAAGTCATCTCATCCATGGCAAAAATGAAATTAGATTTATGTTTTGATCCTTTTTATTAGGATTCCATTACAATTATAATGATTTCATTACACACTAGACTTGTGCAGGACAAAAAATGTTGCTTCTTTTGAAACACTTTGGGTTATTATTATTACTGGTATTTATAGTATCTCACAAAAGTAAGTACATCCCTCACATTTTTGTAAATATTTTATTATATCTTTTCATGTGACAACACTGAAGAAATGACACTCTGCTACAATGGAATGTAGTAAGTGTACAGCCTGTATAACAGTGTAAATTAGCTGTCCCCTCAAAATAACTCAACACACAGCCATTAATGTCTAAACCGTTGCCAACAGAAGTGAGTACACCCCTAAGTGGAAATGGGCTAATTATTACACAATATCAGTCATCTTTGCAATGCCAATTCAGAGTTGGCAAAATTAGACTATTATATATCTGTATAAAAGAGAATGTTAAGTGAAAGAGCTTTAATGATTTATTGTCATCTTTTTCGTTTTGCTTGTATTCGTGGAAAATGGGAGCAGGAGTCATTTCACGTTCAAAATAGGGGTTTTATTCAAAAATGAAAGGAAAAAGTCAGCGGGTAATTGACCACCCATTTACCTCTTCTACTCTGACAAGAACAAAGCTTTCCCACACATCCAGTCTGTAGCATCAGTGACAAGGGTTAAAGAAAACAGTGCCCTATCATCTCATGCCAACTGTGTCCGTGGTGGAGCAGGCACGTCAAGACTTAACGTGCATGTCGAAACCACTGCAATGCATGGTACTTGCAAAAAGGGAGAGCAGCAGCAGGAGTAATTTAATATTAGTTTTTATTTATTCTTTTTTGTGTGTGTTTGAACAAGGAGATGACCCCCAGCATCACATTTTAGAATATTTTATTTCCTACAAAGAGTTAAAAAAAAAAAAAAAAAAAGAAAGACCTGCCACACTAAGTGCAGGCAGGGTAAATGTGCAGTAAACTGCTGCCACATCCTGTGTATATTACTAAGGGAAGAAGCTTGCAATTTCTAAAGCACAAGCAGTGGCATGGAAGCACACTGCAAAGTAAATTATCTGTCTCTTACAAAGACAAAAACACACAAAAATACAAATCAGCAAAAGAAATTCTAAATCAGTGAATCAAAGTGGGTGTAAGTGACATTGGCAGTTCAGTCCAAAAGCAATCTCCAATTATATTACACACTGTCATTAAATATTTAATGGATAATTGAGAGCAGAGGAGACCCCCCACAGGTGGTTCTACTGCTCTCCAAAGCATAGCTGTGATTGCTATGGTAACTCCCTAGTTTGCTAGGGAGTATAGGAACAGAGTGAGTGACATGACTTGGTTCAGGCACGCATCCCTTCCAACAGTTCTGCCAGACAGTTCAGATTGGGAACCCATTTCTTTCTTTCTTGCGATCTGTTTTTTTTTTCTTTTTGGTATCTGACCCTAAGAGAAAAAAAAAATCCCTTTACAAATTATGCCTCCTAACTGCGTAATCCAGTCCTGGATACAGAAGCCCACAAGGCTAGTCTGACCGTGGAAAGAAGGGTTACATAAAACACGTGCAAGACTAAAACATACAGAATTATACATTGAATTCAGATTGTTGGTATCTAACTTGGCAATTACAAATAGCCAAGTTGGGTGATTTCAAAAAATTTCTTTATTCTGGCCTAAATGTGAAATTACCAGGTCAATACCCAACAAGACCCAGTCTAATGAATACAGTATATATCAGGTAAGCAGGTAAACATACATATTAGATCAAAAAAGTGTCCCTAACTAAAAAAAGAGAGGAACCGGAAATGTTGGAATTACCCTTGTGAATAGAGCATATTATGAATAAGTGGACCATAGATTCTGAACGTACAACTTCAAAAACTAATTACATATTAAGTATAGAAACACACAAGTTAGAAAAGGTATAGAGGAATCTTAAAGACAACACCCACACATAGCATAAAAAGAATTGGCCGTTTTTAGACTTCCTTAATATTTATTTTCTGTTTGTTTATTGTTTTATGGGCTATTCTTTTTGGGCGCAAGAGGTTATGAGGGTATTATATCCTTGACTTGTTTAGTTTGGATTTTTTGTGGGTTGTGTATTGCCGCATGGGCAGGGATTCTATATCCCGAGGGTATTGGCTGGTTGTGGTTTAGACAGGGTCTTTTTTTTTTTTTCATTTAGATTACGTAGAATTTTGATCTCGTAATTTTCGCACCCACATCCACCTTTCCTTTAGGTTTAACAAGTGTGTAGGGATCTTTTATCCCGAGGTATTAGGAGTGTCTGTCTGAGTTTACCTCAACAGCGTTTTACAGCAAATCCGGAGTAATACTTAGGAGTTTACTTATTATAGCATTTAGGTAGGATAAATTAAGATCCACTAAGTCTCTACGGTCTACTCTCAACAACTATCCAGCCCAGCTCCTAATCAATACTTTTTTGCAAGTTGCAACCATGTAATATCCAATGTTATTGGATGTAGTAATCAAGTAGAAATTTTGTTTCAATGTCATTATAGATAAAATAATCAGCCTTTATAGGGATTCTACACTAAATACTGTCACATTGATTTTTGAGAATTTTTCTAGGTGGCAAACTATATTCCCATTTTAGACATTTAGTAGGCATACCATTCCACATTTGTCCTAGCACCAAATACCGTATATACTCGAGTATAAGCCGAGTTTTTCAGCCCATTTTTTGGGCTGAAAAACCCCAACTCGGCTTATACTCGAGTCAAGGTCTGTATTATGGCAATTTACATTGCCATAATACAGACTGGGGGGAGAGGGGGGCTGGCAGAGCTGTACTTACCTGTTCTGCAGCTCCTGTCAGCTCTCTCCTCCTCCGCGCCGTCCGTTCAGCACCTCGGTCAGCTCCCAGTGTAAATCTCGCGAGAGCCGCGGCTCTCGCGAGACTTATAGTGTGAGCTGATAGAAGGAGCTGCACGGACGGCGCAGAGGAGGAGAGAGCTGACAGGAGCTGCAGAACAGGTAAGTTACAGCTCTGCCAGCCCCCCTCTCCCCCCCACTGAACTGCCACTGGACCACCAGGGAAGGAGAGCCCCCCTCCCTGCCATGTATCAAGCAGGGAGGGGGGACGAAAAATAAATAAAAATATAAATAAAATAAGAAATAATAATAAAAAATAATAATAATAATTAAAAAAAAATAATAAAAAAAGGGGGTATAAGGACCACTGTGGGAGGGGGGGGGGGTATAAGGACCACTATGGGAGGGAGGGGGTGGGATAAGGACCACTATGGGAGGGAGGGGGGGTATAAGGACCGCTATGGGAGGGAGGGGGGGATAAGGACCACTATGGGAGGGAGGGGGGGGGGGGTAAGGACCACTATGGGAGGGAGGGGGGGGGATAAGGACCACTATGGGAGGGAGGGGGGGTAAGGACCACTATGGGAGGGAGGGGGGGGATAAGGACCACTATGGGAGGGAGGGGGGGATAAGGACCACTATGGAAGGGAGCGGGGGATAAGGACCACTATGGGAGGGAGGGAGGGGGGATAAGGACCACTATGGGAGGGGGGGGATAAGGACCACTATCGGAGGGAGGGGGTGGGATAAGGACCACTATGGGAGGGAGGGGGGGAGAAAAGGAACACTATGGGAGGGAGGGGGGGATAAGGACCACTATGGGAGGGAGGGGGATAAGGACCACTATGGGAGGGAGGGGGGATAAGGACCACTATGGGAGGGAGGGGGGGATAAGGACCACTAGGGGAGGGGAGGGGGAAGTAAGGACCACTAGGGGAGGGGAGGGTAAGGACCACTAGGGGAGGGGTGAGTCAGGACCACTGGGGGAGGGGGGTGAAGGAACACGGGGGTGGGGAGGTAAGGACCACTGAGGGAGGAGGAGGGGAGGTCAGGACATATGGGGGGGGGCAAATATCCTTGCACCGGCCCTGCACACACTGCATTCATACACTGCACTCATACACACACACACTGCACTCATACACACACACTGCACTCATACACACTGCATTCATACACACACACACTTCATTCATACACACACACGCTGCACTCATACACACGCTGCACTCATACACACGCTGCACTCATACACACGCTGCACTCATACACACACGCTGCACTCATACACACATGCTGCACTCATACACACACACGCTGCACTCATACACACACACGCTGCACTCATACGCACACACTGCATTCATTATACACACACTGTAAATAAATATTCAATTAATATATTTTTTTTAGGATCTAATTTTATTTAGAAATTTACCAGTAGCTGCTGCATTTCCCACCCTAGTCTTATACTCGAGTCAATAAGTTTTCCCAGTTTTTTGGGGAAAAATTAGGGGCCTCGGCTTATATTCGGGTCGGCTTATACTCGAGTATATACGGTAAATGATTTTCCAAATAATATTTGCATTGGGGTGTTGTCTTTAAGATTCCTATATACACTGTATTAATGAAATGTTCTATTCATAAGAGACCTTGCACCTGACCACAAGACCTGACATCACTGATTGTGTAAAATGACGCTCAAGCCCCCCTTTCCACCGAGTAAACCTCATGCTAGGGAAGATGGCGCTTGAGCCCCCTATCCCCACCCGTGTCCAAAACAATACCACCTCTCGGTGGGTGGACACTTAGCTAACCACTTAGTTTTTGAGCCAATTAATTATATTGATAGGTGGACACTAACCCAGACACTTAACAATTAATCCAATTAATGATGTTTATTTACCGATATCTTGATAATCAATGATGACGCAAAATGCCTCTTAAAAGGGCCTGCGAGCCCGTTCTTGCTTCACTTGCCAATAAATTTCCTCGAAGTTATTTTAACCTGAACTCCGTGTGTCAGTCTGAATTACTTCAGCGTATATACGCAATTAAATTTTCTTTAATTTGGACAGGAACAGATAGACATTTAAACATCTTTGTTTACTGCTAAAAAATACCATAACAACTTTAGCGCCCAACGTGGGGCACCGGGCTATGTCTGGCCGGTGAGCCGTCCTAAGGAAGACGCTGTTGGACGGAGGAATCCAGGGGGAAGGAAAGGAGACTGATCACCTCCAGGTACACGGTAGAGACTTCTGCAGAGCCACCAGTATGTTCCGGCCCCTTTGATTGACCCGTCCACGTGTCTGTGACTGCTTCCCGGGAGGACATCAAAGACAGGTAAAATCTTGCCCGGTGTCTCGTTACTCACTTGTTTACCTGCATTTAGTCTATCTGTTGCCTGGGTGTGTTTGAATTGTTTGCTTGTTTCCCCCTTTTTGGGATAAAGGGGGGGTGGACCTGCGGGGGTTTTGCCTGGGGTCCTTTGTTTGCTTGTTTTCCCCTTTTTGGGATAAAGGGGGGTGGACCTGCGGGGGTTTTGCCTGGGGTCCTTTGTTTGCTTGTTTTCCCCTTTTTGGGATAAAGGGGGGTGGACCTGCGGGGGTTTTGCCTGGGGTCCTTTGTTTGCTTGTTTTCCCCTTTTTGGGATAAAGGGGGGTGGACCTGCGGGGGTTTTGCCTGGGGTCCTTTGTTTGCTTGTTTTCCCCTTTTTGGGATAAAGGGGGGGTGGACCTGCGGGGGTTTTGCCTGGGGTCCTTTGCTTGCTTGTTTTCCCCTTTTTGGGATAAAGGGGGGTGGACCCGGGGGATTTGCCTGGAGTCCTGTTGCCTGTTTACCTCTTTTAGGAGCCTCGTGGCTGTGGCTGTATGGAAAAAGAGGGGTGTTGGATCCCCCTTGCTTGTTTTCCCCTTTTTGGGATAAAGGGGGGTGGACCTGCGGGGGTTTTGCCTGGGGTCCTTTGTTTGCTTGTTTTCCCCTTTTTGGGATAAAGGGGGGTGGACCTGCGGGGGTTTTGCCTGGGGTCCTTTGTTTGCTTGTTTTCCCCTTTTTGGGATAAAGGGGGGTGGACCTGCGGGGGTTTTGCCTGGGGTCCTTTGTTTGCTTGTTTTCCCCTTTTTGGGATAAAGGGGGGGGTGGACCTGCGGGGGTTTTGCCTGGGGTCCTTTGCTTGCTTGTTTTCCCCTTTTTGGGATAAAGGGGGGTGGACCCGGGGGATTTGCCTGGAGTCCTGTTGCCTGTTTACCTCTTTTAGGAGCCTCGTGGCTGTGTCTGTATGGAAAAAGAGGGGTGTTGGATCTGTGGAGATTGTGTGGACTCATAGTTTCCTGGGGATCCTTCTGGTGTCACTTTGATAGCCTAGCTAGCCTCATTGTGCACATAGCTCTGCTTGCAGAGAGGTGGTACCCTCCAGCTTTGAGCGCTGAGCTGGAGTCATTCCAATTGTTATTTGTGGTGCGTGGATTCGGGCAGGCATTGCTGTCTCCATCACCACGGGGTAGTGAGACTTATGAGTGGGTTCATAGGGGCACTACGAGGGTGAGGATAGAGGTGGCCACTCTTAGTGGACTGCTGTAACGAGGGAGGCTTACGGATCTCGGACCGGTGTCAGTTGTTTTCCGTGGCCGCTGGTAGTGAGACTTGAGGAAGTCGTTCTCCGAGCGGAGACACTACGAGATTGAGGGAGGTGACCTCGGTCACACGAGTAAAGGAAAGGATTACTGTTGATTTTATTTGAACTGTGATGCATGCACTGTATTTCAATTGTATTGTTGTCTTGTTTGTTTAATTAGGAGTCATTCAAACTCCTGTGTCTGTCTCTAAGGATTTCTCCTTACCTTTTTACCTTCTCTACACTTCCTATATTATTACTCTATCCACTCCTATTTCTCTTGATAGAGAAGTGATTGGTCACACACTTCTCACCTCGCTCCAATCCGTGTCTACCACCCCGGGTAGGCGGATTCAGTGACTAGTCTACGTTTTGGGAAGACGCACTTGAGGGGGGACCCACCCTTCCTCGAGTGGCAGTCGAGCATTGTAGACGTTCTTGTTCATTTTCCTTTTCTTTCCCTATATCTAGGACGCTGGTGTAGGGGGAATATGGGACAGGAATTGAGTAAGCCCGGTAGGGGCTGGCTCGCATGTGATTTAGTTGAGGACAGAGAGGGAGAGGAGATGGTTAAAGGTGTTGAAAGAATTGCTAAAGTGTGTAAAATTGCTGTGCCTTCATGTGGTAGATTGCAGCCAGAAAGCTGGCGTAGATTACTGACAGAGAAGAAAGGCAAGCTTACAGATAACGATCTATTAAAGACTGCTGAAGCGTGGTACAGAGTAGCGAAGGCTATTCAGCAGGAAGGTTGGGTTGAGGAAGAAATAAATCACAAAGGTGTGAAATTGTTTGTGTACCATAATAATTGTGTTGCTGGGGTATTCCCTCAGCCAGCGCCCCAAAATGGCGCCCAGGGGGTGTCTATCCCCAAGGTTCAGTCAGCAATAGGTGATAGCCAGCTGACTATGTTCCCCACTCCTGATCCTCCCGATGCCCATCCCGTCACCTCCCCTGTCTGCCCAGTCCTGAATTCTGATGGATCTTTCTTTTCCCCTTCCCCATCCCTAACATTCCCATCATCCTCATCCATCCCTGCACTATCTTCTGTACCTAGTCCGAATATTTCCTCTGCTATTTCTTCTCTACACTCTCTCTCCGTTGATAACCCTACCCTCCCATCTGCATCCGCCCAGCTAACTAACCCCTCCTCCCTTGCTGCTGCCAATCCTACTACACCCGCTCCGGCTCCTCCTTCTACACCCACCCCTACCAATTCCTCTCCGTCCTCTTCCGTACCCGCCCCTACCCCGGTCCAATATCCCACCTCCTTCCCAAATCCCCACCCAACTCTCCTGCCCTCCCCAGCCTGGCCATACCCTTTCCCATATCCCATGGCCCTGCCCTATCCAAATTATCCATACCCCCTCCCCCAAGCCACTCCCCAGGTTCCGGTCATGCCCAGTCCGGCACAGTCTGCCCCGGATGTGCCCACATCCAACATGGCTGCCACTTCTTCCCTTAACCCTAATGCAGCTTCCTTTCACGCCCCCAATATGGCGGCCCCCAGTCATTCAGCACCCCTGATGCCGGTGCTTCCCGGTGACTACTTATCCCAAGACTATGACCCGCTAGCCACCCCCGCATCTGGGACTCCCTCCCATCCCCCGGTTCTGTCACCTCAAGCGGCCCCCTCACGTAGAAGGGCCCAGATCGTAGAAATAGAGGAGGAAGAGGATGACAGGGTATCCCAGGACTCATTGGAGGCTGCGGGAGCCTCAGCCCACCGTTCCATCGATGATCCTTTTGGACACAAGGGTCGGGGAGAACGGGCCCCTCCTAAATATGTTGCCTTTAACCCCACTCAAGCTAGTGCTTTAATGAAATCACTCCCTGACCCAGAAAAGCAGCCTATGCCTTTCTACCGTGGGATAGTTCAAATTCAGAAAACTTATTCCGCCGCATGGCGTGATTTACTGAGCATTTGTGCTATTAAAGCAGGGGATGCATATTGGCCCAGCATGGCCCGCCACCTCAGTACAGATCTGCTCACCAGTGATGTTGATTACCCCTCCGGAGTAACTTTTTGCAACCAATTAAGAGAATGGGCTAAGGACAAACTTGCAGATCAGGCTGCTGGCCTTACTGATGTTATACAAGATAAAGGAGAATCAGTGGAAAGGTTTCATGCAAGACTGTATCAAATGTTTACAGATTTGGGGTTTGATCTTACTGATAAGATTCATTCACAAATGCTGTCTGGTGCATTTGTCCAAGGTGTTAAAGACTCTATACGCAAGGGAATAATTGCTGCACGCCCTGAATATAAGGTTGTTCCTCTGGATACTTTACTCTTAGTTGCTAGGGGTCTGGAATCTGCCCAGACCCCCAGAAGGCCCAGTTCCGCTCCTCTTATGGTGTCCCGCACCACCCCCGTTCCCAAGGGCACCAAACTAGAGGATGGATATTGCTTTAATTGCAAGGCTAAAGGACATTTTAAAAATGATTGCCCAGAACCTAAAAGAGAGCCAAGAAAGCCGTTCAAGCCTGCCCCGGCCCCCAAGGCCGAGGCAACGGTTCCAATAGTTGAGGAACCTGATGATTAGGAAATTGGCAAGCCTGTGTCTGTAACCCCTGTCATGGCAGTGTCTACAGGGGATAAGGGGGGGCCACTTGCTACAGTGACTTTACCCATTGAGGGCCAACCAACCACATTTCTTGTTGACACAGGTGCAGCCCGAAGTGTTCTGCGAGAACAAGACCTGCCAGACCCATCTTTTCTGTCAAATATTGATGTCTCTTGTGTTGGAGTGGATGGCCAGCCAAGACACAGTCCTTTAACAACTCCTTTACGAGTTGGCACTAGCCTGCTTGCTCGTTTTGTGGTATCCTCCACATGCCCAATTAACCTGTTAGGCGCTGATGTCTTCTCACGCCTGCAGGCATCTATCACCTTCACTCCAGATGGACAAGTAGAAATGTCTACACCTCTATCTGAATCAGACACCTCAGCCTTGTGCTCTCTACCTCTGATGCTGCATTTAGAAGAACCCCGTAGGGAAGCTGCAGAACCGAGGTCCAATTTCCCAGATGTGTTAAAAACACAGGTGCCTGCTAAATTATGGTCCTCAGGCCCAGAGGACATAGGTCACCTAAATGTTCCCCCTGTGGTGGTGAAGCTTATTCCAGGAGCTAAGTTACCAAGAAAACCACAATATCCTTTAAAACCAGCACAGGCTGCAGCCATTTCTATTCAAATCAAAGCACTCTTAGAGAAGGGTGCTCTAGTGAAATGTAAATCAGAATGTAATACTCCATTATTTCCTGTGAAGAAGAAAACTCCAAAAGGTGAGCCAGAGAAGTACAGGATGGTTCAGGATCTCCGTGCTGTCAATGAAGCAACTGTCCTGGACACCCCTCTTGTACCAAACCCTCACACTCTGCTCTCTGGAGTCCCACCATCTGCAAAGTACTTCACAGTCATTGACCTGGCTAATGCCTTCTTCAGTGTTCCACTGGACCCAACCTGTCAATACCTGTTTGCTTTCACCCATGAAATGCAACAGTATACCTGGACTGTCATGCCCCAAGGGGCACACAATTCTCCAAGTCAATTTGCAAGAGCCATGTGCACCATCCTTGACCCATGGCAAGCTGAACACCCAGAAGTTGTTTTGCTCCAGTATGTGGATGATTTACTGCTCTGTGGAGATGATATACCCACTACTGAAAAGTGTTCAATTAGTCTCCTTTGCTATTTGGCAGAACAAGGATGCAAAGCTTCACTCCTCAAGCTGCAATTCTGCCAACCTTAAGTAATTTTCCTTGGTCATTGCCTATCTCAAGGTACCAGACACCTTACTCGGGACCGGGTAAGGGCAGTACTGGATATCCCTCCTCCAAGGACTTCAAAATCTCTTCATGCCTTCTTAGGCCTCATTTCCTACTGCAGAGCATGGATCCCAGAAGCCTCTCTGCTTATGCAACCTCTCTATGATGCACTCAAGTCAGACCCATTCTGCCTGACCAATGAAGCTCTGGATAATTTCAAATCCCTTAAACGTGCCATAGCTTCTGCCCCTGCCTTGGGCCTACCAGACTATACCAAACCTTTCAAATTATTTGTCTCTGAAAAACAAGGCCATGCTACAGGAGTTCTCACCCAAACTAATGACTTAAGAGGCCGCCAGAGGCCTATCGGATATTTCTCATGTCAACTGGACATTGTGGCCAGAGGGACCCCTTCCTGCCTTAGGGCTGTTTTTGCTGCAAGAGAACTCATTGAAAGAACTGCAGACCTAGTCCTTGGCCACCCTCTGGTTGTTTTGGCCCCTCATGACATCTCTGCCATTATCAACCAAGTCCAGCTCAAGCACGTGTCTCCTGCCAGACACCTGCGCCTACAATGTCATCTTCTTCTGCCTGACAACATTTCCATACAAAGATGTCAAGTTCTTAATCCTTCCACTCTTCTTCCACTCCCTGAGGGGGGTATCTACTATGGTTCATCACGGATGAAACCTACATCTACCTTCTCTGTGGGTGTATCAAGAAAATGCATCCAGATTTAACATTTTATGAAGAAAAGACACCTCTCTGTGAAGGCCCGGATTATGACTTCTGTACCATGTGGTACAAGCCAAACATTACTCCTGAACCTTGCTATGAAGATGAGCTTTATCACTGGATTGATGTGAAGCTCACTGCTCAAAATCTCTATTGTGACTCTGAAGGCAATAGCATGGTCCTGATCCAACTACCTCCAGAACTCAATTACCTGTACCGTCATTGGGATACTGCTATCCCACATATCCCCGTTACCAAGTTAAAAACCAGGTCATGGAATGATCTTGGGCCCATGGCAAAATTATGGGCCACCATGGATGAATTACAGTTACAGGAAAATGGTATTGCCAAATACCCAACAACTGATCTTCTTGAAGCATGGCCACGCCATTTCCTGGAAAAGGAATTTCAAGATCTGGTCATAGTGAATGATTATGACCCAGAAACACCTCATGACTGTTTTGAACAGATGAAAATGGAGACAGTGCACTTACCAACTGTGCATGAGAATCCATTACCAGATCCAGATTTTACCCTGTTTGTGGACAGTTCAAGGTATGCTGATGAAGAAGGAAAATACCATACAGGGTATGCCGTAACCACAACAGATGAAGTTATCAAATCATCATCTTTACCGCCAGCAATGTCTGCGCAAGAAGCTGAATTACAAGCCCTGACTTCAGCATGCAAAATTTCCGAAGGAAAACGTGCCAACATCTATACAGATTCAAGATATGCTCTGGGTGTGGCACATGACTTCGGCCTCATTTGGAAGACAAGAGGATTTCTTACCACCGCCGGTACACCAGTCAAACACAGCTCTGCAATCAAGGAACTAATGGATGCCCTCCTACTCCCTGAAGAAGTGGCCGTTTTGAAAGTCAAGGCACATGGGAAGTTGGATACAGATGAAGCAAAGGGCAACCATTTGGCTGACCAGGCCGCTAAGCAAGCAACCAGAGATTTGCAGGAAGTGGATGAAGAAGTGTCCGGACAAGAAGAAGAAGTTCCTATTTTCACTCTACAAACCCTTCCTACTGATTTAAGAATTTTGCGAGAACAGCAAGCTGCAATTACCCCTGAAGAAATCCAGAAATGGAAGAAGAAAGGAGCTATCCTAAAGGACGGAATATATTACAACAACTCTAAATTCTGCCTTCCCAAAAATTTATATCCAGCAGTTGTCCAATGGGCACATGGGCCTGCACACCTGTCAAAAGACTTAATGGCCGCCCTCATACAAAAGTATTATGAAGCACCTGGAATCACAACATTGATCAACAGCTTCTGCAGGGCCTGTGTCATTTGTGCAAAATGCAATCCAGGAAAACCAATCAAAGTGCCTTCAAAACACCTGGCAAAACCCATGTACCCATTCCAGAGAATTCAAATTGACCATATCCAAATGCCCAAGAGTGGGCCTCATGAATATGCACTAGTAATAGTGGACATGTTCTCAGGCTGGCCAGAAGCTTACCCAGTGGCCAATATCACTGCAAAAACAACCGCAAGACGCCTACTTACAGATATTGTATGTAGATTCGGACTTCCAGAAGTCATTGAAAGTGATTAGGGCCCAGCTTTTACAGCAACAGTGACTAAAGAAATTTGGACTGCTCTGGGGGTGACCCTAGCCTTTCACACCCCTTACCACCCACAAAGTAGTGGTAAAGTAGAGCGCATGAACGGCACTTTAAAAGCCAGAATGTTAAAAATGTCACAAGATACAAAGATGCCCTGGCCAGAAAGCCTGTCAATAGCTTTATTCAGCGTTAGGCACACACCTAGAGGGAAGCACTCATTATCCCCATATGAGATTCTATTTGGGACAGCTCCCAGACTAGGTTGTTATTACCCACAACAGTTACAGCTTCAATCAGATGTTTTAGTAGACTATGTAACTGAACTCGCAAGTGCCTTAAACAAAATACATGCCCAAGTTTTCTCTTCAATTCCAGATCCCGATTTGGATACAGGTACCCACAACCTGCTTCCCGGAGATTGGGTTCTGGTTAAGAAATTTGTGCGGAAAAATACCCTGGAACCAAGATTTGACGGTCCATTCCAAGTTCTCCTGATCACCGCAACCTCCGTCAAATTGGCCGGCAAGCCGCATTGGATCCACGCTTCCCACTGCAAGAAGTCTCCTGCCCCAGAGGAAGCAGATACCGCACAAGCATGTACCTCTGGTACATCATCTCCTTAATTAGTTCAATTAATGCCCAGCAAGTAGCCATCACCAAAGATGTTAGTGGGTACACCTTCTGGTATAATTCATCATGTACTCACGTGGCTACTTATACCTTTGATTATTGTGACATCGTAGAATGCCCATTCCCTACATCACAAATTCAGAATATCTATAGAGATATCCCTTATGCAAAAGACCCATATGTTTGTGTAGTTGACAAACAATGGGGGCACAATTGTGACCATTGGGGGGCGGCGGGATGGAATGCCGGGCCTGCCTGGGGTTACAAACCAAAAAGTGCCTTATCTAAAGTAGATGATCATGGTAGATCCCTTCTCCAGAGAATGACTTTGAGAAAGCCTGGGGGGGGTACACCAATGAAATTAATCCTTAACATTGAGCATCCAAGTCCAACAGATGCAGACCAATATGTAATGGGAATGTATTGGAAAAAGGGTTCCTACCACAAGTTAGGGCATTTCTACCTCAAAGATATGTGCAACTCTTCTGAGTGGCAAGGGGCCACCCATATGGTCCCTAACCCATTAAAACCACACATCCAGACCTTTCAAGACATGATGGCCATTGCTAACCCCACCTTTGAAGATACCATGGCCGCTGAAACAGGTTTTAATGATGTTAACCTATGGTTAGAATGGATGAAATATAATGCTAATAAGCATAACAAGACCGCATGCTATGTGTGTGGCGGTGCCCGGCCTCACCTGGGCACTGTGCCTTTAACCCTGCCGGTAGATATAGAAGAATGTGTTTTGAGTCTTTTTGCCTATCACTATGATTTCAACAGGTCCATATGTAAAGCATGGACAGTAGAGTATCCTCTTCAAACTAAGGATGTCAAACCCCCAGATGGTATTACAGTATATAAAGGTAATTACACTTGTTATGCTAATTATGATGGAATTGGTAAATTCTTGGGTAACTTCTCTAAGGGGTATTGTGCTACCTACAGAAATGTCTCCATGAACTTGTTGCAGTTTCATACTAGGTCATTAGGGGATATTTACTGGTTGTGTGGGGATTTACAGCTAAGATCCAGAATGGACAAAGAATGGTGGGGGGAGTGTACTTTGGCTAAAGCCATCATCAGAGGCGGCTCTCTAATTAGGCGGTTTAGGCGGCCGCCTAAGGCCTCGCGCTGTGTGGGGCCTCGCGGCCGCCTAAACCGCCATAGGGCAGACTGACATGTCGGGTCCTTGAGGACCCGACACAGGAGGGGGCCCGGCGGCTTCCCCTGTATGCCCCCGGGTGCGAGGCCCCTCCTGTCAGTCTGACCGGGAGAGCCAGCCTTCAGTCTGCAGCTCCGCCGGGTGTGAGTTGCAGACTGAAGTGTCTCGCGATCTCTAGCCAATCAGAGCGTTGCCGCGGGTTACCACGGCAACGCTCTGACTGAAGATCGCGAGACACTTCACCATGTGGTCCGCAGAGCCAACTGGACCACCAGGGAGTTTGACTGCCACCACTGGACCACCAGGGAGTCTGACACCACTGGACCACCAGGGAAAAAGGTACCTGCCAGCCCACCTGTCACCCCATCTGCCACCCCCTCACCCTGTCACCCCCCTCACTCAGTCACCCCATCTGTCACCCCCCTCACACCCCCCTCACCCTGCCACCCCATCTGCCACCCCTCACCCAGTCACCCCATCTGTCACCATGCCTCCCCACCTGTCACCCTATCTGTTGCCCCCCTCACCCTGTCACCCCATCTGCCACCCTGCCACCCCCTCACCCTGCCACCCCACCTGTCACCCCATCTGCCACCCCTCACCCTGTCACCCCATCTGCCACCCTGTCACCCCATCTGCCACCCAGTCACCCCATCTGTAACCCTGCCACCCCACCAGTCACCCCATTTGTCACCCTGCCACCCCCTCACCCTGTCACCCCACCCTGCCACCCCCTCACCCAGTCACCCCATCTGTCACCATGCCACCCCACCTGTCACCCCCTCACCCTGTCACCCCATTTGCCACCCTGCCACCACCCTCACCCAGTCACCCCATCTGTCACCCTGCCACCCCACCTGTCACCCCCTCACCCTGTCACCCCATCTGCCACCCCCTCACCCTGTCACCCTGCCACCCCACCTGTCACCCCCCTCACCCTGTCACCCCATCTGCCACCCCCTCACCCAGTCACCCCATCTGTAACCCAGCCACCCCACCTATCACCCTCTCACCCTGTCACCCCATCTGCCACCCCTTCACCCTGTCGCCCCATCTGCCACATCCCTCACCCAGTCACCCCATCTGTCAACCAGACACCCCACCTGTCACCCCCCCTCACTCAGCCACCCCACCTGTCACCCCCTCACTCAGCCACCCCACTTGTCACTCTCCCCACCCAGCCACCCCACCTGTCACCCTCCTAAACCAGTCACACCACCTCACACTGTTAACTCCCTCCCCCTGCCACCCACCTGTCACCCCCTCACTTTGTCACCCCCCCTCACCCTACCACCCCACCTGTCACCCCCCCTCACCCTGTCACACCACTCACCCTGCAAACACCCCACCTGTCACCCCATCTGCGACCCCCTCACCCAGTCACCCCATCTGTAACCCTGCCACCCCCTCACTCAGCCACCCCACCTAGCACCCCCTCACCCTGTCACCCCACCCTGCCACCCCCTCACCCTGTTGCAACATCTGCCACCCCCCTCACCCAGTCACCCCATCTGTCACCCAGCCACCCCACCTGTTACCCCCCTCACTCGGCCACCCCACCTGTCACTCTCCCCACCCAGCCATCCTACCTGCCACCCTCCTAACCCAGTCACACCACCTCACACTGTCACCTCCCTCCCCCTGCCACCCACCTGTCACTCCTCTCTCACCCTGCCACCCCACCTGTCACCCCCTCACTTTGTCACCCCCTCACCCTGCCACCCCCTCACTTTGTCACCCCCTCACCTTGCCACCCCCCTGTCACCCCCTCTCACCATGCCACCCCACTGTCACCTCCTCTCACCATGTCACCCCCTCTTACTCTGTCACCCACCCTGTGACCCCCCACTGTCACCCCCCTTACGCTGTCACCTCATCCTGTCACCCCACCTCACCCTACCACCCCACCTGTCACCCCCCTCACCCTGTCACCCCCTCACCCTGTCACACCCCTCACCCTGCAACCCTCACCCCCCTCACCCTGTCACACCCCTCACCCTGCAACCACCCCACCTGTCACCCCCTTCACCCTGTCGCCTCCCTCACCCTGTCACCCCACCTGTCACCCCTCTCACCCTGCCACCCCACCTATCACCCAGCAAACCCATCTGTCACCCCACCTGTCACACCCTCTCACCCTGCCACCCCACCTGTCACCTTCCTCACCCATTCTCAACATGCCACCCCACCTGTCACCTCCCTCTCACCCCCTCTCACCTTGTCACCCCCTCACCCTGTTACTTCCCTGTCACCCCTTCTCACCCAACCTGTCACCCCCCTCACCCTGTCACCCCACCTCTTACTCTGTCACCTCACCCTGCCACTCCCCAAACAATATGTCACCCCCTCTCAGCCTGTCACCCCACCTCACATTGTCAGCCCCTAACACTATGTCATCCCCTCTCACCATGTCACTCCACCTCAAATTGTCAGCCCCTAACACTGTCACCCCCTCTCACCAAGTCACCCCCTCTCACCAAGTCACCCCACCTCACATTATGTCACCCCACCTCACATTATGTCACCCCACCTCACATAATGTCACCCCACCACACACTGTCACCCCACCACACAGTCACCCCACCTCACACTGTCAGCCCTTAACACTATGTCACCCCACCTCACATTCTGTCAGCCCCTCACACTCTGTCACCCCCTCACACTCTGTCACCCCATCACACTCTGTCACCCCCCTCTCACAGTAATGTCACCCCCTCTTACTCTGTTACCCCCTACACAATGTCACCCTCCCTCTCACACTAGGTCTCCCCCTCTCACAGTAGGTCTCCCTCTCACACACTAGGTCTCTCACCTCTCACATTATGCCACCCCATCCCACTCTCACCCCCCTACACAATGTCACCCTCCCTCTCACACTAGGTCTCCCCCCTCACACACTAGGTCACCCTCCTGTCACCCCCTCTTACTCTGTCACCCACCCTGTGACCCCCCACACTGTCACCCACCCGTACTCTGTCACCTCACCCTGTCGCTCCCCACACACTGTCACCCCACCTCACACTTTCACCCCCTCACACTAAGTCACCCACCCTCTTATTCTGTCACCCACCCTCTTACTCTGACACCCCCCTCTTACTCTGTTACCCACCTTCACTATGTCACCCTCCCTCTCACTCTGTCAACCCCTCTCACTCTGTCACACCCCTTTACTAATGTAACCCTCTCACACTGTCACCACCCCTCACATTATGTCATTTCCCCCACACACTCTGCCACCACTCTCTAGGCACACTGACACCCCTCCATACACACGGTCTCTCCCTCCGCACACACGGGCACCTCCCTTCATTCTCACTGTCAACCCTCAACACTCTGGCACCCACCTCCATACACTTTGGCACCCTCCTGCTCTTTTACACTCACCCTGCCACAGTTACCCCTTTACTCACCCCGTCTCCCCCTGAAGGCAATAATTATACACACTGTCATAAAATAGCTCCGCCATAAACTCAGTGCCAAAGGCCACAGGCAGTACACAAACATACACATGCTCAGAGAAACATACATACATATACAAGGATACTCCCTGCCAGACACACATTCTCAGGCACACAGAGGTAGACAATGCAACAATGTATACATAGACTAGCTCTCTATATCCAGTGCTGCAAGCTCCCTCTTCAATATATCTACAGCTTCTTATACACACAAATCAACTGCTATTTTTTTCAATAATGGTGTTAGTGGGGGGCCTCATGTATGAGTCTCGCCTAAGGCCTCGCCAAGTCTAGAGCCGCCACTGGCCATCATGCCCATACACATTATCTCTGACACACACCTCAACACTCATGAGTCCAGCCACACTAAGGTTAAGCGTGAAGCCCCGGTGAAAGGAAGTTTTGATCCTCACGTTTATATTGATGCCATTGGGGTGCCTAGGGGGGTGCCCAATGAATTTAAAGCAAGAGAGGAAGTTGCTGCAGGGTTTGAATCACTTTTCACCATAGTTACTGCAAACAAGAATTTAAATTGGATAAATTACATTTATTACAACCAACAGCGCTTTGTTAATTATACCAGAGATGACCTCCAGGGATTAGCCGAACAGTTGCAGGCCACGTCCCAAATGGCCTTCCAGAATAGAATGGCCTTAGACATGATTCTAGCTGAAAAAGGAGGAGTATGTAAAATTTTGCCCGACACCATGACATGCTGCACCTACATCCCAGAAAACACAGGCCCTAATGGTAAAGTTACATTAGCCATAGAAAAATTAAATGAACTCTCTGAAGAGTTAAAAAGGAATTCTGGGATAAAAGATCCCTGGGAAAGATGGTTTGGTTGGATGACAGGATGGCAAAAGGCTTTAATGCATATTGGTATAGCAATACTAATTTTTCTTTTTATCTTTGCTCTTCTCTTTTGTTGTGTCCTCCCTTGTCTGAGAAAATCCCTCATGAAGACTGTTGACCAAGCGGCACCCACTTTCACATATCTCAAAGTTGATGACCAAGATTTCCAAGATCTCAACTCACCCTGTTTACCGCTGCAAACTATCCCTTTTGTTGATAAAGTGCGAGAATTCTAGGAAGGGACCAGCTTAGGGACAGCATCTGTCAGTGAATGGTAAAGACCCCGTGTGGAGAAGTGGTGGGCAAGCCACCATGGGCCACCCATGGGAGTGAAGTGTTCGAGAGCCATACTGACGATGAGTTAGCCTATTAGGGTCAGATTTAGGGACAGACTTGCACTTTGCATTAACACCTAGCTAGCGGCCACGGGGTTTCTGTGCCTTTGGGCTAACACGTCTTCTGGTATTAACAAATAAAGTTTATCTCTTAGAATCTAACATTTCATAGGGGGGACTGATGTAGAATTATTAAAAATCTTTATTGAACTTGTATTGAATTATTGCACTAACTCCATTTTAACCCCATACTGTGACAAATCCTCCATTTTGTCCTCATAACCTGACTTCTCCATTTTAAAACTACATTACATGACAGAATTTCCCAGCACATCTAACACAATGGACAAAGACTGTATCTTCTATAAAGACATGACTAACTCAGAAACTGCTGAATTTCCCCTAACTCGCAACATAGTATAATTTGAAGGCCATGAGAACACTGTATTAATGAAATGTTCTATTCATAAGAGACCTTGTACCTGACCACAAGACCTGACATCACTGATTGTGTAAAATGACGCTCAAGCCCCCCTTTCCACCGAGTAAACCTCATGCTAGGGAAGATGGCGCTTGAGCCCCCTATCCCCACCCGTGTCCAAAACAATACTACCTCTCGGTGGGTGGACACTTAGCTAACCACTTAGTTTTTGAGCCAATTAATTATATTGATAGGTGGACACTAACCCAGACACTTAACAATTAATCCAATTAATGATGTTTATTTACCGATATCTTGATAATCAATGATGACGCAAAATGCCTCTTAAAAGGGCCTGCGAGCCCGTTCTTGCTTCACTTGCCAATAAATTTCCTCGAAGTTTTTTTAACCTGAACTCCGTGTGTCAGTCTGAATTACTTCAGCGTATATACGCAATTTAATTTTCTTTCATTTGGACAGGAACAGATAGACATTTAAACATCTTTGTTTACTGCTAAAAAATACCATAACAACTTTATCCGCACATCACCTTGATCCCACTTAGCCCACATTTTCACCATTTAGGGGTAATTCTTTTGTAGGATGTCACAAAAAAACCTTCCTCCTGTTAAAGATTCAAGTTTTTAGATGAAAGCAGCATTGTTAGCCTTGGACTCACCCATGAGGTGTTGCTTTGGCATTGCCAGGTGAGCTTACACTTTGGAAGCCATGACAGCGATGCTATAAACCTCTATTATATTATTATTATTATGTTAAAATGCCCGTTATGGTTTGGGACAGGCTAAAAGTATTTTTTTGTTTGTTTGTTTATACATCATATACTATACTGGAGCTGCAGTCAGACCTGGGGTTCTATAACAAATATCTAACTATGGTTACCTACAGCCTCCCTGCCCTGGTTAATCCCCTTTTTGTATAATGATTGGGGAATATATAGCCATAGTGCTCTGCACAGCTCTAGGTTCATGTGTGTTACAGTAATTGTATGTGACAAATATAATAATTTTTCCCTCTACATATATTCATAGAGTAGACAACCTGCAGAACACCTGGGTTCACCTTTATTACCATAGCTAAGAGCTATGTGTGTGAGTGTGTGTGTGTTTGTGTGTGTGAATGATAATGCCTTTCCTGGGATGTTCTTTTATTTCATGACTGCTTCAGAGTGTGTCTTTATTCTATAATTGTTCCCTTTAAGCACAAGATGTTCTTTGGCGTGTATTTTGTCTCTGTAGGGAGGGTATAGCAGTATGCTATTCTCAGAGCTGCCCTGCTAACCATATATAATTTACAGATTCTGAGAATAATGTCTACACTTGGCTCCCATCTAGAACTGTCTGTAGCGATCACAGGACAATGGCACAAACACACAGAATCCATGTGTGCAAAATACACAGATCAGTCATGCAAATGAAAGTTGGCGATGGTTTGCTAGTATTTTTTTTATTTCTTTCTTGTTTTCGTTGTATTTTTACATGACAAAGAATGGCAGGGAAATTATCCCAAAATAACTTAAACACCATAATCACTGGTTTCAAAAGCAGGATTCTGAGTTACTTAGCTAAAGAAAGCCACAATTTGCTCTCAGCCCATACATCAGTTGCACAGTTAATATGCAAAAACGTTCCATTTTGTTGCTTAGACAGCTTTTCCGTAATGTATACTTAATAAATAATCATTCTACAGTGTTTTGTTTATGGAGTACACAATGAAATGCACGCTGGACCTTGTTTTGAAAATCACTCCTATCGCAAGGAAAGAAAGAACGAAAGAAAAACAGGATATTTGTGTTTATGTGCAAGCAAAACACATATACAGCAGAACAAATATCTCTATGTCACAGTTTCCACACACAGAACTGTGGGTATAGACTGTCACCAGTGGCAGAAAGCATGCCTTGGGGACCCATCAGATGGCCCATGCACTAAGGGCCACCCGATGGGTATTATTGCTAAACCCCCTTCCCCAGGCAGGTCTCATCAGGGGCCCAATTCGTAGCTGCAGCCTTTTGGCAGCGTGACCGGGTCCCCTTAATGTTTGCAGAGCAGGCTGGGAGGAAGTGATTGTCACTTTCTCCCAGACTATAGACCATGGGGGCTGGGAGGAAACACTGAGGAGGAGGGAGAGTACTGCATGCAGTCGGCTTCAAACTCCCATCAGCTGCTGCCAACCCCTACAAAGTCACAATGTAAATTGTGATTTTTGTGTATGTGTAAGTATGTGTGTCACTGTCTATGCTTCAGTGTGTATCTGTGAGTGTCAATGTGCTTCTGTGTGTGTGCCACTGTGTGTAGGTATATGTGTCTGTGTGTGTATTGTGCCAGTGTGTATGTGTAGGCAAGTGTATCTGTGTGTGTCAACTTGTATCTATGAGTGTCAGTGTGTATCACTGTGTGTGCCAGTGTGTGCCTGTGTGTGTGTGCCAGTGTGTATGTAGGTATGTGTGTATCTGCGTATGTGAGTGTATCTGTGTGTAGGTATATGTTTGTGTGTTTATCTGTGTGTGCCAGTGTGTATGTGTAGGTATGTGTATCAGTTAGTGTCGATGTGTATCTCTGTGTGTGTCTCTGTGCGAATGTGCCAGTTATGTGTGCCTGTATCTGTGTGACAGTGTGTGTATCTGTGTGTGTGTATGTAGGTATGTGTGTGTCTGTGTGTATGTGCGTGTATCTGTGTGTGTGTCAGTGTTTGTATGTGCCTGTGTAGGTATGTTTGTATCTGTGTGTGTGCTAGGGGCGGCCTAAAATAATCTTCAATCCTCTCTGCAATAGTTCCGCCACTGACTGTCACTATGGGCTAATTTTAATTACCTTCAAGCACCATAAACACAGCTACAGGATATAAGATTTGTTATAGCTGTTGCATAAATGTCATATAAACGTATGTGTCTTGTGAAGAAAACAGAAGTGCTTCAAAGTTTACCTCTAAATCCTAAAAACATTTTCAATAAACGTGAAAAGTTTTTTTTCCCACTTGATTCACTAGTGACTTTTATAAGCCTAAATTGCTTTGTTAGGCCTTGATCATAGGCACTGACGGAACTAATAAAAGAAGGCACTAGTACAATTTATTGGGGCTACAAAAGTGTCCAAAAGGCAGATCATCAACTGTATTACAACTTCTAGGATGCCATTCCAGCTGGGGACCTACCATTTGCCCATTCTTGTAGGGTTTGTGAGCACTGCAGTGTCTCTGTGTGAATGTAAGCATGTTTTTTAATGAAGTATATACGTGTGAATGCAGTTGTGTGTTTGCAGTGACAGGCCTTGGGTGTTTCTATTTTGTCCTCTACTCATAATTATAAAGATCACAGGCTTCTGCTACCAGTTTCTTTAACTTGGGAGAAGGGAGTACTAGAGACTATGGCTTTGATAGATTCCGGAGCTGCTGAGAATTTTATCAACCAAGCCTTTGCTACTAAACACACTGTCCCATCCCAGTTAAGGGATACACCCTTGGCCGTTAAGGCCATAGATGGTAGACCTTTACTTGAGCCTGTTATCTCCCGTGAGACTATACCCGTTAACTTAACTGTTGGTATCTTACACGAGGAGAACTTATCACTTATGCTCATTTCGTCCCCTTCGGTCCCCATAGTCCTGGGGTACCCATGGTTAAAAAGACATAACCCTATTATCGATTGGGAGTTAGGGGAGATACTCTCATGGGGTCAGGGCTGCCAGGAGAAGTGTTTACGCAGGGTTTCCCCATTGGCTGTAATAAACACACCGGGTAGTTCCACTCAGTCTACAGAGGGACAGATACCGTTCATCTACCAGGACTTAAAAACAGTTTTCGACAAGAAGAATGCCGATACCTTACCTCCACACAGGTCATTTGATTGTAAAATTAAGCTTCTACCTGGTACTATGCCTCCGAGGGGCAATGTATATCCTCTATCCACTCAAGAGAACTCAGTTCTAGAGGAATATATTCGTGAGAATCTAGAAAAGGGATTCATTAGGAGATCCGCTTCCCCCGCCGGGGCTGGTTTTTTTTTCGTTAAAAAGAAGGATGGTACTTTGAGACCTTGTATTGATTACCGAGGTTTGAATAAGATAACCATCAGAAATGCCTATCCCATTCCATTGATTACCGAGCTGTTTGATCGTTTAAAGGGCTCTAAAATTTTCACCAAGTTAGATCTCAGAGGGGCGTATAACTTGGTGAGAATCCAGCATGGACACGAGTGGATGACAGCGTTCAATACCCGTTATGGTCACTATGAATACACGGTTATGCCATTTGGTCTTTGTAATGCTCCGGCAGTATTTCAGGATTTGATTAATGAAGTTCTTAGGGAGTTTCAACATGATTGTGTCATTGTATACCTGGATGACATACTTATACACTCTATGGAGCTTGAGACTCACCACAGACAAGTCAGAAAGGTATTGCACAAACTTCTGCAACATGGCCTATACTGTAAATTGGAGAAATGCAGTTTTGACCAGTCTCAGATAGACTTTCTTGGGTACGTGATTTCTGGGGAAGGCTTTAAGATGGATCCTGACAAACTCCAATCTATTTTAGATTGGCCATTGCCTAAGGGACTCAAGGCTATTCAGAGGTTTATTGGTTTCTCTAATTATTATAGGCGCTTTATTAAGGGATACTCTTCTATTATTGCACCCATTACCAATATGACCAAACAAGGGGCTAATACTAAGACCTGGTCTACTGAGGCTCTTGTTGCTTTCAAGACGCTCAAGGAACTTTTTGCTTCTGCTCCAATTTTGGTTCATCCTGATACGACTCTGCCGTTCCTACTCGAGGTTGATGCCTCTGAGACGGGAGTAGGGGCTGTTCTGTCACAAAAGTTAGGGGTGGACAAACCGTTACACCCTTGTGGGTTTTTCTCTAGGAAACTATCTGGTCCTGAAAGCAGATATGACATCGGTGACAGGGAACTGTTAGCGGTTATTATGGCTCTTAAGGAGAGGAGGCATTTATTAGAGGGTACCTTACATCCTGTTACTATTTTAACGGACCACAAGAACTTGTCCTATATTGGGGAGGCTAAGCGCCTATCCGCCAGGCAAGCTCGTTGGTCCTTATTCCTGACTCACTTCAACTATGTGCTTACTTATAGACCTGGTTCTAAGAACTCCAAAGCCGATGCTTTATCTCGCCAATATGAACCGTCCACTATAGCTGAGCCAGTTCTTTCCTCGATAGTTCCTAAATGTAATATCATCGCTAACACGAATCTCAGGATTCATTCTCCGTTGCTTACCGAGATCATAAAGTTACAACATCTAGCTCCTAAACAGACTCCTGGGGATAGACACTTCGTTCCTCCTGCTCTCCAACTGGAAGTGTTACGGTGTTTCCACAACAGCAAGGTAGCTGGGCATCCTGGCATTCGTAAGACGTATGCTTTAATCTCCAAAGATTTCTGGTGGCCTGCTTTGCGTAAGGATATTAAAGATTTCATCGATACTTGTGAGGTCTGTACCAAGACTAAGCAACCTCATACGCTTCCATGTGGATTTCTGCATCCCTTAGAGGTTCCAGAGAAACCATGGTCCTGTTTAGCTATGGACTTCATTGTCGATTTGCCTATCTCTAAAAAACAGACTGTCATCCTCACCGTGGTTGACAGATTCACCAAGATGGCTCACTTCGTTCCTCTGCCTAAACTCCCGTCTTCACCCGAATTGGCAGAGATATTCGCAAGGGAGATTTTTCGTTTACATGGGATACCCTCCCAAATTGTATCTGACAGAGGTTCCCAATTTGTTTCCCGTTTTTGGAGGTCCTTCTGCTCTCAACTGGGTATCAAATTGAATTTCTCTTCTGCCTATCATCCTCAGTCTAACGGAGCTGCTGAACGCACCAACCAAAAAATTGAACAATATTTACGTTGTTTTGTTTCTGAACACCAGGACGATTGGGTTGGTTTGATTCCTTGGGCGGAGTTTGCACACAACAATCTCGTTTGTGATTCTACTCATTCAAGCCCCTTCTTCATGAATTATGGCTTTCACCCATCTATTCTTCCCTCGGCTTCTCCTTCCCAAGGGATACCGTCGGTTGATGTTCATGTTGCCAATTTGAGGAAGTTGTGGGATCAGACTCGACAAATTCTTCTGCACAATTCTATGCTGGTTAAGAAACACGCCGATAAACGTAGAAGGGCGGCTCCGGTGTTTGTTCCAGGTGATAGAGTATGGTTGAGTACAAGAAACATCCGTTTAAAAGTACCTTCCATGAAGTTCGCTCCTCGTTATATTGGACCTTACAGGGTTCTGACTCGAATTAACCCAGTTGCGTATCGTCTAGCTCTTCCAACTGCCTTACGCATCCCTAACTAATTTCATGTTTCATTGCTGAAACCACTAGTCTGCAACAGATTTTCCTCCACAACGTCCTCTCCTCGCTCTGTTCAGGTGGAGGGTCAGGAGGAGTATGAGGTTAACTCTATTATCGATTCTCGAATCTCCCGGGGGAGAGTACAATATCTGGTCGATTGGAAGGGATATGGTCCTGAGGAGAGGAGTTGGGTACCTCAAGAGGATGTTCATGCTCCTCGTCTCCGCAGGGCGTTTCACTCCCGCTTCCCATCTCGTCCCGGTTCCTTCCGCCCGGTGGGCATATCTGAGAGGGGGGGTACTGTCAGGGTACCTGAAGTCTCTACCTCCGAGAGAGGTAGAGACTTGGACGTCTATCCGTCCGGACGGGCTGTTTCCTCTGTTCCTCGCGGTCCACCCGGTCACGTAAACGCCGGCCGCGAGGGAGTCACTTCCTTTTGTAGCAGGACGTCCGGAAACCGACGTCATGACGCCAGTCCGGAACGACCTGTCACTCAATCCTTTAGAGACTAATCAGATCTCGTCGGAGGCGTGTCTATCCCTCCGAGCCAGGGTATTTAAACTTGCTTCTCCCATTTGCTCATTGCCCTGTCGTGGTTCTAGCCTGTCTAGTCACACAGTGCTCTGATATTTTCTGTTATCCCTTTGGTTCCGACCCGGCTAGTTTGACTTACTCTGTTTACCTCTGTTATCCTTGACCCGGCTTGTTCCTCGCTTACCTGTCCTCTCGTTCCCTCGACCTCGGCTTGTCTCTGACCATTCTCTATACTCTCCGTACGTTAGTCCGGCCATTCTAAGGTCCGGTATACGTATCCTGTACCTGTTTGTACTCTGCGTGTTGGATCCCTGTCCCGATCCTGACACAAACATATCCGGAAAGAAGACAGAAATGATAAGTAACCTGTATAAACAAAGTAATCTAACAACCCAGTATGCAACTCTCCAAAAGCATCGGGTACAACGTCTTTATGCAGATTTTCCTTTAAAAAGAGTAGAGAGCGTAAAGAAAATATAAAGCATATATAGCAATAATAAAACCCACATTATATAGAAAAAAAGCCTGAAAAAAAAAAAAAACCTTCAGCTCCACGGATTGCCTTATTTATCGCATGCAATGTTGTTTTCTGAGCCTTTGAAAAATGAGAGAACCTTAGACGGTGATTGTGATCTAATCAAAGATTCCTCTGCTTCATAGCTCCATTATGTTTACCTCCCTGAGAGATAAGGCAGACATTGCACTGCAATCTATTGTTCTCCCTGGGGCTTCACCTAACACAAATGGCTGGGGAAAAACAAAATCACACAATCTGCCTTTCAACAAACACAAAACATATAGAATGAAAAAAGTAGTACACAAGTAAAATGCAATTATCTAAAAGTCAAACTGCACCTGGGAACCACTTACTTCCACTTGAAAATTACTAGCAACATGTACATTTTACATCTCAATATACATCGTAAATATATCTTAAGTTATGACCTTGAGGGACTTTAGATAAAATTTAAAATAATAACTTGTTGAGAGGGGTTGGGGGTTGGGTAGCCATAAGATATAAATATATATTTATTTATTTTTTTGTTTTTGTAAATCTTTATTTTTGTGGTGCATTGTGATACAAAGGAACTCGCCAAGCCATGACAGCGTTCGCAAGTACAACATACAGTTGTTCCAAAATGCAAGCTCACAGGTTCAAATCCCGGCAGGGTCAACTCAACCCATCATCCTTCCGAGGTCGATAAAATGAGTACCATCAATTGGGTAATAATAAAAAAAACATCTATTACTATTCAGCTGCCAATTTGGTTAAGTCTGAGAGCTTGCGCTGAAAAGTGCTTTGAGTTCCACTGGGAGAAAGGTGATATATAAATACTAGTTGTTATTATTATTATTATAACATAAGAAAACAATTGCATGGCTTCGATAAAACTACACTTTTTTTTTTTTTAGAAATTAACACAGTCACATCAGGCTAGGCATACATGTCTAAATTTTCCAATAAAAGAGCTTTTGCAGAGGTAAAAAGCTAATAGTGTGCGATTAAAGTACAATAAAACCACCTGCTGCTGTGTCACTCCATACAACAAATACATACAGTGTACATAAATAAAAAAATAAAAAACAGTGCAGGTGCAAGGGCCCAGATTTACAAACACACAATACTCAAATTAATGGTAACACTACCCACTCTGGATATACAAATAAAAACATGTAACAAAACACAAAGTCACAGTTTATAGTGTAGAATGCCGAGCACCAAAAAACACACAATATACAATGAATGCACATCACTCACATACTGCTGAGTCAACCAAAGTTGACTCAGACTAAAAGGCAGGAATATGAATCTCCTCTGATACTTTCCAGGACCTTCCCCAGCTTGCAGTGTCACCTTAGTTGGTATTGTTGTTTCCCAAACAAACACCAAAAGAGCTTCCAATAAAGGTTCTTCCAACTTTATTTTGGCATGCAATGCAGGTAAAACAAATACAGGGGGGGAGTAAGAGTCCAACAAGAGTGAAATCACACAGGGTAAATTTGCACAACATTTATATTTCCAGAGTGGGTAATGTTGCCATTAATGTGGGCAATGTGCATTTGCACCTGCACTGTTTTTATTATTTATTTACATGTCTAAAATGCTGAACTACACCGAAAGTGGTAACCTGTGACGACCATCTAGACATGAAGAGTATAAGAGATAAAGCAGTGGGTATGTAGGAATCACAGTAAACTAACAGACAATACTAATAGTGATGAGTGAACATATATATTAAAACATAACATGGTTCATGCCGATTGTAGACCGCTGGGATCCAACCGCAGGTCATTTGGAGGAGAGCTGCATTGCCAAGGATAGTGAGGGCTCAATGTCCACAATGTCCGTTCCAGTCCCAGACCTGAGCAGTAGCCAGTACCTCTTTGTTTAGAATTTGGCAAGCCCTGGAGATGTTTGTAAGGCAGGAAACCGGCCACATCACCTATATCGATTCCAGGCACAAGTCACAGGACGCCTCTGACTCAGATAGGCACTCATATAAAGCATGTGCTTCAGTTTAAAAGGTGCCCAAGTACATTGTACTCAATAAGTGTCTGTGTCCCCGTAGAATTTGCAGGTTTTCACCCTTTATAAGGCAGATAATCGCAATTAGGTCGAGGAGCTCCTTCAACCCGCGTCCCGCTCGATCAGCGGTCAGGTCGTGCTGATGTAGAATTATTAAAAATCTTTATTGAACTTGTATTGAATTATTGTACTAACTCCATTTTAACCTTACACTGTGACAGACCCTCCATTTTGTCCTCATTACCTGACAGATCCTCCATCTTAAACTACATTACATGACAGAATTTCCCAGCAACATTCAATACAATGAACAGAGACTGTATTTTCTATAAAGACATAGCTGACTGCGGAATTATTGAATCTCCTGTAACATGCAACAAAGTATAACCAAGGCCAGAGCCAAGGCCATGAGAACACTGTACTAATGAAATGTTCTATTCATAAGAGAACCTTGCACCTGACCACAAGACCTGACATCACTGACTGTGTAAAATGATGCTCAAGCCCCCCTTTCCACCGAGTAAAACTCATGCTGGGAAAGATGGCGCTTGAGCCTTCTGTCCACACCCGTGTCCAGAACAATACCACCTCCCGGTGGGAGGACACCTAGCTAGTCACTCAAATCCCTGAGCCAATTAATAATATTGATAGGTGGACACTAACCCAGACACTTAACATTTAATCCAATTAATGATGTTTATTTGTTATTATCTGATATTCAATGATGATGTCATTTTGCCTTTAAAAGGGTCTGCATACTCGTTTTCTAACCAGATGCCATTAAATTTTCTGAAGTGCTTTTAACCTGAACTCCATGTGTCAGTGTGAACTTACTTCTGCGTATACGCAATTTAATCATCTCAGATTTGGACAGGAACAGATAGACATTTAAACATATTTGTTTATTTCTAAATTAATCTACATCAATTTGGCGCCCAACGTGGGGCCATTTAATAATATTCCCTGCGGCTCAATAACCTCCTGTACCGGGAGGGTAGTCCTTCCCTAACACGGGGGTATGGGTGTAGTGACACGGGAACCCACGGTTATTTAGGATTAAATCGGATTGCAGGCGATAACCGCACTTACGTGCCACCATAAGATAATTTTATATATGCACACATGAAACAAATTTATACATCTGGACTGTATTAGGTAAAGGCTACCTTCTGCGTACTTACAGCCAATAGCCCAAATGTTGGATTTGTTTAAAGTACCAAAACAACTTTAGGTTAAAGGCTTGCTCCTCCCTTACTCCCCTTAAAAGCATGAAAAACTGCACTTATTACCAGCGCTGTGGTGACATCATCAAAGCTGTAGTGGTTATTGTGCCTGGATTGTTTCTTTAAATAATCTACAAGTGCTCCTCCCGAGATTAGGTTCTGGATCAGCCCCTGAACAGTAGTCCATACTTTGTCTATATCTATTAAATTAGATGAATTTTTTCAAGACAGTATCTTTATTAAAAAACAATCAATAGTGTCATCCCGAAAGTGTCCATTTACATCCCTTTAAGGGAAAAATAATCTATGTAGATGGTCTACCAAAGACCAGTTCTGCTCGATTTAAAATGTATATCTCATGATGTTTCTGACCCTTAAGTTATGAATAGACATGTGCACCAGTGAAATGTTCGTTTCGTACGAATGATTTTGTACTAAATAAAAATTTCATTTGTCAATCCCGAATTTCATCCACAAACCATTCGATTTAGAACGAAATTCGTTAAAAAATAATTTGTTTTTGTCTATTAGGACGAAAAAAGCACTGTGAATGTGCAAAAAAAATAATTAAAAATCAAGGATGGAGCCAGCAGTGCTACCAGCTTCCTCCTTGTAATAAATAAATAAATAACTATTCCTATCCCCCCGCACCCTGCATTTAAAACTATGAGGGTCATTATGACCCCCATATTAATAAAAAAGGAGGTTAAATCCTCTTGCTTGCCCCTACTTGCGGTATGCAGCTGTCATTTTACACTAAATTAAAATCGGTATGGGGGTCACTATGTCCTCCATATTAATAAAAGGGAGGTTAAATCCTCATGCATGCCCCTACTCGCAGCATGCCGTGAGTAAAGGCATTTTGTCTAAACAAATTTAAAAGTACTAGTGACTGGGCAGCTATTGCAATAAGGGAGGACCTTACCTGTGCCAGCTCCCCTGCATGCCCCTACCTGTGTCTAGTGGCTGATAGAGAGCTACGGTAAGAGTACATGTAACCAAAAGTTATAGTAAAAACTATAACAATGTTGCAATATGAAAAAGTAGCTGTTTAGCTCTAAATAGCTACTTTTTAAATGTACTCTAACGCTTCTATAGAGGATACATTTGCATCCAGTTTTAAATGACAGCGAGCAGCCAGTGGCTGCTCGATGTCATAAAACTAAATGTAAATCAGTATGGGGATCACTATGACCCCTATAATGATAAAAGGGAGGTTAAATCCTCCCGCATGCCCCTACTCGCGGCTGCTCACTGTCATTTCAAACTACTAGTGACTGGGTAGCTATTGCTGCCCAGTCACTGGTGCAATAAGGGGGGACCTGGCACAGGTCACCCATTCCCCTATGGTGAGGAACACAAAAACTTAAATAGGGGGGACATAGTGCCCCCCCCCAGATCCCCACCCATGAGCGGTGGGTGGGGACCCTAATTAATTAAAGGGGGACCTGATGTCCCCCCTGATCCCCACCCATGAGCGGCGGGCAGGGCCGGACTGGGAATAAAAAGCAGCCCTGGAAAAATGTTATACCAGCCCCATCATAAATTGTGCCAGCTGTGACAGATATACAGTTACAATTATTTAGCCAACAAGAAGGAGCACACTCACAGGACTTAAAATAAACAAAAGAGCTGTTTTATTCTAATCAGATGTGCAACATCTTACTTCAACGTTTCATCCTTATCATTTTGAAAGGTCCAGTAATGGGAATGAAACATTGACTGAATGCTGCTGCACGTCTGATTTAAATTAATCTTATTTTGGTTAGTCCTCATTCCTATGAGTGCACTCTTCGTTGTATGTAGTTTGATACCAGGGAATGAAAGACTGAGAGAAAGGCAGGGTTATCCACTAAACTAATATTTTTGTGAATGAAAATGTAAATTGCTAAATTTAGGCTACAATAGTCAAGCTGTCACTATACCCAAGTTAAAATTTTGTTTCAAATCCGCTATTTTGGTTTAAATTATGAAATTTAGATTTTCACTTTTTAAAATTAAAACTATTAGTAATAACCATTTGGCAAATGTCAAACCCTTCATACATTATATTTGTATATATGTGTGTGTGTGTGTGTAATTTCCAAGTGTATTATGCATGAAAATATTATATATTATAAACATAATAATTATTAAAATTATGCTTGCGATTTATATACATACACACATATATATATATATATATATATATATATATATATATAGTGATATAATACAATTTGTGCATATGTATTTATGCAGAATACTTTCACAAATAACATAGATAAAGCAAAGCTATATTTTATTTTTTTAATTCAACATGTCATTTAAAAAAACAAAACAAAAAACAAAAACAAGCATAAACACAGATTTTTGATTAATGGATACTCACTGGCACGGACTGATGCCCACACACTCACATACACTGGCGCACAATGATCCATACTCACACACATACAGTGATCCATACTGACACTAACACAGTAATCCATACTGATACATACATTGATCCACACTGACACTCACACACAGTAATCCATACATTGATCCACACTGACACTCACACAAAGTAATCCATACTGACACATACAATAATCCATACTGACACTCACACATACAATAATCCATACTGACACTCACACAAACATTGATCCATACATTGATGCATACTGACACTCACACATACAATAATCCATACTGACACTCACACATACATTGATCCATACTGACACTCACACAAACATTGACCCATACATTGATGCATACTGACACTCACACATACAATAATCCATACTGACACTCACACATACAATGATCCATACTGACACTCACACATACAATAATCCATACTGACACTCACACAAACATTGATCCATACATTGATGCATACTGACACATTTGGCATCATCATGCAGAGGGTGAAGACTCTGAACGTCAGTCCTGCTAAGATGTAGTGACAGTCACTACAGGTGTCCCCTTGAAACAATGTAAACACCACCTTTTCAAAGAAAACACAATATTTACATTACTGAGAATCAAATCACTCCAATGGTCTGTTTATAGTAGGGTTTCTTGACCTCCGTATTAATATAGAATGGGTCCAAATATGTTTTTAGGATAGATTGGAAATGGCACACCATATTCATCAGGCCCCTCAAAACTGCCCACAATAGTTTTTTAAGCGCAATGGATTCCTCACTTGAGAAAGTTCTAATTAAAGGAGTGTATTAAAGAGAATGGGAGGAGCTTCCATATCAAAGCAGCCAATGATTATAGAACAATCGGAAAATCTAGATGTAATCGGCAACCAGGACAAGTATTGGTAATAGAAATGGAAGTATCCTATTGGCTAATTCATAGGAGAATGTAAAATAAAGAGTACTGCAATGGTAATAATCCATTAAGGCAAAAAAGGCAACAGATCACATAATAGGTTGCCAAGGCAATTAGACAAAAACTTAGTTTCCCAAAGATCTCCGGTGATTAATTGGAATAAAGGTAAGTAAATGTAACAAAAAGCTGAGTACATTAGTTAGATATCGGTTCATAAATTGTCACATTAAGTGCAGGTAGTGATCCAACATGCTCAGTTAAGGTAGTCGTGAAACAGAAAATCTAATGATCCCTCAGTGCTGAGAACCTTAAGTAAGAAACTTGATAATGAAACCAAGACATAATTGGTTCCAATTTACCCAATAACTGCTCTTAAAGGTGACAGATTTAATATATTAATATGATGATCAATGGGGGAAAACCCATAACAGTTAACCATGGCGACAAACAGGAGGTGTCTACCATTGGCAATGAAATCACAAAAAGAGGGGAATGGTCTCATTTAAAGAGTCAAGTACAAGTAATACTGTTTAGGAAACATCATACTAACTCGTTACTTGCACATGGTAATTGTAAATAATATTGTGAGATATCCATATAGGTCTACCAGGCAAATCAAACCAGTGCTAGAGACAAAGATATTCTACAATATACTTAACAATAAATATGGAAGAAGTCATGACTAGATTATACCAATCAGGAAGATCAAAAGTGGTAGGTCGCATAAGATTGCCATTATAACTGTCTGCAGATAGATATGCTGAGGAGATGTCGTCAATACTCAAAGAATTAGATTGATTAATATCTCAAAGAACACAGAATCTAGGTACCGATTTGTTAATTGTTGCAGAGGACATCAATAAGACTCAAATAACTCAAAATCACATAAATTCCAACCGGAAGGAGAGATTGCATCATGTATCAAAATTAAAAAATAATCAGTGTACCTAGAATAATAAAGAGAGTTGTTCGTAGAAAGATGGTAATGGGGATAATTGACAACAGTATTTGCAAAAAGTATATGTTCAATTTACTGAGAAGTAAATTAAATTAAATTATGTTCCAATTAAAGGATACTATAGGCAACAAGACAGCTTTATCTTAATGGTGTTAACTTGCTTTAGAAGTTTTTATCTCCTGCTCTGTAAATGTAACTTTAATCACGAGAGCCAGATTGCCACGCTGATCGGTCGCACAACCCAACAGCTCTGCAAGAAAACTCTAAGTAATAATCCTATTTGACGACTATTGCTCCGCAGTTGCAGATTTTCAGCAGCTGGTTACCTGGCAACCCGGGAGGACCCCATGGTTGCTGATCTAACTGTGATTCATAACGAGTTTGGCAGAACTGCTGGGAGTAGACATGCAGCCTACAAGAGGCCTACCCACAGATGGTGGAAGGGAGCCTGCCGATTGCTCTGCCTACTGCATACAAAACTCACGTGGTCTCCCCACGCTCCCTTCCCTGCACCTGCTACTCAGAGTGGGGGTGCCTACAAGAGGGCACCTAAGCTGAGTATACCCAAAAGGCATGTGCCATGGAAGCCGCGATATTGTCTGTGGAGGTGAGTTGGGAGACAATCGATGTTCTGCCCACCTTTGCCGTTGAGTACTGGAGCCCTATACATGCCGGGCACCAATACAATACTTGCATTACAGCTGCCTCTTACATTTATCACAATCTGGCTACTGCTCACCGCTTGACCCTGCGGGCCATTGGCAAGTCACCATCCTGCTAGACTGTGATGAGGGGATAGGTCAGTTGACTTGTTTTCCGGGTGTCCTGTCTCTGCATTTTTCCTCTCATGTGACATTGTCACTGTAGTCACTCATCCAATCTCAGCTTATGGTATATGTGCAAGTCACATGTAGGGAGGTGTGACAAGTGATTTACCTCCTAAATGGCAGTGAATTAAGCAGTGAGACTCCAGGGGCATGATCTATACACCAAAACTGCTTCATTAAGCTAAAGTTGTTCAGGTGCCTATAGTGTTCCTTAAATGTTTATTTGCTAAATTAATTTTGTTGTTAAATATATTATAAAATAAGGATAACTAAACTAATGCTATGTATGACATTTGACTCACTGTGTATTTATTGAGTGAATTGTCAAAGTCAGTTTAATTTTAAAATCTATATCCTAATGTATAAACAAATCCTAAAATGTTAAATTCACTTTGAGTTCCTGGCAATTCACTCTTTAATGAATACCTACTAATCATGTATGAAGGTGACTGTGTGTCTGTATGAGTGCGATAAAATTTGTGTAGGACCCACGCATATTGGGGTACTATTATTATTATTATTTTATTATTTATACAGCCCCAGCAAATTCCGTAGCGCTGTACAATGGGTGGACTAACAGACACGTAATTGTGACCAGGTAAATGGACACACAGGAACAGAGGGGTTGAGGGTCCTGCTCAATGAGATTACATGACGTAGTGGTGGGCTTAAAGGACCACTACAGGCACCCAGACCACTTCAGCTCAATGAAGTGGTCTGGGTGCCAGGTCCATCTAGGGTTAACCCAGCAGCTGTAAACATATCAGTTTCAGAGAAACTGCTATGCTTACATTAGGGTTAATCCAGCCTCTAGTGGCTGTCTCATTGACAGCCGCTAGAGGCACTTCCGCGCTTCTCACTGTGAAAATCACAGTGAGAAGACGCCAGCGTCCATAGGAAAGCATTGAGATATGCTTTCCTTTAGACTGATTGAATGTGCACTCGGCACTTGCCGTCCATGCGCATTCGGCGGATGACGTCGGAAGAGAGAGAAGAGTTCCCCAGCGCCGAGGGATCCTGGCGCTGGAGCTTAACCTCTTTAGCCCCCTAGAGCCCAGTGGGAGTGGAACCCTGAGGGTGGGGGGGACCTAAAGACCCTATAGTGCCAGAAAAACAAGTTTGTTTTCCTAGCACTATAGGGGTCCTTTAACACAATATGGCCATCTGATGGAACTGAATGGCAGCACCACTGCTTAGAAATGCATGTTCTGGGTGTGCCCCCAATTGCCGTTTTTTCTGTATAAGTGCGATGTCAGAGTGTGCATGTGTGGGTGGTGCTAGCTGACAGAATGTGCATGTGAGCAGGTGTTACACTGTATACGACAAGGAGGAAAATAGAAATGACAGACTGACATTCAAAGCTTATATTCACCTGTTATTTTAATGACAGCCATATGCTTTAGTACAAATAATTACCTACATTTTTAGGAATAGGAGTGTCATTTGTCACTTTGAGACATTTACAATTACATTGTTATATTATATATTAAAATATGTTTTATTAACACTGTAACAAAGGTTTGTACTAAAATTTAAATTTAATTAAAAATTTACACCAAACTAGGCATACTGAAAAAATCGCCACATTTTCCTTTTAACTGTTCTGGCCTTAAAGGGACTTTCCAGTGCCAGGAAAACACATTTGTGTTCCTGGCACTGCAGGACCCAGCGTGAGGACGTCCAGCGTAGTTCAAAACACTTTTCATGTTCTAAGAACACGGAAGTCCCTCCAGTGGCTGTCTGATAGACAGCCCCTAGAGGAGGACTTAACCCTGCAAGGTAATTATTGATGTTTATAAAAACTGCAATTATTACACTTCCAGGGTTAAGGGTGGTGGGAGCTGGCACCCAGACCACTCCAATGGGCAGAAATGGTCTGTGTGCCTAGAGTGTTCCTTTAAATTTGAAATTCTGAACTATCTACACTTTATGGAATAACCATTTTTAAAATGTGTAAAACTAGTATATGTGATAGCAGAGAGAGATAATGTATGTGAACGATCAGGGCTGAGCTGGTTAATAAAAGGTTTTAGCTGTTCATCTCGTGCTCACTTAGCAGGTACTGCACCTGGTTTCTGCCTCAGGTACCTTAGGGCAGGTACGCTTATTGAATCTATTTATGGTAGTGTGTGGGGAGAGCTCTGTTATCTATTTCCCATTGGGTGTATCATGAAACCAAGAGATAATTAGAGAATGTCAGAAGCACGGGGCCAGCTGTAAGAAGAAGAAAAAGAATCAATGCCACTGTGTGTTTTATTATTGGTTATTATTAGTATTACTTAGCAACTGCCTTAGCAGCTGTTTCTAAAACAAAATGGCGTTGCCTTCCAGATCATGCACTAAACTGTGAACTGTCTAGAACTGAGCTATTCACTTAAGTAAGAATTTTGAGGAATTCTAAGCAAAATTCAATTCAAGTCCAAAGTAGCAGAACTGGAAGCATTGCTGACTTAGAGATTTTTTCCAGTTTGGCCATTTTGATCTTAAATTTGAAATTCCCTTTGAATTTTAACTTTCGCGAATAAACCTTTTTAAAATTCTCTTTGAATTCCTGACAATTCTCACTTTAGTAAATAACTATGAATGAGTCATTTTGTTTTTTGGCTGCTTTCACTATGAATTGTCAGAAATTTAAGGGACACTGTAGGCACCCAGACCACTTCAGCTTATTAAAAAAAATTTATTATTTATTTAGTAAATAACTTTGTGAGAATATCTATGCTGGAATTGAAGACTGAGTTCCATGGTTTGAGAGATTACCATAAGACAAGCAGGACCTAAGGAGTATGAACAGCTGCTGGGAAAAATCAAAAAGTAAATAAGAGTGGTTTATGTGTGTATCTTAAATGTTTAAGAAGGGTGTGGGTCTAACAACGCTTTTTGATATCTCATTTATAAGAGGAGGCCTTGCATTGTGTCAGAGGACTTGCATAACAACTAATATGGACCACACCCTTTCTATATATAATATATAGAAAAGATAATGGTGTTTCATTTACATATAGTTTTAATATAATGGTGTTGTAAAACATATTGCAATTACTATGACACACTTTTTTTAACTAAGATACAGCAAAGCAAATCATGATCGGCATAACTGCAACACCAATCAGTTATTTACATGTTATTCCCATTTTATTATTATTAGTATTTATATAGCGCCAGTTTATTCTGCAGCGCTTTACATTAAAAAATCTTATCTCCATGTCCCTCCCTGGGTTTTCAACTCACAGGTTATTCACTAAAGCATACCTCCCAAAATGTCCCTATTCAGGTGGGACAGTGCCTATTTTTGGCCCAAATCCCTCTTTTCTGGGGTACGTGTTGTTAGTGCATCTAAGTGCATCACAGTAATGTTTTCTTTAAAAAGTTTAGAAATCAGACTGTGTAAATAAGGTACATTATTCTTATTATAATTTACATTTTGCTGTCATAAATTGTTATTAGTAAGTCACCTAAAATGTCTCATAACATCCCATCCCATTTTAGACATTATTATTTTAGTCCCCCTTCCTAATCGCTACAAAAAAAGAGTTATAAAATACTTTCTTACTTACCTTTTCACGCCCTCCTGACTTCATGGCAGACGTCGAACGGTCCAAAATTTTGGTCCACTTGGACCATTTAGCCAGCTCAGAGGGCATGTGCACTCAAGGGGAGTGGGGAGGGAGCCTTAAAAACTAAACGGGGGGGAATAGAAAGGTCAGTGGGCTGCTGGGAAAGGAGACATAAGGCTCTGCCTGCAAGAAGAGAATCAAATTACATCTGCCACTAGCATGCAGTGCGCACTGGCGACAGATGTGAAATATGCACAGAATTGACATTAGGCCCATTGGAACAGAGGTCTGGCTGCCTAAATTACATGTGCTGGGGCTGCAACGAGCCCTGGCACAAAGCTGCAAAGAATTTGGCTGTGAATTTCAAACTGGACCTCTTTCAAAGTAACATTTACAGGGATCTCATGAATGTATCATTTATTTTTCCATTGTTTATGCACTATCTGCATATTACATATATTACAAAATAGTCAGAACAAAGTAAATGTTTACTTCCCAAGATTTTTAATATTAGCATCACTTATCCCTATATATAACAAATGTGTATTTGTGAGGTGTGGAAAAACAGTATTTTTATTTCACCTCTTCATTCACAATGTTTGTTCTGGCTTTTCCTTGTCTGAACTGGATTATGTTGTCATTTGTTAATTCTTTATTATAAATCTAAAAGAAAACAGAGCACCATGTGATGTAAAAAAAAAAAAGGAAAAAAGGTTAACGCAGGTTATAGGTGATTTCCATTGTTTTAATCGACAGTGTAAATTCTAGAGAAGTGACAGTTTCCCTAAATTATTTTTAACTCAAAACTGTTTTCATATGATTTGGTTGGACTAGTTAACATCAAAGTAAAACATTTAAATAATACATTATGTTACAATCAAGCTACGTAACTACTAAGCTTTTAAATACATCTAAGAGTGCTTTATAGTAAATATAAAAGTCACTAACAGGTAAACCCACCTAGATTCACTTTCTTAACCAATATTTTACGGATTACATAGTTACATAATTACATAGTAATATAGGCTGAAAAGAGACACATGTCCATTAAGTTCAACCTTCCTCCCATTTGTTTTTTGCTGTTGATCCAAAAGAAGGCAAAAAAAAAAAACCCAAAAAACCCAGTTTGAAGCACTTCCAATTTTGCAACAAACTAGGAAAAAAATTCCCTCTTGACCTCAGAATGACAGTCAGATTAATCCTTGGGTCAAGAAGCCATTGCCGTACAGTCGAAAAATTTTACCATTGAATATTCTGTTTTGCAAGTGTGCATCTAGTTGCTGTTTAACTCTGATAAAACCACTTCTTCAGGCAGAGAATTCCACATCCTTATTGTTCTTACAGTAAAAAAAGCTTTCCTTTGCCTTAGATGAAATCTTCTTTCTTCCAGTCTAAACGCATAACCTCATGTCCTATATAAAGTTCTGTTTGTGAATAGATTTCCAAACAATGGTTTGTATTTGCCCCGGATATATTTGTATACATGTAGGGTTGGCCACTAAGAAAATCATTCTAGTGAACAGAATAGGGAATTGTAAAATGAAATAGCTGTGGCTGTAGTCAGAAATATGTTACTTAATATTCAATTGACTACAATACAATGATTAATTAATTATCTCCCGTGTATCCCAATTCTACTCTTCCCTTATCCATCACTTTTTCATAGAACGAAACCATGGTATATGTAGGCTACAAATTTAAACATTGTACGCATGTCCTCCTTTTCAAGTGATCTTTTATGAACCATTATTAGCACTGTATATATTTTGTTCAACAATAAAAATGGGTTAAAAGTTGAAAACTGGATTTCACGTTTCCTGAAATAAACAAAGATATAGGCAGTAATACTGCCAGTCCGGTTATTAAATTTTTCATCTGCAATTCACTACTATTCTATATTTGCAGGGTGTAATGCACCACGCAATTGCAAACTTTTCTCCAACATTTATTCTTGTCAGAGAGTATGTTATTAAATCTTTCATTTTCACACACAGATCAGGCTTTCTAAAATGCATGTTTGCTGTAGCAGAGAATTTAAATACGCAAATATGTGTTACACTTAACATTAACATGTTGTATATGACAGGACATAAAATTCAAAGTCCTATGCTACTAGTCAGGCCAAATGTTGAGCTTTGGTATATGGTATATATTAACCCTTTAAGGACCAAACTTCTGGAATAAAAGGGAATCATGACATGTCACACATGTCATGTGTCCTTAAGGGGTTTAAATGGAAAGTAGCATTAGGAATATACATCTGTATTCCTAATGCGATAGTGTTCCGTTAAAATAGTAAAAAATATGTTCATTGCTATTATTCAATTCACAATAAAACAAAAAAAATATTAATGTGGGAAAAATTGCTGTGCTCAATTTTCTTATGCCATATGATTTGATTGCCAACACAATTAAAGCCACACTCAAAGCACCACCCACCACAGCCTGCCATAGTGCTTATTATTATTATTTCTGGTATTTATATAGCGTCAGCACTGGCACGTGGCACTTTACAATATTATCAAAGGGGGAGATTTAACACTAAATGAGACAATTACAAAAACTTACAGGGACAATAGGTTGAAGAGGGCTTACAGTCTATAGGAGGTGGGGTGTAAAACCCAAGAGGACACTAAGTAGCAATCAAACAAAGTGGAATAAAGCAGAGCTAGAGGAGAGAATAGAGTGCTGCCCTTTAGGAGAGAGCAAGGGACAGGTATTTGAGGTAGAGGTTACTCTGGGAGGCCATAAGCTTTCCTAAAGAGAGGCTTTTTGAGGCACTTTTTAAATTATTGAAGACTAGGGGAGAGTCTGATGGCGGTAGGCAGGCTATTCCATGGGAAGCGAGCCGCCCGCAAGAAGTCCTGCGAGCGTGAGTTGGCCGTACGGGTGGTAGCAGCGGACAGGAGAAGGTTAGGGGCAGAGCGGAGAGACCGAGAAGGGGCATACCTATGGATCTGTGAAGAGATATAAGAGGGGCTAGAATTGGTCAGTGCTTTATAGGTATGGATTAGTACCTTGAATTGACTTCTATAGGATACGGGAAGCCAATGTAAGGACTGACAGAGGGGAGAGGTGTGAGAGGAGCGACAGGAGAGGAAAATCAGTCTAGCTGCAGCATTCATTACAGACTGTAGCGGGGCAATATGGCTTTTGGGAAAACCAATTAGGAGAGGGTTACAATAATCCATGCGGGAAATTACTAGAGCATGGACAAGCTCCTTGGTACCATCTTGTGTAAGAAAGGGGCGGATGAAGGCTATGTTTTTTTTTATTTTATTCTTTATTTTTGTTGTGCAGGTAGGTACATGACATTTCCAAACGCCACAATAGCGTACATATATAGTCATATAGATTGTGCAGTGGCATGAGTGCATGCACATTTTTTATTTTTTTAAATACAAACAATATAACAGGCTTAACATTGATGAATAGTTACTGCCATATAGTGTAGCATGTGGGTGAGTTAAGGTTGCTTAGCTGTACACTAATGCAGTAAAGTGAATGCTGGGACATACAAGTCTGCATGGAAAACAAGACTGATGATTAAATCGTAGGATACAGCAGACATGAGAATTTCTTGTTAAATAGATTAGGTAGGTAGGTAAGTGAGAAATCTGGCCACACTGAATGGCCAGTACAGTTAACCTCCAAGGCTTTACACCCTTAATCATAGCTGCATTATACGTGTTAACACAGGACTTCTAGCAACAACATTGTTGGAATCAGTATGATAATCAAAGAGAGGTCTTAAACTATGAATTGAAACACACAAAAAAGGAAACATAAAATACTTTGTCTGTTATCAGGCATGTAGATGTCGGAATAAGGGTGGCATGGTCAAACAGTCCAACGCCAACATATGCCCTGGCCTGGGGAGAGATAGAGGCTGTCCATGGGTTGTTCAATATTTGGCTGTCTCCAGGAGCTGTAGCTCAGTAACGGAAGGCACTGCGGTCTAGATCGAGGGTAGGGTGAGCCAACCGCTTGGGTAAGCCTGTGTGTCTGAGTCGCTCGGTGATGTTACGTACTGTGCCTGTCAGTTGACTGTCTCCCCGCGTACCTCGCCTCATGTGAGCCCGTGCGTCATGACAGCTTTGATCCGGCAAGCATTGAAGTGGTGTGTCGCGGAGATCCCTCCTGTCAAGCTGCCTCATGCAGGTATGTGGCTTCTGCCTTGCGTGTGTAAGGGCCTGAACCAGCGAGGGAGGAAAGATGGCTTGGTTCCCATTACGAGCTAGTGGATTTGCGTTTGCCGCCATTTTAGTGGGGCCTCGTGGTCTGAGTAGTGGGATCACTGGTACGGTAAGGGCTACAGTGTGTGGGCCGGGATCACCCACACTGGCCCAAGGGGGGGGAAACGGGGCCCTGTTTGCACATCCGTGGGAGTCCAGCACGATACCGTCGGGCGGGATAGCGGGGCAGCGGCCGTCCACCCCACTCACCACCTGCGTTTTGAGGGACTAAAACAAGAATTGCAAGCCTCTCCTCTGAGCCAGTGCTCCCTTGTGCCTCAGACCACAGCTGCTGGTCGTTAATCCGGTGTAAGATCTGCTTTTGTAGGCTTAAAGTTTGAGGGTTGCAGGAGCTGTTGTTGTGTGCGACCAGTGGCGTACATACCAGGGTCGCAGGGGTCGCGGCTGCGACCGGGCCCGGCCCACCAGGGGGCCCGGCCGCCCCTGCGACCCTGTATGTACGCACTGGGCCAGCCTCTTCTCCTGGGGGGCCCTGAAGCCGGCCACCTCCCCTGAGTGCTTCCTCTTCAGCTCCCTCGCGCACCGCACTGATACCGGAGCCGGAAGATGACGTCATCTTCCGGCGCCGGCATCCCTACACGGCGCGCGAGGGAGCTGAAGAGGAAGCACTCAGGGGAGAGTGCTCCCTCGCGCACCGGCCAGCCTGACTGCCCGCCTAGGAGCCCAGCAGCACCACTAGACCACAGGGAATCCCCTCAGCACTCCAAAAGGTAGGGAGGCTGGGGGGATTAAATAAAAATTAAAAAAAACATGTGTTAGTGTGTGTGAGTGTTAGTGTGTGTGTGTGTGTGTGTGAGTTAGTGTGTGTGTGTGTGTGTTAGTGTGTGTGAGTGAGTGTGAGTTAGTGTGTGTGTGTGTGTGTGTGTTAGTGTGTGTGTGTGAGTGAGTGTGTGTGTGAGTGTGTGTGTGAGTGAGTGTGTGTGAGTGTGTGTGAGTGTGTGTGTGAGTCTTAGTGTGTGTGTGTGAGAGTGTTAGTGTGTGTGTGTTAGTGTGAGTGTTTGTGTTAGACTGTGTGTGTCTGTTACTGAGTGTCAGTGAGTGTGTTACTGTGTGTCTGTTACTGAGTGTGTTTGTGTGTGTGTGTTAGTGAGTCTGTTTGATGTCTGTTAGTGAGTGTGTGTTTGTCAGTGAGTGTATGTTTTGTAAGTGAGTGTGTATGTATGTCTGCCGCTGAGTGTGTCTCTGTCAGTAAATGTGTGTGTCTGTTAACTAGTGTGTATGCATTTGTTCGTGAGTGTGTGTGTCTTCAGCACTTACCTTTCTCCAGCGCCGGACTCCCATGGCGCTGGGGATCCCTCCGCCTCTCAGCTCCGAATGCGCATGCACGGCAAGAGCCGTGCACGCATTCAAACCGCCCATAGGAAAGCATTACTCAATGCTTTCCTATGGACGTTCAGTGTCTTAAAATGGCGGAAGCGCCTCTAGCGGCTGTCAGTGAGAGCCACTAGAGGCTGGATTAACTCTCAGTGAAACATAACAGTTTCTCTGAAACTGCTATGCTTTCAGCTGCAGGGTTAAAACTAGAGGGACCTGACACCCAGACCACTTCATTGAGCTGATGTGATCTGGGTGTCTGTAGTGGTCCTTTAAGTGTGTGTGCATCTGCATGCACTGGCGTACATACTGCGGTCAGAGCCCTGCGACCAGGTGCCTGCCGCCATGTGTTGCTGCCCCGGCCCGCGTAGAGTAAGCGCGAGGGGGGGCCCACGGATCAATTTTCGCACCGGGGCCCCATGGGTCATGTGTACGCCACTGTGTGCGACCATTCAGGTTGGAGGTCAGGCCCCGCCCCCAGGCTATGTTTTTAAGATGGAATCTACAGGATTTGGTAACATACTGGATGTGAGGCTCAAAGGTAAGACCAAAATCAAGCATGACGCCAAGACAGCGCGCTTGCAAGGATGGACTGATGTGGATACCAATAACTTGAAGGGAGAGCGAAACAGGAGGATCAGTATTAGGAGGAGGAAAGACAAGCAGCTCAGTTTTAGAGAGATTGAGTTTCAGAAAGTGGAAGGACATCCAGTAAGAGATGGAAGAAAGGCAAGCAGTGACACGTTGGGGTCTCCAACCGAGACAGGACGGGGGGAGGAGGTATCATTAGAAAAGGAGACACTGAGTGAGCGTTGTGAGAGATAGGAGGAAAGCCAAGAGAGGACAGTGTCAGAGAGACCGAGTGATTGAAGAGTTTGGAGAAGTAGAACATGGTGACAGTGTCAAAGGCAGCAGAGAGGTCAAGAAGAATTAGTATAGAATAGTGCCCTTTGGATTGAGCTGCGATTAGGTCGTTAGTGACTTTAATAAGAACAGTCTCAGTAGAGTGGAGGGGGCGGAAGCCAGACTGAAGAGGGTTAAGGAGAGAGTTGGAGTTGAGGAAGCAAGTCAGACGGGTAAAGACAAGTCTTTCCATAAGCTTTGAGGAAAAAGGGAGCAGGGATATGGGACAATAGTTAGAAGGGGAGGACAAGTCAAGAGATGTTTTTTTTTAAGATGGGTACTACAGTAGCATGTTTCAAAGCAGGAACAACACCAGAAGAGAGAGAGCAGGTGAAGATGTGTGTTAAGGAAGGCACAAGACAAGAGGAGAGAAATCTGATAAGGTGAGACAGGACAGGATCAAGCAGGCAAGTGGTGGGTCGAGAGGAAAGGAGAAGCGCAGCCACCTCTTGTTCAGTAGCCGGGGAGAAAGTCTGAAGAGTAGGAAAGGCATGATCTAGGTGTGGTTGAGAAAGAGAGGGGCAATGTGGTGAGAATTCTTTCCTTAGCTTTTCAATCTTGTTGGTAAAGTAGCATGCAAAGCTATCAGCTGTAAGGTTAGTTTGGGGGGTGGCCACAGCAGGGCAAAGAAGGGAGTTAAAGGTATTAAAAGACGCCTGGGATTGCGGGAGCATGAGCTAATGAGGGAGGAAAAGTATGACTGTTGATGTATGACTGTATGACCTTTTGTGCCAGAAGTTACCTGGCGTGCTCCCAGTGTAATGTTTTAGACTGTTTTGAATGTGACGCTTACCTGGATCCAGCACGGAGTCAGGTCTGTTTCAAGTTTTCTCGCAATGGAAAAGTAATTTCTTTTTTTTTTAAAACCAGTACACATAAAGTGGCTGAGAGTGCTCAGCTGACACTCTCCACCAATAAACAAATGCCTAAGTCGACATCCAGCTCCTCTTGCTGAAAAACAAAACAAAGGCAGGTGTCTAGACCCAGGTAAGTGTCCAACCAAAAATAGTACGACAGATTGTTCTGGCAAATCCTGGCACCGTAACCACCACAAGGAGTTGTGTGGTTATGATGCTCTAAGTGGTAATCAAAGGAAAACAATAACAAAGGCTGAATGATGTCATAATCTCAAAAGTGACATCAGTGCAGAAGGATTATGATTTGAGGAGAAGAGATTCCACAGCTTCCAACATCTGAGTTCGGCATGTATTACTCTGTAACAAAGTACCCATCTAACTTTCACAATGGTTTCAATTCTTTAGGTCTGGGCATACCTCTGGCCCCAAAAGTGATAAACTGGGACCGTAACTTACCAGTATTTTTAAAATGATGTTTACGTATGTAAGACGTGTATTTATAAGGTTTAAACATTATTTATTAACTAGAAAGCTACAATTTCTGGGGAAATTGTGTGAAGTGTTCTTGCCTCCACCAGTAGTCTACAACTGGAGTGGGCGGAGTAACTGTTATTATTTATTTATATAGCACATTTAATTGCAACGTTGTTGCCCAAAGTGCTTCACAGTTACATTAAAACATCCATTTATAAAAACATTAGCAGGTGCAAAAGGCCCTGTCTATGACATCACTTGCTGCTCCAGCCTGGCACAGGTCAGAGTATTTTGGCGGTTGCCATCTTCAAACGGTCGTATTTTAAAAACTATAAATCCTACAGTGAAGAGGTTTATATTGTGAGAATCACAAGACCAAGACCAAGACCTATGCATAGTATGTCTCCGAAGTATTAAAAATGAAGGCACAGTCGCAGTTTAGAAATTGCCCTTCAAGTTTGAGCTGGCTAGAGTGGAGTTTCAATGAATGTCAATGGACGGCGTGAGTTGCAAACAAATGGTCATATTGTGAAAACTATCAGGACTATGGCTTAGCTGTGGACATGTTTAGTGGCAGCAGGGATAGCTGAACGTTTTTATATAAGATTTGTGTAGGTGGGCTTGAAAATGAGGGAGTGGTGGCAGTTTAGAAATCATGTCCTGATTTTTCAGCTTTTGCCAGCTCCCACTCTAGTTTTGAACATTTTGCCATTCATTCCTATTGGACCAATTTCGCCACAAGAACGACGATATGCGTGAACCATTCGGCAAAACGTTCCACAAAGTAATAGCACACCAATCGGGAACAATCCGCACGTTTCGGTATATTACTGTCTATGTAGTGTAAAAACTGTGGGAGGAGTTAGGGTGGTAAATTTGGCTATAATAAGAATAATAACATATATATGTGAGATAACAGTGTGTTCTTGCTATGCAAGAACACTTAAATATAGAAACCTACACCTCTGTATTCACCGCTATCTGTCCCTTTGAACCCCTCATTTCGAATAGGGAGCAGAAATAGAAAAAAAATGTATTAGCTCCTCCAATGCAATGTGTGCCCTCACTCGACTGGATACTGATATCACTTGCTAAATAATTAATGTTCATTTAAAATACAACACATAATATCACATTGACAAATAAAAAAGCATCGCATCATTATTATTTCATTATTTATATAGCGCCATCAGACTCCGTAGCGCTGTACAATGGGTGGACTAGATGACATGTAATTGTAACCAGAAAACTGGACGTACAGGAATAAACAAGGGTAAACAGTATTTATAGTTGTTTTGCAGTATGGCGTGCCTTGATATAATAGTGACAGTTCCCCTTTAAATGGCCAATACAGTGACCTGTATTGACTATTGGGGAACATTAATAAGGCCTGCAGTACCGGAGCCGCCCAGCAGGGGCGTCAGGTCTCTGCTAATGAATGTACTCAGAGATCACCTATTCCTTTAACAGGTTCGTTTCCGGGAGGAACCATAGACGCTTTGCTCTGTAACAGTAAGGCACCTCGTTACTGCGAAAGGGTTAACGGTTGTTTTGTTTTTTTTCACCTACACAACAGGTCAGTGAAGGCGTTTCCCAGAGGAACAGGTTTCTATGCTTCGATTGGATATCTCCCCTGTCAATCGCCGGGAATCTCCTTTTGAAACCCCGCCTCCTCCGTGTCATTGGTTGGTTATCTAGCTCCTCCTTTTGTTTCGCTATCACAGCGGTACCTTCCTCTTTCGTCCTCTCCTCTGCGCTGATTGGCTGTCGGTTAAGACGTTGGCGCTGGTGATTGGTTGTTGGTGCTGTCCGTCAACTGCGGCGTCAGGTGGCTGGGCTGCCCGCGTCTCGCAGCCTGTGCTTGGCTTGGTAGTCTGTGACTGGCTCGGGGGGGACCCGGTGGATTGCTCGCCTCGACCTGCAGTGTGTGTCCCGTGCTGGCCGTGGAGCTGTCCGTGTACTCAGAGCCGCCTGTCCCGGGAGGAGCGGAGCCTCCAGGATACCTCTCCCTCTCATGGTCTGGCTGCTCCCCCCCTCTGTCTGCTAATATTCATCCTCTCCCCAGCTCACCCCCCTTTACTGCTTGTTGTCAGTTTGGGCACCGGGCGCCTGGCCTGGGCAGCTGTCAAAACCTCATCCAGCCCCCTCCCCTTCCTCCTCCTCTTCCCATTCACACAGACTCTACTAGAAATCCCCAAAACATTGACATCAGAACCCTAAATCTTACTGAATCACCCCCAAAACATTGACACCAGAACCCCCAAATATTACTGAATCACCCCCAAAACATTGACACCAGAACCCCCAAATATTACTGAAACACCCATATATTACCAAAACCACTCCAACACCTTGACATCAGCTCCTCCAAATATTCTAAAACATTGACATCAGAACCTTCAAATTTTACTAAAACACCCCTAACACTTTGCCACCAGCTCCTCCAAATAGCACCAAAACACTCCCAATATATTGACATAAGCAACCCAAAGCATTTCCCCTGCCACCCAAAGCACTGACTCAGCCATAGAAAATTATTGACATCAGATACCCCCCAAAGCACTGCCATCAGTAACTTTAAACCTTACTATTAGCCCCCCTAAACATTGGCATCAGTAACTTCAAACTTTGCCATAAGCCCCCCTAACACTGGCATTTGCTTCTTCAAACACAGCCACTAGCCCCCCCATCTTTGCCATTAGTAACCCAAAACACTGCTACCAGCCCTATGCAACACCTGCCCTGTGCCACTTAGTGACTGTGTGTTTTTAGTGGGGGGGTTGAGCAGCCTCTGACCCTGGGTTTCAGGGACTCTCTCTGCCAGGTTAGAGGAGAATGTGGAATGGAAGGGCCAGGCTGCCCCTTATTTTGTAGATCTTGTAGCCTGTGGTTTCTTTTAAAAGAAGGTTGGAGGGAGAAGTCTGTGTATTCTTGAGACAAATGTAAAAACCAACAGCATGGGGTTTTAGTATTTATTATAAAACAGAGGTCCCTGGGGGGTGGGTGGGTTGGGTTGATTTTAATTGTGAAAAGAATTGTATAGTTAGAAAGAAATAGTTAATTTATTGGCACTAACATTCTGGTCTATTGACGAGGACAGGAGATTAGATTTATTATGAGAACTCTTTCCAAGCAGGTTTAGTTCTTCTGGATATTACATTTTAATGGCCCAGTAACAGGTTGGCCCATCTGTCTCATACATTAGAGGGCATTTCTGTGAATGTCTCTTTGTGGCACGTCTGCCAATGCAAAAATGATGGCAGCGTATAATGGGGGTACGTCAGCAGCGGCTGGGGGTCACCATCATCACCACCACCATCACCTGGCCCACTTGCCCCCTCCTCACATGCACCATCACCACCATCTCCATCCCCAGCATCATTTACACCCAGGCTCAGCTGCTGCTGTGCATCCTGTCCAGCAGCATGTGTCCTCTGCCTCCTCTTCCTCCTCAGCTGCTGCAGCTGCGGCTGCTGCAGCAGCAGCAGCCGCTATGCTTAATCCAGGCCAGGCTCAACCATACTTCCCATCCCCAGCTCCTGGACAGGCCCCAGGACCAGCTGCAGCAGTTGCCCCTGCTCAGGTGCAGGCAGCTGCAGTAAAGGCTCACCACCATCCACACTCTCATCATGCTCAGCAACTGGATATTGAACCTGATCGACCTATTGGCTATGGTGCCTTCGGGGTTGTCTGGTGAGTGTTTGTGGCAAACCTCCAGATATATTTTGCAACCGTTGCACTTCACTGTCATAAGGAAATGACACACATCTACATATTGTATTTTTCTTTTATTGGTTTGGATCTGTAGTCTGAACTTTGTCCCGCTGTCTTTTTGCCGTCTGTTGTGTATTTGTTACTGATTTAATATTGTGAGCATTATGCTGAAGATCCAATACTTTTCAGTCAGTTGTCTTGACCTTTTGTGAGCGTTTCTGGTTTATTTTGAAATGTTTTTAGCAAATTAATTCTTTAAGAATTGTAACTGTTTCTCTCGAATACACCTTCCCCAACCCTTTCTTCTCTTGGATTTTTGATAAAGTATCTTCAAAGAAATGTAAAGGTTTTGGATATACCTCTTAGCTGTTTGGAACAGTTGTGGGAACTCCTTGTAGTTAAACCTTGTGGAAGGTAAGTGTATCCTGTGTAAGTCATAGAGTGCAGAGTTGAAAGGTAACACCCCTCAGTGTAATCAATGATGCTCTAAAAGCATTAGGTCCAATTTCAACCGTCGGTTAAGGTGAGCTGAAGTTAAACTGCTTATAAGCAAACTCTTTTGGGGGTATTTCTTCAAAAGTGATATGTCCCTACTTCTAATAAGGCAAATATCCCCAGCGTAGTGTAGTTTAATTATGTCTCTTCTTCTTATACATGTACCTGCCCCAGTTTCCATTTTGCTGTTGTCGTGTCTGGACATCACTCTGAGTTCTCTTTGTAAATAGGTAGATTTATTTAAGATACATCAATGTTGGAGGAAAGGAACTGTACTGATGGGTAGTGATATATAGAATTTAAAGTTATGGCAATATACATGGGGTATTGATCTTCTCCATATCTAATCTACATATATATGGTTAAGAATTTGAAGTTTATATTTAACAATATCTATTCCTAGCCAGAAAAGGTAAAAAGCAGAAGAAAGCTAAAAACAGCAATTCTTTGGTCTGGACAAATGGCCTCATCAACACGCTAATGGTACCCCATCCTTAATATTCATTCCCCTTTCCTCACTCTCCACCAAATCTCCATGACATCTGTCAGGAATCCAGAAACGGTTCTTGAGGACAGATCAAATATAGTTATTAAATTCAGGCAAGCACAGAAAATGGTGTCCGCACATATCATACCAGGATGACATTAAAGAAAGAGCAATTTTGCCTTCACTTAGTCTGTCCCAGAATTCTTTGCGATTGTGGCAGAAAGCGAATGATTCCCGTTGGGATTACACAACTTTTGTATAGCATTAGTTGCTAACAAAGTAAAAGTGTCAGCGGTGTGTGTTTCTGATGTATGTCTTGTCTCTTCACACCGTATGGAGGTGGGAGGAGTGTGCGTGCTGTTGTTGTTGTTGGTTTTTATTTATATATAGTTTTTTTTTGTTTGTTTCTTTGGTGATGCAAACTATACCAAGCATTGTAAATATACTTAAATAAAAACTATTCTGGGCCTAACTGGAATGAGAGCAAGTGCCTGTGACATGAGCTGTGATAATTACCACTACAATTTTGAATGTGGAAATCCAGAGGAAGCGAAAGCTTTCATCCACCGCTGCGTGTAGCTTTTTATAAGAGAGCGAGCCAAAGCAGATGCTCTTTGTACTCTTGAGAAAACAGATGCAAGGTAGTATCTTGTGCCACAAGAAAAAAAAAAATCTATTTTACAAGACAAATAGAATAGTGAGGATTCTACCTGAAAAATTGTTGCTCTGTTAGAGCACAGACCTCCCAGCATCCTCTTGTGACTAATATTTGTCTCCTTCACTCCTCCACAGCCAAAATGCCCTTATCTATAAAAAAAAAAAAAAAAATCTTTATAAATTACAAGCACTGCAGCATTGTCTCTCCAACAAACACATAAAGAGATTTCCATGTTGGTTTTTAATCTTTGAAATAGGGATGCCATTTTTTTTGTATAGAGATTAAATAGTTGTTCGACTGTTTTGTTACAATCAAAATATGACTATTTAGTCTACATCAAGGGGTTTATTGATAATAATGCTTTTTTTTAGAAGATATGTAAAAAAAAAAAAAAAGCTCCATACTTAAAGTGCAAACTTTCATTTGCTGAACTCGTACCCATGATATATGAATGTTAATATTCTGATTTCTGCCCAGAAGCCTCTTTCACCTTCGTTATGGCTGATGTATAAAGCCTGATAATGTTTCCACCTGGTCAGCAAATTTTTAATCCTGTATGTTAGCAAAATTGTAGGCTGTAGGGAAGAGGCTGATCTTGAATTTCTCACGTTGCAGATATTTGTGTGAATCTGGACTGAATGTGGCTGTTCTCCTCCTTTTCAGAAGCCAGTTTTTTTTTTTGTTTGTTTTTTTGATAAATGTCTTGTACTAAATGTTTTCATTTAATGTTGGGAGTAATCAAGGATAAGACTGACGGAGTGTAGTTTGCAGACCTGTCTTTTACAGTATGTTTATGTGTATACAGGAAGCTGCATGAGCAAGTGGTTTATTCGATGCTGTCTGACTTTCATTCAGTGGAATTGTTTGAGTGCATTTTTGTCGAGTTTTTGACCAATGCTTCAGTCCAGCTAATAACCAGATTGAAAGCAGCTTTTCTTTATTTTGCATGGGCATTGTGATGGCACGTCTTTCACTGGGTCAGCTGATCCCCAGGACTTTCCACCAGAGTTGTGGATGTGCCACCCTAGAGAGGGATTATTGCCGAAACCAGGTTCACGCCAGCAGCTGGTGATACTGGGCAATCATTGGCCCTTCTGCCTATGCCTCTTTCCAGGTTGTGCAGAATAAATTTTAGTTCAAGCACTCCGGGATAACAAAAAATAGCAGTTTTTGGGGGCAAAAAACAGCAATGTTTCGATCCTACCAGGTCTTTATAAAGGAAGGGAGGCCTGGCCAGCTCTGGCTTCAGAGCACCTGGGTTACTTGGTGAGTGCGATATCCAGTATGTCTTTACTATGCTTCTTTCCAGGCATATATGGACCCTCTCTATATATGCTGTTTTCCAGGTAATGGATGGACCCAGCTGCCTGCTTCATTCTTCCAGGCATGCATTCCATCTACCAAGCTGCCTCCAGGTGCACATAGGGAAAACATTGGATTGGCTGAGATCGTCTAGGAGGCATGTGGGGGCAGGGCCAAACGCCAGCCTGGCTAATCAGCATCTCATCATAGAGGTGCAGTGCATTAATGCATCTCAATGAGGAAAGGTCAACCAGACGCTGCACACACTGGAGCACTGCCCCAGGAAGCACCTCCAGTAGCCATCTGAGGAGTGGCTGTTGGAGTTGTCCCTAGGCTTTAAAGTAAACACTGCCTTTCTCTCAAAGACTGTTTGTGTGAAAATGCATGCTGGGACTGACTATACTCACCAGAACAACTACAATGAGCTGTAGTTGTTCTGGTGACTATAGTGTCCCTTTAACTACAAAAAACTTTTTTTGTTTTTTTTCCTCACCCCAGATGTTCACTTTTTATGTATTTTTTTTCCTTTACCCCAGATTTATAATATATCTTAATTTTTTTTTTAAATATGAAATCATCATAAGTTGCAAAATGTAATTTTTAGAAGGGAATCTCCCTTTAAGACCTGACACTATAATCATGTCGATATAGACTCTTCTAGGTACTTTGCTGGAACTTTGGCTTTTGAGCAGTTTCAGATCTTCTGTAGAAATATCATGTTCCCCCTCAGCTCTCACTGACGATGGCTGGGAGATATGCTAAAACGTGACGGGGAAGTTCCGCCTGCAATAAAGTTTTGTCATTTGTTGGACAAATACTAAGAATTTTTTTAAAATAGTTTTTAACATTTTTATTTTTAGAAAATATTTGCCCCTTCCTGTGCCATGCATAATTTTCTATAAGTAAATATCTAAATAAAATCATTTAACACTAGCTTGGTGTCCCGCACTGGAGTACTGTAATATCGGGCACATACACCCATGCTTTAAACCACTGAATATTGTAAAGCATTGCAAAATAAGTTGGTGCTATATACATGCCAATAATAAGACCCTAATTAGCAGCTGTGGGGGTTGATACATTCATTGATTTTTTTTTTTTCTTGTGCTTGGAGAAAACTGTCTCTGAAAACACTGTAGCTAAACAGGTCAGCTTTATGCAGGCTAATGCAGGCTAAGATAATATTGCACTTATCAAGTACCTCCAATTCAGAAATTAGGTCAACACTACCCAGGGAAGTGTAATAAGTTTTTAGAAAAGAGCAGTACACCATGGTATTGGCAGTTTGCCTTTTGTTAACATTCTAAAGCTGCATGAAATTGCAGGAAGCACCTCTAGTGGCCGTCTGACTGCACCTAGAGGTGTTACAAGGCGGCAGTGTAAACACTGCCTTTTCACAGAATTTACATTGAAAAGCCTGAAGGGACATGCTATAGACACCAGGAGCACTACATTATACTGTAGTGGTTCTGGTGACAATAGTGCCCCTTCTAATTCATTTTTTTTTTTTCCTGAACTTTTTAAAACGTAACCCATGCTCTGAAACACTTGCTTGATAAAATCACTGTAGAAAGCTGCGTTATGCATGGTCTGTTCCAGCTGTTGGCAGTGACCTACAAAGGAAGCTCCCAGCTATGCGGCTTATTGGCTACAAAGAGCTGATACCAAGGAGCAAGATATCAAACTATTCCTCCCACCTTCCCCAAGGAAAATGGAGCAGCCATCTTTTTAGTGTAATGTAAATAAAACTGCCACGGCATCTTTCTTATTTTCCTCCAGGAGAGGAGGCTCTGCAGATGCTCATCATATTTATCGTGAGGCAAGTTTAAGAGCATAGCAAGAGGGACCCTGTCAAGTTCTTTGTAAAGTTAAAGGTGGCCCCAGCACAACTTGTATACATTTTATAACTTTTGGTACAAGTGGTTATGGGTGTACATATAATCTGCATTTTAATTATGCAATTTGAATTGGTGTTCATTGACTCTATGCTCTGCATGGAGGTGCTGCACGTTCCCTACAGGGATGCATTAATTTAAAGGGACCCTATAGTCACCAGAACAACTACAGCTTATTGTGTTCTGGTGAGTATAATCATTCCCTTCAGGCTTTTTTGGCTCACGGGGACGCCATCACTAATGTATGTGGAGGGGAGTGAGGGCTTCACTTGCAGGCACGCCTTTAGGTATGCTTGAAGTGTTAAGAATCAGATTACCTCTATTGCCAGCGAGTTGAGAACAGACATTAAAATATGCACAGAATTGACATTCGGAAGACCGGAGTTACAGGGGGTAAAAGCAGCCCCATGGCACAAAGTTCCGATGTCTCTGTATGTCTCACCCGTATGTCTCAATTCCAACTCTCTCTTTGACCCTCTTCAATCTGGCTTCTGCCCTATCCACTCTACTGAGACTGCTCTTATCAAAGTTACGACCTAATCACTGCTAAATCCAAAGGCCACAACTCCATACTAATTATTCTTGACCTCTCTGCTGACTTTGACACCGTTGATCATGCTCTGCTTCTTCAAACTCTTCAATCACTTGGTCTCTGTGACTCATGGTTTTCCTCCTGTCTCTTCCAACGCCCATTCAGTATGTCCTTTTCTAATATCTCTGTTGGAGACCCTCAAGGCTCTGTCCTTGGTCCCCTTCTATTTTCTCTTTATACTGCCTCTCTTGACAAACTTATTACCTCATTTGGATTCCACTACCACTTGTATGCTGATTACATCCAGATATATCTCCCCTCCCTGGACCTCTCCACTGCTGTCCTGCAATGTGTCACTGCTTGCCTTTCTTCCATCTCTGACTGGATGTCCTCCCGCTTTCTGAAACTCAATCTCTCTCTAAAACTAAGCTGCTTGTCTTTCCTCCTCTTTCGCTCTCCCTTCAAGTTAGTGGTATCCACATAAGTCCATCCCTGCAAGCGCGCTGTCTTGGCGTCATACTTGATTCCGGCCTAACCTTTGAGCCTCACATTCTGTAGATTCCATCTTAAAAACATCGCCCGCATCTGACCCTTTCTTACGCAAGATGCTGCCAAAGAGCTTGTCCATGCTCTAGTAATTTCCTGCATGGATTATTGTAACCGCCTCCTAATTGGTCTTCCCAAAGCCGTATTACCCAGCTTCAGTCTGTAATGAATGCTGCCGCCAGACTGATTTTTCCTATCTAGTCAGTCCTCTCACACCTCTCCCTTCTGTCAGTCCTTACATTGGCTTCCTGTATCCTATAGGAGTTAATTAAAAATGCTAACCCATTCCTATAAAACATTGACCAATTCTAGCCCCTCTTATCTCTTCACAGATCCATAGGTATGCCTCTTCTCGGTCTCTCCGCTCTGCCCCTAACCTTCTCCTGTCCGCTGCTACCACCCGTACGGCCAACTCGCGCTTGCAGGACTTCTCGCAGGCGTCTCCCTTCCTATGGAATAGCCTGCCTACCACCAACAGACTCTCCCCTAGTCTTCAATAATTTAAAAAGTGCTTCAAAACCCATCTCTTGAGGAAAGCTTATGGCCTCCCAGAGTAACCTCTACCTCACATACCTGTCTCCTGCTTTCTCCTAAAGGGCAGAAATCTACTCTCTCTCCTCCTGCTCTGCTTCACTCCCACCTTATTTGATTGCTATTTCCTGTCTTAATGTGTTTTATACCCCACCTCCAATAGACTGTAAGCTTGTTTGAGCAGGGTCCTCTTCAACATATTGCTTCTGTAAGTTTTCTTGTAATTGTCCTACTTATAATGAAATCCCCCCCCCCCCCTCATAATATTGTAAAGTGCTATGGAATCTGTTGGCGCTATATAAATGGCAATAATAATAAAAGCATTAAGCAGAAAAACTGCACAGCCACATTCCTACCGCCATGACCATTTCAAGAAGCAGAAGTAATCCTAGTGATTGGAGTAACCCTTTTAATGCATTATAAAAAGAATGGATCCGTTCCACTCTAGAGCATGCAGCAGGTTGTTGGCCATATGGGCTTACCATGGGCCCTTTTGTGATTTCCTCTGCCTTTTACTTATTTTACAGGAACTGTAAGGAGTCTGCTCTTATGTGCGCTGTTACTTAATCCGTTATCTGTGTACTGTATTTATTGACACAAAGAGGGAAATCTGTAAATATGTTTTGAAAAGGGTCTTATTATTGCTGATATATTTAAAGTTCTTGAAATGGTCTAAAAAGTGTCAGCTTTCTCTCTCTCAACTTTTTGTTTTTCTTCTCCAATATATATTTTTTGCGAAAAATTATAACCTTAGGGTGGCAGGAATAATGAAAAGAAGCTCTTATCTGGCATGAAACGTGAAGGAATAAAAAAAGAAATGGTTGCAAAAAAAAAAAAAATGAGAGGAATTGGAGAAAAAAAATATAATATATATATATATATATATATATATATATATATATATATATATTTTTTTTTTTTTTTTTACGGATTATTTTTTTTACATTTGCAAATCTGTCTTGATAGATCTCCTCCAATGTGTCTTTTCCCATCTACCATATAAACATTTAAAAAAAAAAAAAAAAAAAAAAAAAACCTGCTTTGGTTGAGGAATCTGAATAATTTTGAAAGCGAATTTACGTTGATGGTGACCTGCTCAATGCTGTCTTCATATATTGTGCTACAATGATTATAATCTTACACATACAGTTATAGAGGTCTGCGTGTATAGATGGAACACACAGAATGACTACATTCTGTGATCTGACCTTTTACATTTGTACTTGTAAAGTCTAAGTCATTCTCCTACTTGTTATGTTGTATAGCTGAACTCTGGAATTTGTATAGATCTATAAATCTTTCTAAATAAAATTGATTGGTCGGTCCCAAGATGAGTGCTCCTACTATACAGAATCTGTATAAAAAATGGTAAAATGGCTTTAATATACTTGCTTTAATTACTGTAATCTGAAATCTGACTTTTTTATTTTAAAGCTCATAATCTTCAGTTCTATGACACTAATTTATGCAAATAAAATAAGTCAATACTAGGAAAATGTATTTTTTTTTTTTCTTTAATAGTATATCAGTGTAGACAAGAGGCTTGATAATCTTATGCCTGGAAGGTTCATTTGGGGATAAGAGGCAAAGCCTCAGCAATTCTGCCCAATGCAGGATTTTCAATTTTAGGTGTTCTCTTTTTTTTTTTTTTTTTTTTTTTTTTATTTACCCTGTCCTTTTCTACATGTCAGTTTACTCGGAATGGAAGACTAGTGCTTTAATCAGATAAGGGTTATCTGCAAGGTCACTGTTTAAGAGGCTTTGAAGTTCCCAGTTTAAATAGACTGCCTATTTTCTGAAGGATACAATTTTACAAGTCGAGCTAATGACTCAATATTTCCATCAACATTTCAACCCACGAAGTAATAAACACAATATTCCATCAATATTTAATAATGCAAAATGCAATAAAAATTTTTTGCCTGTGTGTGTATATATATATGTGTGTGTATGTATGTATTTCTATCCTTTGAATAAATCAGTCTATTGACACTGATCAGTTTTATCACTGTAACCTTGTGTTATCAGCTGTTTTATATATTTACTACACAATGGGATGACTATCCTCTGCAAATTTCATTCACTCTAAACTATGCATTGTAGCAATTGATCTAAATGTCAAGATTTTGGCAAAAAAAAGCTGATCTGTAAAAACTATCCCCCAAAAAGTCACCGCTAAATTTTACCATTCACATTAACAATTTTAAGAATGCACCATTGAGGGATAGACAGATAATCCGTTCCACCGATATCCAGCATTTTAACAATAATCTGTGCCGGCCTTGTAAGTCGCCGATAACTTACTCTCCACACACTGTCTTCTTCTGGAAATTCCAGCTGCCGAACATGTACGTACTTGCATATTATGTGTGGTGTCCATGGCCTTACATAATATCTGTTGGAAACTAATGAAACTCCATATGCTAACTATTCTCCTCCTATAAAGGTCATTGTGTAGCTCCTTACAAACAGGCCATACAGCTGTCGTCAGAATTTACAAGAAAGAGGTCCTGTGCCCCAGGACCTATGTCTATAGACTTGGACATTAGGGTGAGGATAATGTTGAAAGGAGGTGAAGGTTTAAGGAAAATGCAAGCAGAAATGGATTGTTTTATGAGCTCTTACCGTAGGGAAAAAAAAAATATATATATATATTATATATTCATATTTATTTAAAATTCGATGTAGGTGGAATACAACATTTCTTGCTGGAAACCTCTAAATACAGCTCACATATTATAAAATGTGAATGGCAGAATGGAGATCTGTTGGAGTTTGTGGTGCCATCAGAATAGAGGAGGTGGAAATGTACCATCAAGGTACACTTTAATCCTTGTGGTTCCATTTAAAATAAATTCCTTACATCTACTTCCTTCAACAGGTGTATGTATACCTCTAAAATCATTGGGTACATGGCTATTTTGTTTCAAGATGTTAACTCTACATTAAAGGGTTACTCCAAGTGATTTAAAGTGACCATGGTCCTTGAAGCCTGTATGTGCAGGGTTTTGCTGTGAAATGCTTCACATTCAAAGATTAACCTCTGTGCCAATGGAGGCGTAACTCCACCCAGAATGTCATTAGCCAGCTTGGAATTAGAGCCCAGGGCTGGCTAATGTTTATTTAGTACAGCTTTCATTGTACAGTATGTAATTCATTCGCTGAGAGTTAACTGATGATGCTCTCAGTCAATGAATGTTGGCCACCATGGCTTCCGGCTCTGCAGAAGTTGGAAGCTCATCACTAGACCACCAGATCACATCCGAGCCCAGTGGGGACCCAGGTGAGGTATAAAATAGTTATAAAACATTGCCAGGGTACTTCTGGCATAATAACCACTAGAGTAGGCTGTGGTGGCTATGATGCTTGGAGTAACCGTTTAATGCATTTGTGAAATATCCTAAAAGATGGAGACTTTGACTGTCCAAATAAATGAAATTGCAGAGCACCATTCCTTACACCTTTTTAAGTAGACATTCTTATTGTATTTTTTATTTTTATTTTCATATAGAAATCCTCCCTGCTGCCAATTAATTTGCAGTAACAAATAAAATACTGTAGATTTGGTGCAAGAGCCTTTTTGTGTTTTCATTTATTTAAATTGGTTTTTTTTCCCCATATCCTGGTACACTTCCTTGCACAACTGCCCATGCCAGTATTCTTGTAACATGCTGCAATCCAGCACGTGCCACTGGGGAGATCCTGTGAATCATTTGAGGGGGCCTTTTGCACAGGATTGTCCTAGACATCTGTTATGTAATAAGGGGTCTTATGCATGCAGCAGTTGGCTGAATTTCTTGTGATAGGGGAAAGTATTTAATTTAATGAGGCTCTGTCACCGAAAATAAACTTTATCTAATCTACTTCTGTATAACTCCGTGTCTGAATCTTTATTTTTTTTTTTTTTTTGGAGCACTCACATTTTGTTGTTTTTGTCCACTGACATTTTTGAGATTTAGTCGACTAAAACAATTCAGATGACTAAAATACTACTAAAACTGCTTTTTAGTCAAGACTATGATTAAAACTAAATTGAAATTTGCTGCCAAAATTAACACTCATAAAAGAAAAGTGGAGAATACGTTTCCTCTTCAATTTGAGACAACTTAATGGGTGGAGCTTAAAGCATGGTTCCATTTAAGTTGCCAATCCAATTTACCCACAATCCATCAGTAAAATGAATCCCACAGAAGGACAAACGACAGATATCCTGCACAGAGGAGAACAAAATTGATGTGCCCCAGGCATTGAGATCCGGCACAAGGAAGAAAAGATAATACATTATAAATAAAGGCAAGCTGCAAGGGAAGGAGTTTATACATTTAAATAGAAAAGGCATAAGGAAAGAAAAATCAAAAGGAGGAGAGAAAAAAAAAAAAAGAAGAAATGACCGGGCCACTAAGAAAAACCTATAAAGGCAATTTTGGAAAGTGATCAGTGCCTGCTATTGGTATCTTTTACTAAAGCAGTTTTGCTAAATTACTAATTTACTAAAGCAGTTTTGCTAATTACTAATTACTTCTTAAGTGAGAAGTAACCTATACAAACTGCTGTTCTAACTACTCTACTTTAGCATTTTTGGGGCCGAGCATGCCTCTGTAAATAATATTCAAACCTCTGAAGAAAGATTTCTTTATTAACCCAGTGAGTATGTGATCGATTTTCTATTTTTGTCTGGACGGATTTGTTTATCCAGTAGACATGTGCCACAAGAGAAGGTAAAACTGGGTGCAATGCTTTTGTTGCAATGGCAACAAAAAGCTTATTTGGAGCATTGTGGTTTTATATGTTTAACCCCTTAAGGACTGGACTTTTTTTGCGATGTTGTACATTTGCGACCAGGCATCTTTTTACACTTTTGTGGTGTTTGTGTTTAGCTGTAATTTTCCGCTCTCTCATTTACTGTTCATATACAAATTATATATTGTTTTTTTCAGGACAAAAGGGGCTTTCTTTACATACCATTATTTATATAATCTCATGTAATTTAATTTTTAAAAAATGAAAAAATATGATGAAAAATTGAAAAAAATACATGTTTTTTGACTTTTATGTGAAAAATCTTTTATTCATCTACAAAAGTGAATGAAAAAAACTGCTAAATAGATTCAAAATTTTGTCCTGAGTTTAAAAATACCCAGTGTTTACATGTTTTTTGCTATTTTTTTGCATGTTATAGGGCTATAAGTACAAGTAGGATATTGCGGTTTCAAAACATATATTTTTAAAATGTATCAATAGTGACATTGTAACACTATTATCTGTCATAAATCGCTGAATAACACCCCACATGTACATATTTTTTTTAAAGTAGACAACCCAGGGTATTCAATATGGGGTATGTCCAGACTTTTTTAGTAGCCACTTAGTCGCAAACACTGGCCAAAGTTAGCGTTCATATTTGTTTGTGTGTGAAAAAAGTAAAAAACTAAATTGAACGCTAATTTTGGCCAGTGTTTGTGACCAAGTGGTTACTAAAAAAGACTGGTCATACCCCATTTGCAATACCTTGGGTTGTCTTCTTTCGCAAATGGTATGCCATCATGGGGGTAATTCTCATTCCTGGGCTACCATACGCTCTCAAAGGCAACGTAACCAACCTGGCCATTTTCAATGTAAAAATATTTGACCCATATATTTGACCCTGTAACTTTCAAAAACGCTATAAAACCTGTACATGGGGGGTACTGTTATACTCAGGAGACTTTGCTGAACACAAATATTAGTGTTTCAAAAGTGGAAAATGTATCACAACAATTATATCATCAGTAAACGTGCTGTTTATGTGTGAAAAATGCAAAAAAAGTCACTTTCACTGACAATATCATCGCTGTGATATGTTTTACTGTTTTGAATCACTAATATTTGTGTTCAGCAAAGTCTCCCGAGTAAAACAGTACCCCCCATGTACAGGTTTTAGGGTGTCGTAGAACGTTACAGGGTAAAATACAGTGCTAGCAAATTAAATTCTTTAGACTTTTGGCCTGGGTTGGCAGGCAGGTCCCTTAAATTGCAATCAATAAAATAACTTAATTATGTAAAAATATTACATAAATACGCACGTAGAATTTAAATATATATGCATATTTATATATTTGAAGTCTACGTGTATATTTATATAATTATTTATGTCATTTTGTATATGGACATATGAATAGTTCGTATTCTTTTTATTTATTTATATATACATAGATATATATACAATTTCATTCTAAGTGTATTTTGATATAAATATATATATATTAATATCAAAATACAGTTAGAATAACATTTCGTATAGATATATAATTTTTTTTAAATTTTTATTATTATTTTTAATTTTTTTAATTTAATTTAAATTATTTATTATTCGTATTTTATAATAATATATATATACAATATATATATATAGTTATTATATATATTATATATATATATATATACGTGTGTAAATTAATTATAAGTGTATTTTTATATTAATATATGTACATATTAATATAAAAATACACTTAGCATGACATTATATATATGATATATAGACATATATTATATAGGTATAATATATGTCTATATATCATATATATATATACACATATATAATAATATTTTTTTTTATTACCTTTCACTTTAATTTTTTTTATGATTTTACAGTTGCAGGGAGACTGCCTGTCAGCACAGACAGTCCCCCTGCAGGCAGAGACTAGGACACCTATTGTGACCATGTGGTCGCCCTGATGGGCGATCACATGGCCCCAGGGGTCCTAATCCGCCATGGGGAGACTGTCTGGGCTGCAGGCAGTCTCCCCACACCGGGAGCAACGCCGATCGCCGCCGGGGGAACGACGGCGATCGGGTAAGTACATTTTAAATTTAGGACGGTTCAGGACCGTCGTCGGTCGGCAACGCAAAAATGCCGATGACGGTCCTGAACCGTCTTGCGTCCTTAAGGGGTTAAAAATATTGAACAGTTTGTATTTTTTTTGTTTTTCCTGTAGTTGCCCAAGGACAAGCGAACTAAAAGACAAGTCTACTCTCTCTAGACTAGCGTGTCAGTTGGTGCCTGGAAAACTATAGCAACTCGTTAATTACAAGAATACCTTCCCACAATGCCTGAGGTTCAATACTATAATGTTGATGGATTAGCTATCTGTGTATGCACATCAGTCACACTGTTGAAGAATTTTTTTTTTTTTTTTTAAATTCTTTATTTTTGGTGCGTGTTGCATAATACAGATCATTTGTGGTCAAATAGTCAAAATCATACAATTTACATGGCATTCAATAATTTGCACATTTTGTTTTGGTTGGGCTGTGTGGTTATATCGGGGTGACCAATGTGTTTGTAGTGTATCCCCATAGTGAGAGTGTCTCCGTTGGGAGTTCTGAGTGATGCTTGTCTGTGAGTATGCCCGCTACATTTGTTTGTGGTGTGTCATGGAGATGTTGCTCCTTCCTGATGCTCTACTTGTCTACTGCAGTGGTCTCCTATGTGGGGAGCAAGTAATGAGTCGAACGATTTAGGCTATGTTGTGTGGGGTTATTGGTCTCCATTGGAGGTGTGACCCTTGCCTCAAAGGTCGGCGTGTAAGTGGTGACCTGTGTGTGCCCCAGTGATTTCTATCCCTGTAACCTAGGGAACGGGGGGGGGGGAGGGTGCATTTAAGTGCATCCCGTCAGGTTTACCAAACCCGTGTGTCTGGGTTCCGGGTCAGTGTAGGCTCTGACGCCCTACCGCGGTTTTGTAAGTGGAACGTGTCAGCAGGCGTAAACATAAAAGAATTGAGGAAAAATAAACGGTCAAATGAACATTGGTATTATAAAGTGAGTTCAACGTATAAGTCCCAGCAGCCTTGGCTTGCAACAATAAACAGTGCGTGGTGTTCTTGGGGCTCTGCGATTGTCAGCGTCTCTTCAGGTAGTGGGTCCCTGCTTCCTTTTTGACGCTAGCGTGGTTGACTTGGCATCCGGTCCGGGGTAAGGGTGTGATGTTCCCGGTGCTGGAGTTCCAGTAGCGGGTATGCCCAGCGCTGTCAGCAGGGCTGGTGCATCTGTCGGGGCCGTAGCTTTGAAGGATTGTCCGTCCTTAGTGACCCATAGGGTGTTTGGGGGTGCCCACCTGTAGGTCAGGTTTTCCCCTTGTAATGCCCTTGTGAGGGGTTGCATGCTCTTGCGCCATATTAAGGTAGCCCTGCTCAAGTCCTGGAAGAAGGAGATATGGCTGTTTTCAAAGTTATATGGGGATTTCCCTTTAAGCGCTGCAGTTAGGCCTAGTTTGTCGGCAACAGTTTGGCACCTGAGGATGATGTCTCTTGGTGCTGTGGCTGGGGCTTTAGGGGACTTAGCTATCCTATACACCCCATCAAACGTAAAGTACTTAGCTTGTTTCGCCGGTAGAAGGGATGCCACCAGCCGTCTCACGAAGTGCGGCAATTCTTCCAGGGGTATATTTTCTGGGACTCCCCTAATCTTTATATTTTTCCTCCTGCCTCTGTCGTCTAGAGTGTTTACTTGTCTATTTGTTTCAGTCTGGGCTGTTTGTATTTGGAGTACCTTGTCTCTTAGTGCCTGGAAGTCCTGTTGCAGGGCCAGTACGTCTGCTGCTGTGGCTTGGGAGCGTGCTGCGACCGTTTGAACCTCTGTGGTTAGTGTCGCCAGGTCTGCTTTCCACATCGCTTTGAGGTTGGATTGGAGGCCTGTGAGCATCTCCTGTATGTCCTGCTTAGTGGCAGGAGCCAGTGGCCCTGATGTGCTGGCAGTCACTTGGGTGGTCTGGAGTGGGCTTTGGGGTGAATTCCCGCTCTCCGGTTGCTGGGATGTAGAGTCTCTCTCTCGAGAGGATTCTCTGGAGTCTCTTGCTGGTGGCTGAGACGTCCACATCTGGCCTAATTCGCGCTGCGTTTTCGCGGCATTCACGGGTGTCTTTTGGGACTTTCTCCCCATTTCACTGCCCGGGAGGTAGGGTGGCAGCAGGTTTGTGAAGTCCAGGTCTCCCCAGTATTCTCCCGCGGGCACTTGCGGTCGGCCGTCTGCGTGGTAGGCCTTAGAGCCTCGGTTGCGGTATTTTCTGCCCGGGGCCAGAAAGAAAGGCATCGATCGAGACCGGATGGTGCCCTGAGTATTATGCCGCCTTCAGGTACGATGCGGCTGGCGAGATGTCGCTGATATTTGCCGTTTTGAGTTGGGCACACAGGAGCTGCAGAATATGGCGACCGCTCCTGTGCGCTGTTAGGCTCCGCCCCCCCGTTGAAGAATTTCACAGAGTTTAGGAACCATGGAAAATACTCCCAATACTTTGTGTGCTCCCTCTGTACCGGTGCACTCTGTTGGGCTTTCCCCTTTGTTCATTTATCGTTGTTGGTTAAACTAAGATGACCACTTTACTCTGGTTTGTTGTACAGGTTGGCATCAAACGCCACCACAGTGTGTATGTATATGTGAGTGAGGGTGTGTATGTATGTGTAAGTGTGTGTGTGTGTGTGTGTATATATATATATACACACACACACACACACACACACACACACACACACACGATTGACAGCAGCATGAGAAGTTGCACTTTATTTTTTTGGGGGAAGTACATAAACAGGCTTAACATTTTTATGTCTAAAGCTGCATCGGGTTAGGGCAGAGGCGAGGTAGTTATGGAGTACTAGACATATATGTTAGAAGTAGTGAGTGCGACTAAGATGATATAGACCGTGTACGAACAGGATAATAACGAGAGGGTCTTTGTGTCTGTCTGGTATAGCTTCATGTGACCACTTTACTCTTTTTGCTATTGCCTTTTTGTATGCTTTTGCATATATTTTTTAATACATATATATATATATATATATATATATATATATATAACTAGCTTCCGCCTCCCTCCATTCAAAACCTGGGAGAAATCCTCCCTCTTCCACTCACCTTGCCAGCCCAATGTGTGCGGATGTGCTCTAAGCCAACAAGTTGGTCCAATCACTCTTCTTGGATGGCTTCACAGCCAAGACCTGAAAGAGCATCACTGGAACAAGGTGTAAAATTACCATTACTCATAGGGCATTTTATAATGTATTCATCTTTATAGTTGGATAAGAAAAGGTAATAAGACTATGGCGTAGCTCCAAACTCTCAAGGTTTTTAGCTGTATAAAAGGAATGCACTTTCTTTTTCCTCCTGGTGTTGGTCTTAAAGTTCCATAATCTTAAATTGCCAGAAGTAAATGAGTGGACCGCACTATTAATAAACAGACTGCTTCACTGATGCAAATCCTTCAAAGTACCAGTTTATTTAGACAAATTTATAGGTGAACCGCATAGAGAATAAAATGTTTTTTTAAAAATCGAGTAGTGCGTGCGCAACGTATGCACAAAATACAAAGAACCCAAATACCTGCATGAAAGGGGGATGGCAAATGAAAAAACCTTGCCGGCCACGAACACCTTTCAGGTCTTAGACTGACTTTTTATCAACCGCAACCGTTTAAAGCGATGGATCAATCTATTAAGGGTTTATAGCGGCTGCTAACTGGAAAAAAAGATGCAAATCGTTCCAATGATATTAAAGTCACTATAAAAATATAAATCGCCCTGAATATCACTTATTAGAAAAGAGGTGAAATGTGAGGGGAAAATAAAACTTTGTTACAGGAATGACTTAACCGTTTATTTTGTTTTTCATTGCAAGAAAATGTGACACAACACATATTGCCTTTTTAATATGAAGCTACATTGTTCTTAAAAAGCTACAATTGAGTGTTCCAAAAAGAAGCTGTTATTGTCAACAAATTAGGTTTATTTTTAGGGTATTTGCCAGGGTCCTTGCCAGTACACTGCACGATGTTGGGCTATTCAGAACAGATTCAGTTCAACATACCGTTGTAGGGTAATGGGATTAGCAAAGGCACTCTTGCATAGTCTTGAAATTTTGTGTAACTTTTTCTAAAATTTTGCTTTTACAAAAAAAAGTTGTATGTGTGTAGCCTGATGAAAAGTTGACAAATTTGTATAAATCTGCAAAGAGGCTATAATCTTCTGAAAGAGTGTGGTTCTCTTGGAAGTTGTATCATTTTGCTGGATAACACAACAGGGAAAATGATTCTACATTATCCTGAGTGCCAGGCGTACAGATTTTGAGGTGGGGGAAGACCTTTCTAACATTACATAAGATCAGAGGAAAAAGGCTGTTCCAGAGGCAATAGTACTAGACATACAATATACATCGAAGCAAACATGAATGTGTGTACAACTATATGGATATATTGATAAAGTGAGTAAAATACAGCTATGTTGGTGAGGGAGCAGATGAAAATTGTGAAACCAACGGAAATCTTCACCATTTTGTGCTTTACATAATCATTGGTACTTGTACTTAAGGCTTTAATTTGTGAAGCTCATTCTGCTAGTTACAGAAAGCAAACTACAATTTGGTTACCATATAGTTTGTTCTTAAAATCCACTGAATCCCTGTATGATTGGTATTCAGTTGATGCCCAATTGCTGATTTAGAAGGCACACTCCTAAATCCTTCAACCAAATTTCAAATTTGGACAAGGTGTAAACCAGCTAGAATCTACATAGATTCTGGTAAAAAAGGGAAAATTTGTATATATATATATATTTAGCAAAGGAGCAAACTGTGTGTTTGTGTCCTAATCTTGTTCTGTGTTTTCTTCTGCATGAGTTGTCTATAAACTTGCTGTTGTAGCATTTACTAATCCTTAAAGGATTATTTTGTGTACGCATGGAATTGATGGGGGAAGTACTCGCTACCAGCAGCTCTTGATCCTTTGCCCTTCGTTGTTAAATGGAATAATTAAAACTGCCACCTATAGATGTCATAATGGATCTGTGCAAGAAAATCATTAAACTGTAAGAAGTAGAGATTGGGTTTTGAGGGACAGGTTTCAACATATTAAAGGGACACTATAGTCACCTGAACAACTTTAGCTTAATGAAGCAGTTTTGGTGTATAGAACAAGCCCCTGCAGCCTCACTGCTCAATCCTCTGCCATTTAGGAGTTAAATCCCTTTTTTTATGAACCCTAGTCACACCTCCCTGCATGTGACTTGCACAGCCTTCCATAAACACTTCCTGTAAAGAGAGACCTATTTAGGCTTTCTTTATTGCAAGTTCTGTTTAATTAAGATTTCCTTATCCCCTGCTATGTTAATAGCTTGCTAGACCCTGCAAGAGCCTCCTGTATGTGATTAAAGTTCAATTTAGAGATTGAGATACAATTATTTAAGGTAAATTACATCTGTTTGAAAGTGAAACCAGTTTTTTTTTCATGCAGGCTCTGTCAATCATAGCCAGGGGAGGTGTGGCTAGGGCTGCATAAACAGAAACAAAGTGATTTAACTCCTAAATGACAGTGAATTGAGCAGTGAAATTGCAGGGGAATGATCTATACACTAAAACTGCTTTATTTAGCTAAAGTAATTTAGGTGACTATAGTGTTCCTTTAACCTTTTGTGTGCCAAGTGAACGGTCAGTTGCATTAGGTAGAGAGTTACGCTAACAATTATCTTTTTCATAACTGATGAGTTATTTTTATATAGTTGTTTTGGTACATATTGTGTTCCTTTTTAGTTTTTTTGTTTTTTTTGGAGGGAGGGAGGGAGATATGAGCCGTGTTAGTCCAGTTAAAAAAGGTATCGCTGCAATACTCTGATATTTTGAAAATATATATATATTTTCCCCCCGCAGCCCAAAAAAAAAGTCTCCACCTGGATTTACCTAAGCAAATAGGTAAGAGCCTCCTATTGGATAGTTACTGCATGGGCGATTATCTTTCAGCTGGCAACAAGTTGTTCAACCCCAATTGATGCAATGAGTAGCTTCTCATTTCTTAAACAACCATGTCGAAAGACACATCTTGTGGTCGTGGAAAAGATGTTAGTCTGTTTGAGAAGGGTCAAATCATTGGCATGCATCAAGCAGAGAAAACCTCTAAGGAGACAAACTACTAAAATTGGGTTAAGAACTGTCCAACGCATTATTAAAAACTGGAAGGATAGTGGGGAACCATCGTCTCTTAAGAAATTTAAGAAGAGAGGCAGGTGCACTCATCATGCCTAGTGCCTACTGTACAAGCCTGTGGGGGCAGTGCTATGATCTGGGGTTGCTGCAGTTGGTCCGGTCTAGGTTCAGCAACATTATGTGTCCAAAGAATGAGGTCAGCTGACTACCCGAATATGCGCAATGACCAGGTAATTCCATCAATGGATTTTTTTCTTTCCTGATGGCATGGACATATTCCAAGATGGCAATGCCAGGATTCATTGGGTTTAAATTGTGAAAGAGTGGTTCAGGGAGCATGAGACATAATTTTCACACATGTATTGGCCTCCACAGAGTCCAGACCTTAACCCCATTGAGAATTTTTGGGATGTGCTGGAGAAGGCAGTGGTCCGACTCTCCCATCATCAATACAAGATCTTGGTGAAAAATTAATGCAACACTGGACGGAAATAACAGATCAGAGGTGAGAATTATGGGGAAATTGCTCTGACACCCGGAAATGAAGCACACTTTGCTCCTCCACTGGTCAGGCATAGGAAACCTCCATAAGACAAAGTAGTCCCTACTTTGTCTTATGTTTTAAAGGAAATTAGAGCAGAAATGAAGAACAGATCCTGACAGAGTGAGAGAAGAGGAATCGATTGGGGAAAGGTAAGTTCGGCATGACTGCCGCTTTAATGAAGCAGTTTTAGTCTATAGACCATATCCCTACAGGCTCACGTCTCCATTCTTTGCCATTTAAGAGTTATATCACTTTTTGTTTCTGTTTATGCAACCCAAGTCACACCACCTCTGCCTGTGACTGACAGGGCTTGCATGGAAAAAAAATGGTTTCATTTTCAATTAATGTTGATTTACTTGTTTGAGCAGGGTCCTCTTCAACCTATCGTTCCTGTAAGTTTTCTTGTAATTGTCTTATTTATATTAAATCCCCCCTCTTATAATATTGTAAAGCGCTACGTATTCTGTTGGCGCTATATAATTGGCAATAATAATAATTTACATAGGTTGAAAAGAGACATGTGTCCATCAAGTTCAGCCTTCCTCACATCTGTTTTTGCTGTTGATCCAAAAGAAGGCAAAAAAAAAGTTTTTGAAGTACTTCCAATTTTGCAATAGACTAGGAAAAAAATCCATCTTGAATCCAGAATAGCAGTTGGATTTATCCTTTGAGCAGGAAGTGATTATCCTAGAGTTAAAAAATATAAATCATTGCGTTTTTATCTCTTGCTCTATAAATTGAACTTTATTTACATACAGGATGCATGCAGGGTCTACAAAGCAATTAAACGAGCAGGAGATAAGAAATTCTAACTAAAATGAAACCGTATGCAATACAGTGTATACATTAGATCTCACTTTACATGAAGTGTTTAGGAAGGCTGTGCAAGTCACATGCAGGAAGGTGTGACTAGGGCTGCATAAACAAAGTGATTTACCTCCCAAATGGCAGAGTATTAAGCAGTATGAACACAGGGGCATGATCTATACAACAAAACTTCTTCATTAAGCTAAAGTTGTTTTGGTGACTACAGTGTCCCTTTAAATATAGAGATGCATAACCTTTTTAACCTGCAACTAGGGGTCTCCATCTAAGCTCCCTGTTAATCATTGTTATAAGCACTGCCCTTTGCACTGGTCTGTCACCATAGAGAAAGTATGCAAAGAAGAGGAGAATTGAAACAATGTTTCTATTTCTCCTTCTCATATGCAGTGTGTGTCCTGGTTATTCTTAGATTGAACTGGATTGGGAGATCATTTGCTTAAAGGGACACTCCAGGCACCCAGACCACTTCTGCTCATTGGAGTGGTCTGGGTGCCAACTCCCACTACTCCTAACCCTGCAAGTGTTATAAAACTGCAATAATCGCAGGGTTAACTCCACCTCTAGTGGCTGTCTACTAGACAGCCACTAGAGGACACTTCCTGGTTTGTAGCAAGGATTTTCCTTGCTAGAGCGTCGCTGGACGTCCTCACTCTGTGTGAGGACCTCCTGCGTCGCTCAAATCCCCATAGGAAAGCATTGAAATTCGTTTTCAATGCTTTCCTATGGGGAGCGCTAATGCGCATGCGCAGCATTGCGCGGCATTGCAAAAATAAAAATTCTAGAAATAAAACTTAAACAAAACACAGAATTTACACTAGTGCAAGTATCATCAGTGATTTGAAGTGGTCATGGTGGTGAGAGTCTGGATGTGCAATTTTTCATCTTGAAACACTATATATCCAGAGATATTGTTAATTGTGTGCTGGGGGATAGTTACACATGACATTGGTGTTCCGGACTGCCAAATATAAATTCTCTGTGCATAATTTGTTATTCTGCGCATGCTGCTGACAGACATTACTGCTTTAACCTTGCATATAGTGCCTGCAAGCGGAACCACAAACTGTGCTCTAAATGGAAGCTCTGATTGGATAGTTTTTTTGCTTGCATTCTATCTGACAAACCGGCTGGACAATGGTGGACTTTATATATGCTTTGATATTTTTATTTTTGGGTTTCTGAAGAAAGTATTTATTTTTAATATTAACGTGATCCAGTACAGATTGTGAGTTACAGCAGTAGTGCAACTCTAATATAGTACTTATCCATTGGCACGCTGCAACGTTTTATATATATACTGCTTGTGAAGATTACCGTCCGCAAATGTCTTTTAACAGCTGTAAAACTACAGATATGGCCTATTCAGTGCATGTAGTCTTATCCACTACTGCAGCCATCATGGAAACTTGTAAGTAAGCTGCAAGTTAGTGGGTTTAATGTTTGGTTTTATATAGTTGAAACCTTGAACATCAGTTAATTTAGGTCAATAACAAAATAATATATAAAAAAAAACTTTCGAACGCCATGAACAATTCTAATTACTGGGAGAAATAAGAATGCTTATTTGGCACTCGGTAATGTAAAAAATTCCTGACATGTAGTTTGGTTAAGAAGAATTTCTGCTATGTAGATCCTTGAGGGAAATAGTTTTTGGTGTCCCTGCACCGGGATGGGGGTTATTAACTCTTTAAAAGTGACATGTAGAGTACATTTTTACTTTTACTAAAAAACAGATGTCATTTGCTCAAATAAGCTGTTCTTTTGAGCTTGAACTTCAAATCTTTACTCAACCAATTTTCCAAACATGTCCTTTAACATGTCTCATTTATAACTGTATTATCCTGAAAGACAGCACAACAGGTGTTTGTTGGATTTGTAGTTGTCATGAGCTGTTCCCTAATCTACAATTCGTACAGACCTTTTTGTTCCACAGTTTTTGACATATGCCGATATTGAGAGGATCAAGGTTGAACTAGGTACTGGTTTGGTGAGAGCTTACTACTGAAGCTGCAGATCTGGGATTTGCATCAATTAATACAGGATCTTCAGGCGGTGACCTGGTGTTACCTTATATACAATGTTTTTTTTTTTTGCCTATATTTTTAAAGACCATCCATTGTGTATATAATGTATATGCATAAATGTTGTTCTGTGTCCAGGCTCCTGGGCATTGCAGGAGAGGAACAGAATTAATGAGTGCAGCATAATGCATAATTAATGGCTTTTGAGTGTAACTCCTTAAATCTCAGGCCTTCCTAGATGGTGTCAACTACCAAGATTATCTATTTGCATTTCACAATCTCTAGCATTTTAAAATTCAATATGGGGAAAACCAAATGTTTTTTTTTTTTTTTTCAATACAAAGTAATTTATAACTGTGTTAGCAGAATATGTAGCTTTAGAAGTAACAGTAAAGTGCTTGACCTTTGCTCTTGTTGTCTGGGGTGTCCCCAGAACCCCTCTATGCCATAACACACACACACAAACCAATAGCTATATAACCATGCGCATTCACACTTTTTCCTTAAAATGGTCCAAGCTCTATAAACACACCTGGCTGTAGTGGTTATGGTCAAGCCTAGACTCGCCCTCGGGCAACATGGACAAATGCCCAGTGGGATGTGATGGTCATGAGCAAATTATCTTGGCAGTCAGCCGATGAAGGGCCAACGTTCATGGATTGCTGCCCCAAAGAAGGAAATATTTCCCTTCAAAGGCCAGTGGGGAGATCAAAGATGTTGAAAGTGTTGCATGGAGCCTCCAGCGGGTGCAGACCTAGTGCTCTGTTACCTTGAGCTCTGGTTACTAAGGGCGTTGCTGCAGATTACCTTGGCAATGCTCTCACTCAGTAATGCTTACTCGACCACCAACATTTCACCCTCCCATGGACGTAAGTTACAAAACGGAAAGATATTTATTTTTGAATATTAAATGTATCTACTCTAAAGCCTCTATCGCTGCGTACACTGCGGCCACCAGATATACACACACCTACATTCACGTTTGTCCTCTGGTATCCAGCTTACCTCGACACCAGAGACTATTCACCAGTAAATGCAAAGCAAGCATGCCATCCTATTGGCTTCTGCTGCCGAAAACACGGGGCACTTTCTCCAAGCAAGAACAGAGCATGGATGCCATGGTCACTTTGAGGGGGCATGTGTGTCATTGGTGATGACATACTCCATCTCTGCCTAGCCCCCTCCAATATTGCTATGCTATCTTTAAATGCCTATCACGTTCAAAATTTTGTTTAAAGACTGAAATGTTGACCTTTTAAACCGCATTTAAGTCCCTAGAGTGCAGGTTTATTAGACTGGTGTATATTTTATAATCCCCTTCCAGTCCCGCCCTAGATATGGTGCTTGAAATATTCCTTTAAATAAATGCAGTGTGTTCCAAATACTAATTTATAGCAATATCTGATTTTCTGACTTTCTCCAGAAATTGATTTGTTGTAGGTTATGAAAGCCTATATTATTGTATACTATTTATTATGTTTTAAGAAAAAAGTACAACTTAAATTACAGGACATTTTGTGCTCTGTGAGACACCCTTTTACAGTTTACACAAAAATAACGTGTTTTTGTTAGAGAAACCCCTCCTATTATTCTAGGTGATAACAGTCAAAAGCCTCAAATTTAAAGTTAACATACCTAGTTTTCCAGTGCGGAGGTCAAGGCCAAGTTCTCCCCTTTTCTGTTACACATGCATTTTGGAGAAAACAACCTAGAGGGGATGAGGGGAGATACATTGATTTTTAGAAATTAAAGCCCTTTGCATTTATGTGTGAGTGCTCTCCAAATGTGGTATTTTATATAAACTAGCAAGCAAATGTTTTTGGATGTCTTGTGAACCTATTGTAAATCCAAATTTAGTTGTTAAAATAATTGCCAGATTGTTTAATTTATCTTCCACCCAGAATGTGTGTTTAAGTATATGTATTTAAATATTTGTGTGTATATAGTGTTACACATTTTAATGTTATTGTATACATGATTGTTTTAGTATGTTTGGTTTTCTACTTATCATCTAGTTAGTACCATTTTTCCATCAGAAAATCCAGTGTTCTACACTTCATTAAGGTGCAGCAAACAGTAATTATGCAAATTAACATTTTTCAAATGCCCTGTTCCACCTCACCCTGAAGGTGCTCGGTTAGCCTGATGTGGTGGGGACTGTGCAGATCAGTTCAGTAAATGAAAGTGTGCTGTGTTAATAGCATCAGATTGAATAATGTATGCGTTGTGACAGGGCATTGTCCTTCTAGATGTATTCATCTGAAAACGCATAGACCGTGCCAATAAAAGAATGCACATGCTCAGCAACAATGCTTTGGTATGCCGAGCATTCAGATGATGTTCAGTTGGTATTAAAGGATCTAATGTGCACCATTAATTCATTGTGCAGGCCCTTACACCACCATCACCAGCTTGTACGGTTCACAGAAGGCAGAATGGTCCCACAAACTCAATTTTATAACATGACAGGAGGCTTCGTATTTGCTTATGTCTCTCTTTACTAGAACTCCACAGCAGCACAGAAAAAACAACCAATCAGAAAAAAGTTAGGTACTATAAAACTCCCCTCCCCATGCATCATTTCCTCTTTCTTTGGTGCTCCGCAGACAGTACAGGTCAGAGTACCACTGCCTCCTGCTATTAGTTGGTGGCTTTGGGATTTATTATGATTTATTTTATTTTATTTGTCATGATGTTATATCTATATTATTTATATTGTGTTTAGTCATCTTTATTTTTTGATACCATGTTATTTTGATTATATATATTGTTTGTATATTTTATGCTATGATTTTTAGTTATAGCCTTTATCCTTTTCTTATGTTTATTTGCAGATTATTTAGATTATTTTGTTATTTATTTATTATTTTTGCTTCGGGATTTCTGCCCATTTTTTGCTCGTTTCCCCTGTGTCTTTGGGGATGTTTTCGTCATGTAGCGCTATTTGGGGGGTCTCTGGGGATGCCTGTCGGTTTGTTCCCCACTCCCAGGCGCCATTCTATTAGTTTCCCCCCCCTGTGGGGCTGCGGGCGCTCCACTCGGGGTGTCAGGAGACTAGCCGCTTGGCTGCCTCCTCTGACTCCCCGAGCTCTGGTGTGAGCCTGCCGGCGCCCGGGGTTTTCTCACTGTCAGACGCGAGCACCCTGCGACCGGGTCTGCTCACACACGTGGCCGCCTCGCCGCGGCCGTTTTTTTCAGCCACGTGCATCCGACCGGCTAGAGAAGGGGCGCCTGCTCGCGGTCCCTCCTCCTTCCACGGTCGGATCTCGGCGGTAGTTTGCCCTGCTGGGATTCCCCGGCGGATCTCAGCAGGATTACCACTATTCTACAGATATGACTGTAGTTTTCTGTCAGTGTATATCTCACAGCTTGCTGTGAGCTTTAGGGCATTTTATATAACAGATTTCTTTCATGTCAGACTTCTGGGTTTCTGTGACAGTTTTTTATTTTGCTTGCTGTGTGTTTTACTGTCAGTGTATATCACAGTTTGCTGTGTGTTTTAATGACAGTGTATATCGGATTGCTGTGTGTTTTACTGTCAGTGTATATCAGTTTGCTATGTGTTTTACTGACCGTGTATATCACAGGTTGCTATGTGTTTTACTGACAGTGTATATCACAGGTTTCTATGTGTTTTACTGACAGTGTGTATCGCAGATTGCTGTGTGTTTTACTGACAGTGTATATCACAGTTTACTGTGTGTTTTACTGACAGTATATCACAGGATACTGTGAGTTTTACTATCAGTGTATTTCACAGATTGCTGTGAGTTTGGCTGACTGTGTATATCTTAGGATACTGTAAGTTTTACTGACAGTGTATATCACGGATTCCTGTGAGTTACGGGTATTATGAACTCGGATTCATGTGCTTCACAGTGTATATTTTTTCGGGTCCAGCTATGGACAGTGAATTCACTGTCCATGGCATATATATAAGTTAACAGACCTGGATCTGGCTCAAACTGGTATGGGAGACCAGTGTACGTTGATATTATACAATATTTTCAGATATGATGATGGCATCGATATTTGTGATTGAAACATCAAACAGATCTGTGTGAGCATGTGCATACCAATTCACAGTTTAAGGAGAGTATCGCTCAATGTACCTTACTTTCGTGGACATGGTAATCACTGTAACAACTTCTGCTTATACCCAATACAGCTGGGATACCGCTATTTGCCTGCTGGGCATTTAGGGACTGCCAGTCCCGGTTCAAGTTATTCACACGGCATTACGCTGTCTAAAAGGGTTGATGTCTGGGGGCCCTATGTCAGGGTGCTCTGAGGATCTACGATTTTTGGGGGGGAACTCTACCCAAGCTCAGAGGTCCCCATTATTCATTCAAGGCCCATGGTAAAGCGCTGCGGAATTGGATGGCGCTATATAAATGACATATAATCATATGATATAATATACAACCCAGGATTGGCCTGCCATGTCTGTACCCCATTGATTGGCCTGCTATGTCTGTGCCCATTAGAACGGCCTGCTATGTCTGTGCCCATTAGAACAGCCTGCTATGTCTGTGCCCATTAGAACGGCCTGCTATGTCTGTGCCCATTAGAACGGCCTGCTATGTCTGTGCCCATTAGAACGGCCTGCTATGTCTGTGCCAATTAGAACGGCGTGCTATGTCTGTGCCCATTAGAACGGCCTGCTATGTCTGTGCCCATTAGAACGGCCTGCTATGTCTGTGCCCATTAGAACGGCCTGCTATGTCTGTGCCCATTAGAACGGCCTGCTATGTCTGTGCCCATTAGAACTGCCTGCTATGTCTGTGCCCATTAGAACGGCCTGCTATGTCTGTGCCCATTAGAACGGCCTGCTATGTCTGTGCCCATTAGAACTGCCTGCTATGTCTGTGCCCATTAGAACGGCCTGCTATGTCTGTGCCCATTAGAACGGCCTGCTATGTCTGTGCCCATTAGAACGGCCTGCTATGTCTGTGCCCATTAGAACGGCCTGCTATGTCTGTGCCCATTAGAACGGCCTGCTATGTCTGTGCCCATTAGAACGGCCTGCTATGTCTGTGCCCATTAGAACGGCCTGCTATGTCTGTGCCCATTAGAACGGCCTGCTATGTCTGTGCCCATTAGAACGGCCTGCTATGTCTGTGCCCATTAGAACGGCCTGCTATGTCTGTGCCCATTAGAACGGCCTGCTATGTCTGTGCCCATTAGAACGGCCTGCTATGTCTGTGCCCCATTAAAACGGCCTGTTATGTCTGTGCCCCATTAAAACGGCCTGCTTTGTCTGTGCCCCATTTATTGGCCTACTATGTTGGTGCCTATTTGCTTGGGCAACTATTCTGTGTCCATTCGTTTGGCCTGCTGGGCCTGTGCCCTTCTGACAGGCCTGCTCTATTGGTGCCGAACCCCTTTTGGCCACAGGCCTGGGGGAATATCACTGAGGAAAAGCCAGTGCCCACCAGTGACATGGAAATAGGCAGGTGTCCAGACAAGCACCATTGCCATACTATCCAAGAGGACACCAGTGTACGGCCATCTGTATATGGTGGGAAGGGTGAAGGCCCTAGACCTCATGCCTGAAGGGCAGGGTTTCTTATGAAGACCCCGAACACACATCTGCGAGGAGAACTTCGCACAGGCAAGGACCGGTGCTCAGACACCTACAGGAGAACGCGGTGTTTTCCTTGTCTTTAACAACTAACTCCGTATCTGCCTCCCGGTATCCATATAGGTATCGGTAGTTATTTCCTGCGTCAGGTTAGCTCCGGGCCCTGTTCAGTGGGACTTACTTGTCTTACCTTCCGGCCTGCTATTTGCCTTCTATCCGGGATAGAATTTTCGTATTCACTCTTATCTAGGTTTATTAATGTTTTGTTTTCGTGACTTCTTTTCCGTTCGCTCGGGTCGTCGAGAGGCCTGACTTGCGGAGAACGTCTCCAGCTTTGAGATATATATACATATATATAGTTTTAGTATGTTCTTCAGCATGATGTTACCTCCAGTTCAGTTTAGTTCTTTGTGACATTTTTTTTGTGTGTATGTAAAATAGTAGGTTTGTGCTTGTTAAATTGTATCTTTTTCTATTGAAAAAAAAAAAAAAGTTAAAGGACCACTCAATGCACCATAACCACTACAACTCAGTAGTAGTAGTAGTGGTCCAGTGGGTCTTTGAATGATGCCCCCCCCTCATTTTTCTGTTAAATTTTCCAAGTTGTCTAGCAAAACACAAGTCTCTCTCCTCCACCCCCAAAGCCTGGTACTTCTGCACAAAGTCTGAGTTGTCCATCTAACTCTTGATGGCAATGACAAGCTAAGAAACGCTCCAGACTGATCCTTTCCGGCGCTCTGCCTTTTATTGAGCAGATAATGCTTATGTTTACCTTTTTGGTATTAGATGTTCAACTGTGGAGGGTTTTGGTCAAACTACTTTTAGCATTCAAAGGAAAACATGGAGACCCAAAACTGTAATTATAGCCAGGGGTAAAAAACCTATTGACCGGCATCATAGTGGAGATTCCAGAGTGGGCAATTGTAGTGGTTTACAAATTATGCCAATATGTATCTCTTCAAATAAAATGCAGCCTGAGACTCGTAGAAGGAATAGCGTCCAGTGCCTAAAATGTCGTTGGAGTGACACAAAGGAATGGGCAGGAACACTATCTAGACCAACTAGAGTGACAGCGCCCAAAGGCTCATACCACCATAGCCACTACAATGTGCTGTACTCCTTCAGATGTTCAGAGTGCATCGTTAAGCATTCTAGTGGAAAAATATTTCCTGCTGGTTGTTTGAAGTTAGAAGACTGTTATTTGGTTTTATCGCTGTTAAAAGATGCTGAGCGGTTTATTCTGTATTGCCATGTGGTTGGGAGAGAACCCATTTCAGACTGCCTGTGTCTGTACTATTTCCTCTCTGTGCCTTAGATAAGTTTTAACAAAAACAAGCCATTCTCTGAAGTACTAGTGAAGGATTTCACATGGCTCCCTCTCTTCATCTTGATTGTTGATTTTAACCCCCTCCTACCCATTCCCTCAAATTCAACTGGACTTAAAAATACTAATCCAGAGGGACCTGTAAATCAGAAAATGTGCATGTTTGTGAGAGGGAGACAGGTAAAGGGGCAAACTTTTGCTAAGCTGTTTGTTCCATTACTGTGGAACCGGGCCAGGTTACTCCTAACATCATAACCACTACATACCATATGATGATAACCCATGATTGGCGTTTTGGTAAAAATTAAAATATTTTGGATGGAGACTGTAGTTTATTTAAAAAAAAAAAAAATTATATATAATTTTTTTTATTTTTTTTGATGGGGTTCTTCTGATGCCCTATCACTAGGTACGAATGTAATATTAAAGATAGCTTTGCTTATTATAACTTCTGTGAAACATAAGAAAAATACCTTGATTTATTAGCTCTGATTGTTGAAACGCTTAAAGGGACACTATGTTCACCAGAACAACTACAGCTCATTGTATTTGGTATGGCGAGTAGAATCATTCCCTTCAGGGTTTTTCCTGTGAAACCAAAAAACAATATATCTACAAAAATACAGAACACAACATAAAACTCATAGTGTTGTTTAGTACAGTACAGTTTTTGCTGTAAACACTGTCTTTTCAGAGAAAATGCAGTTTACATTACAGCCTAGTGATAACTTCACTGGCCACTCCTCAGATGGCTGTTAGAGGTGCTTCCTGTGGCAATGCTGCAGAGTAAGCAGCACTGCCATTCAGTGTCTCCACCCTCTGCAGGCAGACACTGAACTTTCCTAATAGAAATGCATTGATTTAATTCATCTTTCTGAGCAGATGCTGATTGGCCAGGGCTGTGTTTGACTTGTGCTGGATCTGCCTCCTTGAGTCTCAGCCAATCCTATGTGAAAGCATTGTTATTGGCTCAGGCCACCACTTCTGATGATGTCAGCAGGCAGAGGCAGCAGCTTCAGACTTGAATACATGTAAGATTTTACTATATTTAGGGAGGCAAGAGGGGTTAGGAGGGGTAGATGGTGGCTTTAACACTATAGAATCAGGAATGTGTTTGTGTTCCTGACCCTATAGTGCTCCTTTAATGTCAAGTATGTTGTGAGCTGTTTTAAAGCTAAATATTTGTAATAGTTTGTATATTTGTAGTAAAACCACTACCTAATAAATGCATTTGTAGAAATAAGAAGCAGGGGCAGAGGGCTGTTGAAGCACCATGTCTATATGGGCTGTAGGCATTTTGCATAGCACAAGCAAAATAAAAATGCACTTGCTGGGGACATTTCCATAGCATTCCCAGATACAGGACAAAAAAAAAGTGACCTAAAGCAAAACAAAGAAATACGCTACAACAGTCATGCATAAACCTTCAAAATACACAAAAAATTTGGAAACTGCTCACAAAATGTAACAAAGCTAGAACACACAAAAAAAATTACCTATACCTCGTATATCAGAAAAAAAGTCAGATTTCTTACATTTACATGAAAAACTGAAAATAATTCACATAGGGTAATACTGTTCTTAACCTTAATCGGTGAATACAAAATGAATAAAGTGCACACTCCCCGTACAAAGAGCTACAAAGAGTTAAATATTTTTGGCTCTAAGAATAAAGGAGGTCAGTGTATTCTTGTCCTTTCTCTTTCTGTTTTCTTGTAAAATGCTTCATCCACTGGATGGTTATAGTAGCTTTTTTATTATATAGGCCAAACAGCTGCCTGATTATTTTTAATCTCATTGCATGATGTAACATTAGATCATGCAGTAAAAATTGCATTATTTGATATCACTGACACAGTGCAACATGGGATCTACCAATCTCAAAGCAGTTCGGGGTCCTACATGTCCTGGCATGCCTGAGATTGATGGGTATCGTACTCCTGGGCAGCAGCCATTATTTGCTCTTGCTAACATTAAAGGAACACTGTAGCGTAAACCTGTATTCCTAATGCTATATTGCACCCTAGTTCCTAATTAGATTTAGCCCTCATCCATGCGCGATGGAAGAAGTTGGTTAAAAAAAAGTTTCACTTGCCATTTTTTTTTTGTCATGACTCTTGCTGCTTCCTGCTCCTCGTCACACAGTGTAATAGTGGAGGAGTTGCAAATGCAACATCAACGAATAGACACACAGTGAGTCATTGGTTATAATTAACCGTTATTTTAAATTTTTTATGTAATATGAACTTGGAATGCCTGTCATGTCCCATCGTATCCAATGTTTCTGAGGATTATCTATGCAATGTTATCTGATAGCCAAAGTTATTGGTATTTGTAAAATATCAATGACATTTCTAATAATAAAATAGTTTATAAAAAAAAATTACAATAACATGCAAGATGCATAATGTTGACGTATGAATTATAGGAACATAGTAACATGTGGCTTCTGTTATGTATCATGTGTGTTAATAAAAAAAGAAAGGAAATAACTGTTGTACAAAGAGGCCACTGATTCCCTTTAGAAGTTACCAAGATATCCAAGGGCATGAACCCCAAATATGTAAATACAAGAAAAGAAAGAATAAAGTGGAGTGGCAACTCCCTCCGCCAACAACGTTTGGATGTCCACTCCACCAATGATTATTTCTTTGAATACAAAATTTATATATATATGGTATAACCTTTTATTAAGCCGAATATATATATATATATGTACAAAAAATTTAAAAACTAAACCACTTTAAAAGTGATCCAATTTTTTCTGCTTTAGAAAGTAAGTTAAAAAATAATTTGGATAGATATCAGGACTCTATAAAATCCAGAAAACACCATAAATACATGAGAGATCTAAAATACTACGGTGTGTATCTGTGTGTGTGTGTGTGTCAAGGTGTGTGTATCTAGGTGTGTATCTGTGTGTGTATGTGTCGGTGTGTGTGAATCTGATACACACACATACAGTGGCACACAGATACACACACCTTGACACACAGTGTGTATCTGTGTGTGTGTATGTATCTGTTTCAAAAAGTGTGCATCTCTGTCTCAGTGTTTCTGTGTGTGTATCTGACACACAGATATACACATACACACTGGCACATAGTGGCACACAGCTAAGAATACACACACTGGCACACTCAGATACACACACAAACTCACTGATGCAGATACACATAGTGACACATACACACGCTGACACACTCAGACACACATACACTCACTGACAAACTCACTCTTTGACACACACACTCTCACTGACAGACGCACATACTCTTGGGCAGACACACATACAAACACACATACACTCTCACTGACTAGAACAGATACATCCTCACTGACAAACACACATATACTCTTTGACAGACATACAAACTCCCTAACAGAAACCCATACAATTTTTATTTATTTTTTTAAACCAATTTTTATTTATATTTACATTTTACTCCACCCAGCCCACCTACCTTTAGGAGTGCTGGCACGGAGTCCCTGGGTTCCAGTGGGGCTGCTGAGCGGCTGGCGTGCGGGAGGCGAGGTGAGGGAGCAGCGATCTCCCTGTTCAGCTCCCTTGCGCGCCTCTTAGTGATGCCGGAGCCGAAGTGACGTCATATTCCGGCTCCAGCATCACCGCTGTACGCGCAAGGGAGCTGAGCAGGGAGATCACTGCTCCCTCGCCGTCCGCGTCCGTTTTATTTTTTAAACTTTTGGCGGAACCCCAATTGGAAAACGCTGGTCTAGCACCCAGTTTTTTCAACTCTTAATATACCAAGAAATAAACTGTTGGCATTGTGAAACCAACTTGTCCGAGGTCACTGCATTCCATAATTTATTCCTGAGGCAATAGTTCATGTGTTTCCATTTGCTGAATGACAGTGAGATGACCTCAAGTAGAAGCTTATGACCTTCAACTCTTGTGCAGTTTGTGACATCTTGAAAAATAATATTGGCAAGAGGCAATCCGTGAAGACCCTGAAGGCTTTAATGCTTTATTCTGTGAAGCCTTTTGCATTGACTGACTTGTATTTACTTGTGCAAACCCAACAGAAATGGGTCTGCTGCTCCTTAAGTATAATTGAGATTGCTTTTATTTGGTGCACATAGTGCATCAATGATTAGCAACTGGTTAAAATGTTGCTGATCAGGTTTTACACCAGATAAAAGCATCCCCATATGGAGTATATGCAGTTCAAGTGCACCCTCCCTTCCAATAAGCTACTTGTCTATATACCGTATTTATCGGCGTATAACACGCACTTTTTCTCCCTGAAAATAGGGGGAAAATGATGGGTGCGTGTTATACGCCGTTATACCATATTTACTTACCTGTCTTGAAGTGTGGGCCGGTGTTCAGCGCGCACCGCGGTACTGGAACTTCAATTTCAGGTTCCGGTTTCCGGCGGGACTGAAAGGAAGTGTGCACACTAACTTTCAGTCCCGCCGGAAACCGGAACCTGAAATTGAAGTTCCAGTACCGCGGTGCGCGCTGAACACCGGCTCACGCTTTAAGACAGGTAAGTAAATATGGGACAAGGGGAGGGAAAGGGGGGGCACACTATGGGAGGGGGGGGGGAATACTATGGAAAGGGGGGGACACTATTGGATGGGGGGGAGAATACTATGGAAAGGGGGGGACACTATGGGATGAGGGGGGAGAATACTATGGAAAGGGGGGGAACACTATGGGATGAGAGCCTCACACTATTTTTTTTGCTTTCCCCAAATTTTTTGACTTTTTTTTTTTTTTTGTAAATTGCAATTACACAAATTGCGATTTAAAAAAAAAATACAAAAAAATTCAAGAGAAAATAGAGTAAGAGGAGCATGCAGGCTCCGAAAAGGTGTTTCAGCATTTCACATATATTTTCGAATAGGATCTGTTGTTAACCATAGTGTTTCATTGTTTTCACAGTGTTTTAAAGCGTAAACCATGCCGATCATAATACTATTGAAATTGCCTCTAGCTGCGTAAGCATCAGCTGTGAGCTGCAACTTTTTGAGGAGGGGGTTTCCCCCGTTTGGCTATCTGCTGTTAGGATTCACATATATCTTAAATCAACTGCCCACCCCTCCCCCCTTATTTAGGATCAGTGGGTTCGGTGTCTACAACGCGATTAATGACCCAACCCTCTATAGTGGGTGCTTGAGGCTGAGGATACCAGAGTAAATTTTTATAGCCTTTGGGTCGGAATGCACCTTTATTATAGCCACGTCTCCCTCCGCTCACATGCATGTGATCCAGGGGTGCCTATGTCTTTTTCTTGTTCTATGGTATGGTGGCATCCCTATCAAAGAGGGTGTTGCGGACCGTTTCAGCAGACAAGGGATAAAATCCGTTTAGGCGATAATCCCCTTTCCCATAGACCAGCAGCTACTGCAATCACCAATCTCTCGAACTGCAAACTGTACGAATTCACCAACTCCCGAACTGCAAACACACGAATCCTGGAATCAGCGGAACAGGAAAAGCATACAATCCGCTTACACTCCTGGCAGTCAGCATGCAATCCAATTCCCCCAAAGAACGAGACGACACATCGCTTTGAGGGTTAAGCAGGAACTGAGGTGCTGGCACACCCAGCCTGGTTTTTATTGCAGTTGTTACAAATACAGGTCCGCCCACAGGGAGGTATAAAACAACCACTCACACATCAGTTACATCCCACATATTCCCTCCCTTATCCTGAGAGGAAACTCAATTATACATACAGTTAAAACATACTTTCTACCCAACTTTCATAACTCTAAAACCATACATCACATTCACACAAAAATACATATCCACAATCAATCCATTCAGGGGAACAACATATTAAAAATATGGAATGAATCAGACCAGGGGTTCAAAAGTTGGTAAAGTATCTTTTAAAACCCCTGCCAGCATGGCTTTCCGGCTCAGACCGGTTTTAGAGAGCCCTCTATCCTGGAGACAAAGGAGAAGTAATACAATTACCTCCCAGGACAGAGACAGACTCCATTGAGCACATGGGGACCCAAAGACAGTAAAACACTTTAAAATACATAAAGTCACCTTTTACACATAACACACAGACATTTCACATATCCCCAGATAGCTGGGATCTGAGCACACAAAACTACCGAATAGCGCGCAGATCCTATTCACACAGTTCAATTGCCATGGAGCCGAAGTCTTTAACTACACGATGGGCTCCATGGCATAGCTATCTGGGTTAACACATTCACATAAAGTCGGGTCCATAGTCCAAAGGCAAGAGGTGGGCAAGCAGCCCCCTCCAAGGACACGTGGCGAGGTCGGTTTCGCCACAGAGGGATAAGGATGAAGAAGTTGAAGATAAGTCAAGGTGAGGAGGAGAATGTGAGGGTGGACGCAGGAAAAAGAGAGAAGTGGATAAGAAGATGTATAGTGGTGTAGAAGTGTCAAGTTGATGTAGAAAGGGACCTGAAGTGAAGTCACCCGTCTGCGGGCCCCGCCCCGCTCACCCCACTGTTCTGTTGTCCGGCATCCGCGTTATACCCACCGATCCCCATCTTGCCCCCCCATGTATAGAAACCATGGTCACCATCGTTCCACATGTGTGTTGCTCACGCTCAGCAAAACTGCCTTGCTCCAACAATTGTTCCCTGCTGGGGACTACTCTTTATTTCCCCAAGTTTAAAGAGTAATCCAGACGTCGACCACTTGATCACACTGCCTAGATGGTTATTGGCTACATCTCACTTATTAGGTCTAAGAAGGCCAAAACTATCGTCTGATGACCCAAGATGAGATAAAACCAGCTTGAAATCTGAGTGGGGACCCTCGACGGATCGGCTACTTGAACTGTTGTCCATTCTCAATATTCTCTTGAATTTTTTTTTTTTTTATGTTTGCTTTCCCTAGTGGCTGTTTCCTGCTTACATACTTCTCACTCCAAACTAAGGCCTGTTAAAATCATTACTTATGCTTCAAAGCAGCAGCTTATTAATACTGGCTGCACAGATGATGTCTGCGGCCATGAGGCATTGCACTGCACAAAACAATAGCAGTTTGACGTTCTGTACAGAATATAAAAACCTGCTGGAGCCACCAGCCCTAATCCAAGGACTACTCCAAACAGAGCAATACTCAGCATGCATATGTCGCAGACAGACTGATCGCTTTATTGGGGAATCTGATCACAATTAAGTTCTCTCTCCTCCTAATATATGTCACTGTGCACGGACACAGAAGGCAGATGATACATGTTAATCATAGCACCATTATTAATGTATTTGTCCCCTAACTTCTCTGTGGTTAACTTTTTTTTTTGAAGCAGAGGTCACATTTTAATACTGACTCATCACTTAATCGGAGGAGCTTTGCTGTGGCAATTACATTTTTGGCTTGGCTTGTAGCACAGGTCAATTTTGAGCCTTTCTATAATCAATGTGAACAATACTGCTCAGCTGAATAGGTGACGTCTCTGGGTACTGTTGAGAGCCCTGTTTTTTTGGTTTTTTTTGCCAAACTGCTCAAACTACTGTAACCTAACTTATTTTGCAATTAGGATTTCAATTCACCACAATTAAGAGACTAAGGAGTGAACCCCTTAGTGTGTTTTTATATATTTCTTTTCAAATACTCCATTCAAGTGACACTTCACAAGCATTTTTACCTGTGCCGCCATCTCCAACCCTAGCAAACTTAAGGGGATTTGAAGCACAATCCTTTCATTTAATACTTAAATAGTACAGCTACCCTGCAGTGTCTATTTAATTTAAAAATGCTCTTTTTCCCAAGACTGCGAAATGTTATATGGTTTACCTTGTGTTAATGTATATTGACATTTAATCTGTTCTTCGCGTGAACAGACGTAAATTGTATAGAACATATGGAGAGATTCCTCTAATGAGCCATTATCGTTTGGAAAACCTAAAAAAGCTACTGAACCGGGTGAATCACCCAATCCCTTGTCTTAACGGATGCCTTTGGGTCTATCTGGGAACTTTAACTCTCAAACAGCATACCAAACTGATGGGAGTGCACACATCTCACTAATTGGTGTAGCTGCAGTTTGTCGTGAACACAAACACAGCAGAGGTTTTGTAAGTTTCTGTATTCAAAATAGAATGCCTACTTATGTATGCAAATGCTAAAAGTTTTTGGCAAGTGCAGTGTAGAGGTTAAATGTTCTGGTCGATAAATTGCAGCTGTACTTTAACGCAGGGTGGTCCAAGGTGTAGACTATTAACGGTGTGTATATATTGTACATTTGTGCATCACCTGCATTTCTTAAACTGAACTTTGGAAAGTCCTCCCTGGGCACAGAAACTCGAGAGATCATGTTTCCACAACAATCGCAGAGTTCCAGATTGACGTGTAAATGAATGCTGACAGTCGTTGTGTTGCGTGTCAAGCTGGGACCTGGGATAGTTGTGGCAACATGGTTTCTGTGGGCACTTTCCAAAGTCTAATGTTAGATATGCAGGTGATGTGTAACACTAATCTGCTTATTTGCACGGTAGGGAGTTTTATGGTGGTTGGCCTCACCACAATTTTTTGGAACTTGGCTCTACACTCTCAGAGAGACTATACACTCCCAGACCAGAAATGGCACCATGTTGATAATTCTCACAAGTTTGAAACTGTACAGTTCACAGCTGGCATCTTTTTTGGTTGGTTTTTTTGCAGTGCAGTGGCATTTCAAAAACAGAAGTAGACTTAATTAAAAATTAGTCATCAGATTAAGTGTGATACATATGCCGATATATGTGCACCATTTAAATAAAAAAAAAATATATATATATATATATAATACTCAGCAGTGGTAAGGTTTTAAAACTCACAATGCTCAAAATGTAACTGAAAGAAGAAGGCTAGCATAACCATTTACTACTCTATTTTAGACATTTAGAAAATGCTTACAAGAAGGACTTTGCTGGTTGATTCAGGAAAGACTACTCGTGTGCAAATAACGGTAAAACAGTATAAAACAAGTTAAAAGCAGAATAGACAAATATCTATATGACAATAATCCTGATATGGTTATCGTGCCGTACAGTCCAGGATCTCCATTGACTCGATTGTGGTAAAAGGGGTGATACTGCGCCAATGAATAGTGGAAGTTTTGGTATTGATTTATGATGTTTTGGGAAATATCTGTGGTTTCAGGGAGAGTGATCCTAAACAGCTAGTCTCCTGCCGAGTAACAAAGGGTTTGTGGTTTCAACCCTAATGAGGGTTCCCATTTGAATCCTTGTTCAATTTCAGGGGAGTAAGACAAGTCCATTGCCTGAAAGACAGGCCCTGACTCCCCACCAGCTTCAGCCGAGGGAATGTCTGGATTATTGCACTCTGATGGTTTTGCAATCTGTGCCACCACATGGAGCAGAGTTGGTGAAAGACGTCTAAGAAATGGCTATGTGGTTGCTGAGGACCATCCTGTGCCTGAAGAGACTCCAGTTCCATCTTGGTCATAATATTAGTGAAGTACATAGATGTAACAAGATCCCAAATTGAACACTTAAAGGAACACTCCACTGCCCAAATTGACAAATATAAAAACAAAAAAAATCACATGAATTTTCCATGCATGTATTAATTGGGGGTATATCTTAAAATCTGAAGTGCTTTTGGGGTGTGGAGTGGTCCATTAAGTGCTGAGAAAGTCCCAATTGAGGAACACAGATAAGAGTGCCTAGTAATATATTTTATAAATAAATATCCTTCACTGGCAGTGGGTGGAACAGGAATCAAGGTTGCATCTGCAAACACTAGGGAAATTAGATTAGGATAGAGAGGTATGCTTCCTCCTCTTACTCGTCCAACTAAGTCTGCCTTAAAGGGACACTATAGGCACCCAGACCACTTCAGCCCATTGAAGTGGTCTGGGTGCCAACTCCCATCCCCCTTAACCCTGAGCATGTAATTGTTGCAGTGATAAGTCCTCCTCTAGTGGCTGTCTTACCAAATGTAAGAAGGGAGGGGGGGGGGGGGTATAAAGATTATTTTTTTTCTCTATATGTATCTTTACCACCCCTCCACACACACAGCACCCCTCACACACACACACAGAGCACTCCACACTCGTACACACTGCACCCCTTAATGCAGTGTGTTTATTCAGCGGACTGTGTGTGTACGTGTATGCAGCGGACTGTGTGCATGTATTGTATGTATGTACTGCATTTGAGATACTAATATAAAGTTTAATTTTATCTATAATTTATATAATTATTTATAGTTTGTATCATTGAACTTTCTGTTGTGTTCTTCTTTTAAAACAAAATATGTTAATTCGTTCAGACAACTGTACTAGTTGTTTTTTCTAAACTTAAACCTCTGTATTCGGTTTAATTGCCGTGTTGGCACTTTGAGGAAAAAAAAGTTGACATTTATTGCGGTTTGGGCACCCAGGCTTAAAAAGGTTCGCCATCACTGCACTAGAGGGACTTCCGGGTTATTAGACGACTTTTTGCTCATCTAAATGACCCCGGGGGTCCTCACGCTATGCATGAGGACCTCCAGCATCGCCAGAATCTCCATAGGAAAGCATTGAATAATGGAGAGATCCTAATGCGAGCGTGACCATTGCCACGCATGCGCATTAGGTCTCCTCCACTGCCACGCGTGGGCAGAGCTGAGCCAGGGACATTGGTGCTTGAATAAAGTATGTGACATAAGGGGTTATTAACCCTTTCTGCACCACGTGAGGGGGCCTTGACAGAAGGGGAAGCTACAGTTCCTGGCACTATAGTTTCCTTTAAACTAAGCCTTTGAGCTGTCCTCTAAGTTGATGCTCCCTGAGTGTTGCTCTTGATCCTACAGGGTTGTTGTTGTTTTTTGTTTTTTGTTTTTTATTTATAATTACAACCCATGCTAAGGGTACCTGCAGAAATTCAGAGTGAAGTTTGAAACACAGTCTGTCTGTGCTCATTTGCATATCAAGCTGAGAATTCTGGGATACTTGTAGAAACATGTTTTTTTAAGTTTGTGCCAGAGGGGGTCTTTCAAGGAAAAAAAAAAGTGTGTGTGTGTGTGTGTTTTTGTATATGTAGAGACTTATTTGAGATATCTACATTCTTCTACATTGGGCTAGATTTCTTACTAAAGACAAATATAAAGTATGCTGTGCCTTTAAGATTGTGCTCACAAACTCTTGTGTATTGCAGTCAACCCCGGCAATGTACAATTTCTCAATTCAGGAAAGTGCTTGTGCTCACGGTAAAACTGTGATTCCTTGTCATAAGAAACACTATTTGTACACAATTTGTGCAAACACACTTAAAACATGTGTGTACATATTTTTGCAATAAACCTCATTAAAGTGCATCACATTTTAAAAGTGCAATATTTATACATTATACTCTGTTTACAACCAATGTGAATGTGGGAAAAAAATTTATGTGCCAATAAATTTAGTATCAAACTCACAAACTTTAACAGAGAGTTGATTTTTCCACATGTAAAAAACATAAAAGGCAGTGTAATATTGCAAACACAATAGTATGTATAAAGAGAGAGATATGTTATAGCACTCACAAACGTTGAGCAGGTAAAGAGACTGCTCAGGCTATTTGCGCTTGTTCACTGTTATAGAGTGTGCCCAGGATCTATTGCCTTAAAAGCGATGGACAGCCGAAAATAAAGATAACCACTTTATTCCACTTAGTTAAAACAGCAGGTACTCAAAGCGTGGGTCCTTATCATCCCCGTCAATGCTTTGTGCAGGATAAACACACGGTTACCAGATACCGGTATTACTGGCATCTGAAGTCTCCTTGCTCGTATCGGGAGGCGGGGTCCACAAAGTCCTGAGTCATGACGCGTTTCGCCGCTATTGGCTTCATCAGATCACATGTCTCTGCTCCTGTCCAACTCCTTTTAAATCCACCTATGTGGGTGTGTATTGGTCCTTGCATATATCCTCTGATAGGTCCTATAGTAGACCTATATGTAAATTTGTCTCTAAGTCCACAAATCTTTGACACAAAATATTCAAGAGACATAGACCGAAGAGATCAATGGAATAGGCTTAAAAAACTAATCAAACATGTAAAAGCTTCTTACGTAAATGCATCTGAAAAATCACCATATAAAATTAGCTAAACAGACCCCTTAACCCCTTAAGGACCAAACTTCTGGAATAAAAGGGAATCATGACATCTCACACATGTCATGTGTCCTTAAGGGGTTAAACAAATGCTGCTAAGGATTTTTACAAAAAACATCTCATTTAAAGGAACATAACCTAAAAATATAACATAAAATTAAACAATCTCACTGTATGGTTGCCACCTCTCCAATACTACTTTACATTTTGAATCCCTAAAACATGAAGCCTCTTGGGTCCATGTGATGGTATTTTTTTCCCCCATATATAATCTTTTTAATTGAATTTTTCATTTTAGACATTAAGACAGTGATATGTGAGCGCATTCACATTAAAACAAAGGTAGCAGCCCATATATTCAGCGTTCTATTAAACACTTATTGTCTACTCTTGTCATATAACAGAGCAAGGGCCGAGACCCGAGCTGGGTTGTTTTGTGTAGGGGTGGTTCAGTGCTAGAATGTGCCATCTAAATGTGATGCAGTGCTCATTAACTTGTTACATGTTATGGTATTTCTTCAAGTGTGCTGACACACTGTGCTGCTCATATCCCTTCCTTATATTATTGACATGCTCCGCTATTCTTTTGTGTAGTTGGCGTATATTTTGTGTAGTCCTCCCCACATACTGGAGCCATCACGGACAGATTATTAAATGAATTAGGTTTCTAATGAAACATGTAATTAAATCGCTTACATGGTATTCCTCATCCTTGTATTTAGTTCTGAATTTCTTCATCCCTTTTAATGTAACTGCATTTGCAGCCAGTTAGTAGAAACCCTTCCTTTCTGTTAAAAAATTACCATTATGGTTTTCTCTGGATTCTTCTTTAGGATAAATATGGGTTAAAATACTTTAAAATTGGGTGCCCCCCTAAAAGTAATAAAAGGTCTATCTAGTAATATAGTATTTAATTCTCTGTCTTTTTTTTTAAGTGGATGCCTATGTTAAACAATATACTTCATTTCTTTAGAATTTTCATTAACGTCAAAAACTAATGGTGCTACAGTACCATCATTTGTCAGTGTTTTTTCATTATGCCTAAATCATCTTGACGGTACTTCTTTCTTGGCTCTGAGTACCAACTCATTAGGGTACTCTTTATGTTTACATTTCTCCTCAATAATTCCAACTTCTTCCTCATAGATCTGAGTACTGCTACAGTTCCGTCTGATTCTTTAAAAACGGCCCTTTGGGAATAGTGTTTAACCATACGGTGTAATGGCCACTGTTATATAGGACATAATTGTTGGCATCAACTTTTGAAAAAAAAATATTTGTCGTTTCATTGTTCTCTATATACACCTCCAGATCTAAAAAAAACAAAAAACCTGATATCCGTAGTACTGAACTGGCTGGTTAATGTTATACTCCAGTCATTCTGATTTACTTTACTTAAAAACATCTCCAATGAGAATACAGGGCCATCCCATATAAAAATCAGATCTATATACCAATGGTTTGAGACCAGGTTCGTCCCCCATTTCATGCTATCATATAGATTTTATTACAATCTCTAACCTGTCCTCTCTAACCGCCTTTGGTCCCTATTCACTGCATAGACAAAGGCAATAAGTGTACTGAAAAATGGGTATCTCAGTTTTTCAAGTCATTTAATATTGTTGGATAAGCTTTCAAAATGATTTATTATGAAAATATTTAAAATTTGTAGTTTATCCAAAAATATTAAACAATTTTTTGAAAAGCTTATCCAACAATATTAAAATGTGACCGTTATATAAACCTTTTTTTATTTTGTCTTAACCCAGCTGTAACTACACGTTTGTTTTTTTTTCTCTAGTATAGTTCTGTTGTAGACAGAACAAAAGGCAAATAAAGTCTTTGCAGTGAATGTCTTGACAGCGCCCCTCAGAACATAGTAAGATGGCAAGCATCAGAACATGGCTGTTAACACGGGATTTGTTTCCACACAGTGAGCAAGATCTCTTAGGGATAATACTGTCATGACTTCATGTAGGGAGATAAGATATTGGAATCTCTACCAGCAGACATTTTAAACACATTGCAATCTCTACTTTATATATAGGTATTCTAGAGCGGAAACAAATGTGTGTGCATATAATATAAATTGTAATTTTAAAGGACCACTATAGTGCCAGGAAAACACTCATTTTCCTGGCACTATAGTGCCCTGAGGGTGCCCCCACCCTCAGGGACCCCCTCCCGCCCGGCTCTGGAAAGGGGAAAAGGGGTAAAACTTACCTTTTTCCAGCTCTGGGCGGGGAGCTCTCTGCCTCCGATCCTCCTCCGTTCCGCCCCGTCGGCTGAATGCGCACGCGCGGCAAGAGCTGCGCGTGCATTCAGCCGGTCGCATAGGAAAGCATTTACAATTCTTTCCTATGGACGCTTGCGTGCTCTCACTGATTTTCACAGTGAGAATCACGCAAGCGCCTCTAGCGGCTGTCAGTGAGACAGCCACTAGAGGATTTGGGGGAAGGCTTAACCCATTTATAAACATAGCAGTTTCTCTGAAACTGCTATGTTTATAAAAAAATGGGTTAACCCTAGCCTAGCTGGACCTGGCACCCAGACCACTTCATTAAGCTGAAGTGGTCTGGGTGCCTAGAGTGGTCCTTTAACCGGCAGATCATTGTTGCAAATATTGTGTAGCACAGTGACCTGACAAATTACATATCCGTAGAAGAAAGTTTTTTTTTTTTTTTAATAAATATTCATATGAAATTTCGTCACATGTAACAACACACAATATAAATCTACTAAAATACACACTTGGAAGATGTGTTTGTGTATATAATGTGTGTTGGGAAAAAAATGCATTTACATTGATATAAACTGTAAAAAACATTTAGAAGGTGGCTTGGGTTAACACTGTAATTGCTGCCCTAAAGATGGGTCATGACTGGAGGACAGAGGAGAGGAGTTTAACCTTGTAAGTGCCGAACTTGTTGAAGGCATGGGTTTAACCCAGTGATGATTATCCAGAGGTCACCGGAATGAACCTGGCAAGCCGGCTTGCTGTCCTCTCTAACTGGCTTTGGTCCCTATTTACTGCAGAGATGAAGACAACAAGTGTACTGAAAAATGGGTGGCTCACGGGAAAAGACCACCAAGTGTTTAATCAGTATTATGCAGCTTTAAAGGACGACTCTAGGCACCCAGACCACTTCAGCTTAATGAAGTGGTCTGGGTGCCAGGTCCTTCTAGGGTTAACTTATTTTTTCATAAACATAGCAGTTTCAGAGAAACTGCTATGTTTGTGAATGGGTTAAGCCTTCCCCTATTTCCTCTAGTGGCTGTCTCATTGACAGCCGCTAGAGGCGCTTGCGTGCTTCTCACTGTGATTTTCACAGTGAGAGCACGCACGCGTCCATAGGAAAGCATTATGAATGCTTTCCTATGTGACCGGCTGAATGCGCGCGCAGCTCTTGCCGCGTGTGCGCATTCAGCCGACGGGGAGGAGAAGAGGAGGATCGGAGGAGGAGAGCTCCCCGCCTACCGCTGGAAAAAGGTACGTTTTAAACACTTTCCCCTTTCCAGAGCCGGGCGGGAGGGGGTCCCTGAGGGTGGGGGCACCCTCAGGGCACTCTAGTGCCAGGAAAACGAGTATGTTTTCCTGGCACTAGAGTTGTCCTTTAAGAAATGTAATAATAATTCTGTGTGATGAAACTATCAGTTGCAAGACGGCATATTTTGTCAATATTCTGCGATACACATATCTTATACATTTAATTTTGATTATTCGGCATGAGAGAGAGAGTGTGTCTTGACCCTACAAGTTAAATTTACTTAAATGTGAACTTAAAACCTCAATATAAAAAGTACAAAATGAAGACCCATACGCTTTAGAAAATTGTGTCTCCAAATTCTTTAGAGATAAGAAAACATTTGGCACTTACCTGTATACTGTATACTCGACTTATACTCGAGTCAGTGTCTGTATTATGGCAACTTACATTGCCATAATACAGACCAGGACCGCTGGGCTCATTACAAGACCGGCGGTCCTGTTGGGGGCTGGCAGCGAGCCGTAACTTACCTTTCCTGTCAACTCCCTTCTCTCTCCTCCGTTCTGGTCAGCTCCCTTCTCCTCCACTGTAAGTCTTGCGAGAGCCGCGGGGTCAGAGCGTTGCCACTGATTACCGTGGAAACGCTCCGTGCGGCACTCGGACCGCGAGACTTACAGGGGAGCTGACCGGAACGCAGGAGAAGGGAGCTTTCAGGAGCTGCAGGAAAGGTAAGTTACAGCTTGCTGCCAGCCCCCCTCCTACACAGCCCATCCACTGGACGAAAATAAAATTAAATAATAAAAAAAAAAATATTACAATAAAAAAAATTAAAATTAAAGTTTTAAAAAATAAAATAAAAAATGTAAATATTAAAATATATTTTTTTAAATATTAAAATAAAAAAATTAAAAGTAATAAAAATGCCCTCCCTCCACCCAGTTCACACACACTACACACACTATTTACACTCATACAAACACACACTCTGCATTATATACACACACACTCTGCATTATATACACACACTCATGCAAACACACTCTGCATTATATACACACACTCTGCATTATATACACACAGTGTATGTAATGCAGTGTGTGTTTGTATGAGTGTGTGTGTGTGTGTATAATACAGTGTGTTTGTATGAGTGTGTGTGTGTGTATAAAATGCAGTGTGTGTTTGTATGTGTGTGTGTGTGCGTGTGTGTTTATATAATTATAATAATCACAGAATTTTATAGCCCCAAGTTTTACCCTCGACTTATCCACGAGGCATAGCATATTTCACAATTATTGGTCATAAAACTGCACTCGACTGATACATGAGATCGTATATATACGGTAGTCTTGTGGCATAAGATGCCCACCGAGCCTTTGAGTTATATAATTTTCCCATAATACCCAGTTTACCATTTGTACATCAGGTGGGGTGTGTATCTCATGTATTCTGAATTAAAATGAATTTTAATATTCTGAAGTTAAAAAACAAATTTAAAAAAAACTAACACCAGGAATTGTTTTAATATTTGTTATATTCACTACTAAGTACAGTTTATAAAGCAAAAAAAATGTGGAACGGGAGGCGGTGCCACAGGTGAAGAAAAACTGATTATAAACTATACAAGACACTACATAAGAGAAAATGCATACAAAATAAAAAAAGTTTGAAATATAGATAATGAATAATAATCAGGAGTCCAAAAAGGAAGTCTAAAAGAGTCTATGCCTGATTAAATAGAGCAAAACGTCCAAATAAACCCTTGTATACGAAGTCAATCACAATCTTGTCAGGGGAAGTATTCCTCAGTAAGGTATGGGCATAGGATATTCATGAGATCCATATGAAAAAAATAAAAAGACATCAAATAATGGTGCAGTATATCCCAACAGGTACTAAGTACTATTTTGTAAGAGGTCTATATGGTCCTACTCGCGTTTTCCAGAGCTATAAGACTAGCTCTAGTGTTGATGGCATACAGTGGTACAATCCCCACTTATGGGATATGTGAAGTTTTGTAGTAGGTGGACATCTTGTTGGTATAAGGACCATATAAAATATAAAAATAACAATAATAGTGCTTATTGTATAAAAAACAGAGGTGAAATAATAAAATACCAAGTGGTTACTCACATTTTATTGAGCAGGCAGACTGCTCAACGGATAAAGTTTGAGTGGTATCATTCCCACCAAGCATTCTTTGGAGTAAAATTCTCATTGGTGTCAGGTAAAAATAAATAAGAGTAAAATGGCTGACTCACAAGTTGAAAGTGGACAAAATACCACAATGCTTTTCTCCCCTTAGGGCTTTCTCAAGTGGATTAAAACATGTGCCTCACAACACTGGCTTTATATAGGCCTCGGATTACTTGATTTTGGTACCAAAATGATGTCACGTTCACGTACCACTTTTTTTTTTTTTGTATAACTTTATTATAGAACATGTTTCAGCCATATTAGGGAGGGCAATGGAAGAAAGTGGAAGGAATGAATGAATGAATAAAGCATATATGACAAGTAGCAAGTGCAAATATGGTTACTCAGACCAGGTTTTTTTTTTGTATGTTTGTTTTAAAGCATACATTTTAAAATATGATGGTAGAAAATTATAATAAATATAGATATTAAAAGGTCACAGTAAATTACAAATGTCACAGAAAAATATACATGAAGATTTAAAAGAGCATATGTAATTATAGGGTAAGAATAAAATAACATACTAGTATACTTGTATCACATTATAAACAAAACAGAATATGCAAATTTACAAAAAGGTTAAAAAGATCAAAATCAACATTTAAACCTTCAGGGGCAAGCGTTTTAATCAGGAACACCCAATACATTTCTTTCTAACCCCAAAGTGTTTTTTTTTGTTTTTTTTTTAAATCACCTCCCCTCCACGATATTTTACATTTTTGAATTCCAATACATTTTAGATGTTTAGGGTTTTTAGCATGTTTGAGACTGAGTGGTTATGGTAACCTTTGATGTTCTGACTGTGCTCTGCCCGTCTAATTTTTAGGCATCTAGTGGTCATTCCTACATACTGGAAGCCACAAGGGCACTCCAGTAACTATATGACATTGTTTGTGTTATATTAGGTCTTTTATGGGATATGATGTGTTTAGTATTATTAGAAGTAAAGTGCGTGGTTTTTGACTTGATTTGTGGGTCCGTGGTTCTGCAAACTATGCATCTGTTACATTTAAAAAAAAAAAAAAAAAACTTTTTAGATTTGGTTAAAAACAATGAATTAGTGGCAGTGGGATCTTTTGTATAGTTTTTGGTAAGAATCGTTCAAAAATTAGGAGCTCCTCTAAAAATCACGCTGGGTTTGTCTCGGATGAGTGTCTTCAATATTTCATCCTGTTTTAAGATGTGGCTGTGTTTCTTGATTTTTATTTTTTATTTTTTATTTTTTTTCCTCCAATATCTGACTTTTGTTGTTAAAGTTAAAAATGACTGGCAAAGAGGGTGGATCTTTTTTATTCTTTGTTTTATATTCTAAAAGATTCTTCCTGTCTTTTTGTTTTACAGTACTTAGTATTTTATTCAGGTTTGCTGGTGAATTGCTGGTTTGCTTGGAGGGTTTTAGACTGTTCTTGAAAATCTTTATTGCGGGAGCAGTTCCTGAGAAGGAATGGAGAGGTGTGCTGCCTTATATTTATCTCTGTAATGTCTAGTACAGGTGTAGGCAACCTTTTAGCAGCACTGTGCCGATATAGGATTGTGATGTCCCGTAGCGTGCCGGTTGTTATGACCTGCAGTGGTTATGGTACTTCGTCGTTCTATTCCTTTCCCAATAGCTGAGCATAAGTGATTATAGCTGCAGCAGGGAGTAGAGGAATAGTGTAGATGAATGCAGCTTCCAAGACGATTCTCCCCAGCAAATAGAATATCCCCCAAACATGAGCCTAGACTTCATGAAGGGTGTAACAGGAATGAAGTTTATTGAAAACACACTGGCTTTTATGAGAAATCCTCCTGCAAGAGGACATCCCACAGCAAACAAAGACAATAACCAATCACCATACAGTTTTACAGTAATACCCGCCTTCTCTCTGCCTGGGAGATATTGAGATAAGTTAAGGAATAAACCAATTATCTCCAGGCAGAGGGCACACAATTTTTCCACAAGTTGGAACACCCCTTTACCCACAAGGTATCCCCACAAATTACATATCCCCTGATAGCCCCGATCTGGGGGACAAACATATCCAAATTTCACCCAGATCAGTTCAGGGGTTCTTAAAAAGTATGGAAGTCACATTTCACCAACCACACACGAGGCTCCTGCCCAAAACAGTTCCACGAATTCAGCGTGTGCGGTCGGTCAGTTCAGAAAAAGGTAAAAAACAAACAAAGTACCGAATGGATTCTCCTGGCTCATAGGAGCGATTGCTCCCCTTGTCCATACGAACAAAACTACCGAATAGCGCTCTCCTGGCTGTTCGGCAACTAAAGGAAGCAGGCTTTCGGTAGTTTCAGCGGTGGTTCGTGAGGTCGAGTGTCCGATTTTAGTTCCAGCAACTCGACGACCAAGTCCCGCTGACTCCCCTCGTGCGAACAAGATGGCCGCCGTTTTCTATTCCACTTGGCGTTCGGCTATACGAACAGCGGCCGCCCAGGGAGCACTTAATAGACGGTTCTTTTGAAGTTAATGAGCCAGGAGGTTGGTCGGTGTTCGGTAGTTTCAAACTACCGAACCAATAGATTCAATATACATGCAATACTTGTAGGAAAAAGAACAAAGAAGAAAATATTAAACAAAAGTCTATTTTCTTCACACCAGTCCTATTTTTTTAAATTGAGGTCTCTATGCTGCCGTTTTCTATTTATACTGTAATTGCTTTGTATCTTTATATTTGTGCGTATATGAGCTATTATATAGTATATGTTCAGGAGTAGTTTGTGGTATCGTGTATGATACATATGAATGTGGGCTGTGTATGGGGGCTGCTTGTGGAATTGTGTGTGTGTGGATGGATGTCACATTGTGTGCGTATGTGTGGGGGCTGTTTGGGATATTGCATGTGAGAGGCTGCATGTGTGGTTGTGTGCATGTATGTGGATTGTTAGCGGGTTACGTTTGTGGGGATAGTTTGTATGTTTGTATGTGGACTGTTCGTATTATTTGTATGAGGGGAGGGTTATTGTGCATTTCTGTGTATATCTAGAAGTGTGGGTGGCTTCCCTGGGTTCCAGTGGGTTCCAGTGGATAGTTATCTGAGATCACTTCCTCTACGTGCTGCAATGCATAAATTGAGGATTGTCCGTAAACGCCTTTTCGTATTAGCAGATATCTGAAGTTTCACTGGGACTCCTGATAGGCCAGAGCCTGTTTGGCTCTAGCAGCCTTGAGTGCCGTGCAAAGACACCTTGAGTGCCGTGCATGGCACTAGTGCCATAGGTTGCCTACCCCTGGTCTAGTATATTAGCGCTGATACTTTGTACATATAAGTACAGTTTATCCCTGTGCTTGTGTGTTATTTTTATAGAGCTCATTGTATTTATTTTGTTTTTAATTTATTCATCTGAAAATGATCATTATTATCCCTTGAAGATAAGGAATGTTCATATTCTGATTCCTTGCACAGATCTTAGTTTGGGCTTGGTTTCATTAAGAGGTTTTTATAGGCATTTTTTGCGTGTTAAATTCTTCAAAGCTGAAGTAACACATACACCGTATAATAAAGCATTAAATGTGGGTGTATTTACCGTATAAACTTGTGTATAAGTCGAGAAATTTTAGTCCTAAACTTCATTTAAAACGCTGAGTCGACTTAACTACTGGCCAGAGCTAGTTTTGTGCATTGCATGCGGGGGCAATGTCGACTCCTGAACGTCATTCTCCTAGCTGGTCGGGAAGTTGAACCGGTAGGAGTACAAGTTTCAAGCGGGGTTCGCGGGCTTGCGTAGTAGACTCAGAGATCCATGGAATCAACGACCATGTACCGCTGCTTGTGTTCGGGAGACAAGTTTGAGCACGTGCGTTCATATATACGAATGGTGGCCATCCAAGGCAATGTTTGTTTGTGGTTAACAGCCAGACGTGGTAGGTGATTACGAGGTGTTAACAAGGGGGACCACACAAAGTCTGTTCGGTAACCGAACAGAAGAGGAACCATTCCATTGGAATGCAGAGGGATATCAGATGAAACAAGGCACACATAAGGGAACACGTACCCTCGACATATCCACGAGTCATGGCATATTTCACAATTGTTGGTCAAAAAACTTCATTTGACTTATAGACGAGTATATACGGTATTTAATCTTTCCACGCAGTTTACCGGTTTTATTTGGCATGCCATGCTCTTTTTAAATGTTCACCTGTATATCCTGCCCCATATTTATTCCCCTGCACAAGTTTGTTGTTATTTATATAGTGCAAATATATTGCTCAGTTCTAGAATGGCAAATAAGAGTCAAGCTATAACAAGTGTTAAAGTGACTCTGCCATGGTGATATTGCTTCTGAATATTTAATAAAGATAGAAATTGCTGAGCGACCAGAAGATGAAATGGGTAAAGTTGGGACTTTTTTGTGTTGTGGTCAAGTTCCAACTTGAAAAATTTGACCGAAGGCAGAGTTTTAACTGTCCAGTTTTGTCAGTTCCCACAGACATCGGTAGCTCTGGCATCGGGTATGGTACATCTTCTCACAGATTGTGAGAGCTGGTCTGGAGAGATTCCCACAGACTCCAGACATTCCAGAGACTTCAGTATTGTATTCTCCACATGTGAGTACTGGTGGATGAAGTTCGCTTGAGGGGGACAAGTTCATGTGCACCTTTTGGCTGCTCCAAACACGCCACATGGAAATGTCGCCTTCAAGAAATGCAACCCCCCTGTCCTCTGAGTTGTATTTGGATTCTGCAATGAGAGCTAAACAAGGGGATAAGTCGGAATAATAGCGGGGTAAAATAGGGTGGTCTGGAGGAGGTACTGAGCGACAACAAAAGCCATATACCTGCGGTAGGTAACCTTTGGTACTCTAGATGTATCGAACTATATTTCTCCTTATGCTTTGCTAACTTTATGAGAGCATTATGGGAAATGTAGTCCATAAGATCTGGAGTGTTGAAGGTTGCTTACCTCTGTAGGAAATTATTAACTCCAAGGTGATGGTCTAGCTCCGGCAAAGGCAACCTTCGGCACTCCAGATGTTTTGGACTACACCTCCCATGATGCTTTGCCAGCATTTTGTGTGTAAGAGCATTATGGGGGATGTAGTCCACAACATCTGGAGTGCTTAAGGTTGCCTATCCTAGCTATGCAGGGGGGGGGGGGTGACTAGGGTTCATAAACAAAGGGATTTAACTCCTAAATGGCAGAGGATTGAGCAGTGAGGCTGCAGGGGCATGTTCTATACACCAAAACTGCTTCATTAAGCTAAAGTTGTTCAGGTGACTATAGTGTCCCTTTAAGTTCGAAATTCACTGGTAAATTCCTGTCACTTTACAGTTTACTGAGTAACCTTGGATCTGTTATCTTCAAGTGTGGGAGGTGAAGGTTTAGGCTAAATTTATTACAGCTCGTTAGATGAAAAATAATGAGCTTTTTTTTTTTTTACTGTCTTATGTAAAGAACATTTTGCATAACAGAAGTGCAGTAATAATTCAAAATCAGGAAGTTTGTCTGATATCATCTCAAACTGAGTGTTTTTAATCCTTAACCCACCCAAGTATGGACAGAATAAAAATTGATCATGTGAAAGTATAAATTCCTCATTAATATGGTTGAGAAAGTGGCACTGAGGACCTCCAGCGTCAAAAAAGAGTAATGCTTTCCTATGGGCGGGTTTGAATGCGCGCGTGCGCGCCTCTGGCTGCGCATGTGCATTTGGCTCCACTCTGGAGCTGACGTCGATGAAGAGGTCACCAGTGCCGAGGGAGCCCGGCGCTGGATTAAGGTAAGCAAATAAATCGTTAACCATTTTTTCGCGACAGAATGGGGCCCTAGTCACAGTTTAGGTGACTAGGGTTCTATAGCTTTAAAAATACATGTTTGTATTCCTAACGCTATAGTGTTCCTTTAACAACCAATCCGCATAGAAACCAGTGTAATGTGTCAACATTTAGCCATTTACACCTAAAATAGCACCTGTTTTCTCTTGAAAAATCTCCCTCTAAATGTCCTATTTTTCTCTATAGTTCGTTCGTGCCTGCCCAAATGGCTAACTCAACATCTGTACATTTGCTGTATATTGCTGCCTCTTTAAAATGACATTGAAATGTAGTCTATTGGATTGACTAAATCAGAAGATGACGTGTGTGAATTATGTCTCTAAAGCTGGTGAGGATTAGCTGCTTAACAAATGTTAAAGCAAATCAATGTATTAAACACTTACGTGGATCTTGGTTAATAATTTTGTTCTTCTTAGCCAGCTCTAATTGACAGTTACAGTTTAGTTTCCAGGCAGTTGCAATGATTTCAGCTTTAATTTAATGTACATCTGATATTCCTATGTCTGTCAGTATTAAGTGTTCCATAAATGGCTGCTGTATTAAAAGCCATCACAATACATGGCAGAAAAGGGCTTTGAAGAATAATGCTAAATATTGTCCTCTGCAACTTGTGTTTTTTTTTTTTTTTAGTTTTTTAGTCCTAAGTAGGATGCTGTGACAGTGATTACTGCTATTATCATTGTGACCAAGTTGTCATGATTACGTACGTAATTGCCCTTTAGTTTCAGATAATAAATAGAGGCACATTAGCCTTGCCAAGTAAATTGGCCTTATCAGCGATTCACAGGTGGGCCTATTTTATATTGTTCATAATGCTTTGCAACAAATTATCTTCATTAGCCAGTTAAAACGTTTTTTTAAAACGCTTTTTTTTGTTTGTTTCTGTTTTGCTGGTTTTAACTATCAGTGTTTCTCCTGCCCTATAGTGTCTGTGTTCATGTTTATTGGAGGCTCTGTTTCCTGTTTCATAAGGCAGCTGCAGCCTCTTCAAGTCTGCATTCTGCTTCCTGCCCTCTTGCTGAATATTCATGACCTGTTTGGCAGACACATCTCTTTTCTGTCACCAGCAGCTGCCATAGAGTCTGTATTGATGACGGACTGCGACCCTCAAGCTGCCAGTTTCAGGCGTTTTATAGTGACATTTTGTCAGTTTTATCACACCAATATTTTTTTTTTCTTTTTCTCTCTTTGACTTTGTGATAAATTGAGAACAATTCTACTCTAACGATTTTTGTGAATATGTATATATTTTTTTTAGTTGCATGATAATTGGTCCATTTCTATTATAATATGTTGGCGACTTTGAAAATACAATAAGTTTAAAAATAAATGTTTTCTTAACTCTAAAATAATAAATGCAAGAGATATATTCACAAAGATGTGTGATGAAGAATTTCCTTTTCTTCCCAGCTTGATTATATTGGCACAAATGCTTACATCTTGAGCAGGTCTTTTTCTAAGAAATGTTGTTAAATATTTCTAGGTGCGCTAGTTAATGCTAAACTTTTTTTTTTTTTCGGTTGGGGATTGAAATAAAGTTAGCTACTAGTGCAGAACTTGACAAATTTGTTTGGAATCTAGGTGCCAGTTTTTCTAAAAACTGATTTAAAGTTTAAATTCCAACGAGAAAAATACAATTCTTAAGGGACACTATTAAACCACTACAGCTTAATGTAGTTGTTCTGGTGTCTATAGCCTGTACCTGCAGACCTTTAATTGTAAACACTGCCTTTACACTGTGCAGCCCTGGCCAATCAATATCTCCTCATAGAGTTGCATTGAATCAATGTATCTCTATGAGAAAAGTTCAGTGTCTCCATGCAGAGGGTGGAGACACTGAATGGCAGTGCTGCTCACTGTGCAGCACTGCCCCAGGAAGCACCTCTAGTAGCCATCTGAGGAGTGGCCAGTGGAGTTATCCCTAAACTGTAATGTAAACACTGCATTTTCTCTGAAAAGACCCTGTTTACTGCAAAAAGCCTGAAGGGAATGATTCTACTCACCAAAACAAATACAATAAGCTGAAGTTGTTCTGGTGACTACAGTGTCTCTTTAACCCGTTGCGGACGTACCCTGTATCCTGACAAAAACAGTTGTTAACCCTGTACGTCTGCTGCAAATATGAGCGTTGGAAGCGTTCGTGAATGCTTCCAGCCGCTCTAAGGGTATTTGTCAGGGTGGCGGTCCGGTGCCCGGGACCCAAACACTGTCCGGGCAGCAGAGCGAGGACCGGGACCCAGTATGCTTGATGTTCAGAGTAGGAGTCACTGTGTGGAGGTGGATTACCAGGGTCTGGTGCAGGGTAACTGCACGCCCCCTGGTGTTGAGCACCAGTGTTTGTGCAGCCACAACCAGAACCCTGAATCGGCTTAAGCGGATCCCAGGAACTAGGAGCAGGAATTAAGAAGACCTCCCAGGAGCTGAATAGGGAGGCTCTGCAACAGGAAAGTATCCAGTACTAGAAACAAGGCAAGACTATAGATAGGCACCAAACATGAAAAACAAGACATAACTAATAGAACCCAGAACCAGAGAAGGATAGGAAGCTAAACCCAAAACATGTACACAAGACATGAGGGAAACATGAACATAACATGGGCATGACTGGACAGGACTGTCCATGGAGGGTATACAAACTAAAACAAGATAAGATAGGTAAAACAAGAGGAGAAATAACTGAGCACTATATATGACAATCATGGGGATTTAGTCACATTATATGATCATACATTGCATAAGCCTGCCAACAACGCCAATGTACCCCATATCTGGCAGGTCCTACTCTACCTAATGCAAGCTAAACCAACCAAAGAAAACACACAAAGTACTTACCTGCAAGAAAGGGCAGAATACTTGAGCAGCTGCCTGCAGGAACACAAACAAAAGGAATGAGGGAAAACAAACGGGTGTGGCAACATAAAACAAACATTTAAATGAATCCAAGAGACTGGGAAATCCAGGGACGGAATATAAGAATGAACCCAGAAATCCCAGCATAAAGAAAACCAGACATAGAATAGAAAACCAAAAAACCAAGAAAAACTAAACAAGAATTGTAAAAAGAGTACTGGATACCAGAAGCCATTGCCAGACATCTCCACAGAACAGAGCAAGATGTGACAGTATTGCAGCGATACCTCGATGTCGAGGCTACTGCAATACACCCCCTCGCCGCCGGGTCCTTGCTCCCCCGGAGTGATAAGTTCCGGGTTGCTCCACGTGGTTCCCGGCAGTGAGTCAGAGCATTGGAAGACATCAGGCAGGCTTCCGATGCTCTGTCTGTGTGCTGAGTGACTCGAGGGGTACTCAGTAAGAAAAATGACATGTATACAAAGTAGTAATAAAGTCCCCCCCCCCCCAGTGGAGAAGAAGACCGATTGCCGGCGGGGGATCGGGTAAGTAATATGTCTGATGTCCCGGTGGGGGGTTTAATGTGTGTGTGTGTGTGTGTGTGTATATATATATATATATACATGCACACTAAACCCCCCCAGGACCGTTGGTCTTCTCCACTGAGGGAACTGTCTGACAGCCCAGACAGTGCCCCTTCTGCTAAATAGGACCACATGGGCCATGTAATCGCTCTAAAAGAGTGTCCATAGTGCCTGCAGGCGGACTCCTAAAATCACGTGTGTGTGTGTGTGTGTGTGTGTGTATATATATATATAAAATTAAAAATAAGTGTTTTATGTTAAAAATAAGACTATATATGTAATTTTATTCTAACTGTTTTTTGATATTAATATATATTTATATCAAAATACACTTAGAATAAAAAAAAAATATTTATATATATAAATATGAAATATACATAATTACATTGTAGATGCGTAACAGATTTTGGGGGTCAAAGTGTTTTGGTTTTTTTCTCACATTTTTTTCATCATATTTTTTTTATATAGTAAATTATAGAGGATATGATATGATGCAAATAATGGTATCTTTAGAAAGACCATTTAATGGCGTGAAAAACTGTATATAATATTTAATGGCGTGAAAAACGGTATATAATATGTGTGGGTACAGTAAATGAGTAAGAGGAAATTGACAGCTAAACACCGCAGAAATGTAGAAACAGCCCTGGTCCCAAACGGTAAGAAAATTCCCAGATTTTAATATTAACATGACGTAAAGTCATTATTTTACTAATGATACGGAGGCTCATATTATGCATTCTCTTTCTATTTATTTCCCTCAGCAGCCAAGAATGAGAGAAAAAAAACTTTAACTTAAAAACATATAATGTAATACAATCAACTGCCTAGGAAGAGGGCAGCTAATCAACAGAGCGTATAGTCTATAAAAGTAGTGGTCCAATCCGTGAACTTCCTCTTTATTAAATTCCGCAACCGAAGACCAGGATATCATGAACTAAACTGATACCTTTGCCCGAGAACAATCCAGAGGAGGTCAAACTGTTGAGAGAGAAAATATATGGTAATATTTGTTTATATGTCTGTGTGTCACATAAACAAACATATACTGTATAAGCTTGTATTCCACAACGAACCATAATAAACATAAACCAGTCTTAGATATATACTAACTCACACTTACCGTGAGGTATCTGAAAAACACATACCCTAGTCACCCCGGTGGGAATAATACTCGCCTTAGTGTCAATAATAAAATCATGACTTTACGTCATGTTAATAGTAAAATATTGGAATTTCATTTATAAAAAAGGAGGTTCATATATTATGCAGGTTCAAAGCTGAGCTATCACCCGAGAGGAAATATGCTCAATCGGATGGAAATAGAAATTATGAAATGTAGAGTCTTTAGACCAGTCTGCAACTTTCAGAATGTCCTCCAATTTGCAACCCATGCCAGAAGCTTTGGAAGCCATAGCATCAATGACGAAGTGTGCCGAAAACAGGGATGCATCCACTCCCGCCAGTGCCAGTAAGTCACGTATTCAACGAGCTAGTGAAATGGTAGACACCGGGAAATGTGGTGAAGAGCTAGTGATGTCCATGGGGACGAATGGAGCATGTGCGTTCCAAATAGGATTTCACACACAAAACTGGGCACAATCCAGGCTTATCCAGAAATCCTGGATAAAGTACAGATTTAGTAGAAGACTTCGTCCTACGAGTAATATCGAAAGACATTCCCTCAGGAAGGAAAACCAGAGCATCCCAATCCAACGCTCTCACATCCGACACACGATTGCATATCAGGCAGAATAGCGTGAGTAGCTTCCATGAGAGTTGTTTGAGATAACGTACCATCTGGAAACAAAGATTCCAACAGACGTAACACCAAATTGACGTCCCAGAATGAGTTATATCTTGCCCGAGGAGTTCTTGAAAACTTTATTTATTTAAATAATCTACAGACTAGTAGGTGTTTCCCGATAGGGGATCCATCGATGCCAAAATGTAAAGCAGACATCACAGATCGGAAACCGTTTTCCGTCCTATAATCCTTTCCTGCGTCGAAGATTGAAGTCCGGAATTAAAGAACCATTTTCAGAGGGGTAGTAGCTGGATCCAGTGATTGTTCCAAGCACCAGCTAGCCTAAGATCGCCATGCAGCCCGGTAGGCCAATCTTGTGCCTGGGGCCCAAGCGTTCTGGATGAGTCGGAGAGTAGACTGTGGAACACCAGGGATAGTCCAGGTACTCCTGAAACCAACCAAGCCAACGAGTTGGAGATGACCTTGATCCACCAACTTGATTTCCCATCTGGGTCTGTCAGGAGCCAAGGTATGATCGGGATTAAACGTGGGAAATCCAGAGACATCTCCAGAGAGTGCAGGAACCATGGCTGAGTTTTTTTTTATAATGGTGTGACGATCACCAGAGAGCACCTTTTCCTGCATAGGTATGTCAGGCTCCGAGGAAACCGGTTGAACGATGGAAACGCGTAGAGCCGCTTGTCCGGCCATATCTGCAGAAATGCATTCACCGCCAGCGCGTTCGGATCCGGTCTCCAGCTGTAGTAACGAGGTAGCTGAGAGTTCAGTCTGGAGGCAAATAAATCAATATCCAGTAGGCCCCACAGGCGCTCGATTGTCTGAAAGACTGAAGCATATGCAGATGGAAATCTCCTGTGTCCTGAAAATATCTCGAATTCCAGTGAGTTATCCAATCCTGGAATATGTTCCGCTCTGACTAAAAGATTTTTGAGAAGGCAAAACTGCCAGAAGTCTTTCGCCAGGTTTGCCAATAGTTTTGACTTCGTGCCCCCTAAGCGATTGATATAGCTCACTGCCGATACGTTGTCCATCTTGAGCAGGATGCAGCATTTCGTCTTGTTGGGTGCCAGACTGTGGATGGCAGAGGACCCCGCTAACAATTAGAGTCCATTGCTGTGCATCGAAGATTCCTCTGCCGACTATCTGCCTCCGGTAGAGATATTGCCGGAACACGCACCCCAGCTGTGTAAGTTGGCATCTGACTCGATAATCATGTTTGGTATAGTCCCAGAGATTCCATACCGCCATGTGGGCAAGCCACCATTCCATTTCCTCCCGAGCTTCGGAATCTAGAGTGAGGCGCGACTCGTAAGAATGGTCTGACCTCAGGGAAGAACCTTTGATCCACTGAAGTGCTCGGTAGTGAAGTGGCGCCTGAATGAAAGAGGAGAGTAGTCCTATCTTCCTCACTAGCTGTCATACCGACAAGTCCTGAGCTCGGAGAGTACGTTTGATCTCTTTCCTCATGGTTCTGAGCTTGGTGTCTGGAAGGTAGAGGAACTGGGTGACCGAATCCACGTTGAATCCCAGAAACTCTATCATCTGGGTTGGGTGTAGAATAGACTTTTCCATCGCAGGTGGGTACGTAGACTCTGGTGAGTGCGACATGATGAAGATGTCGCCCAGATAAATGATCAGGCATACCCCTCGTTCTTGTAAGAATGACACCACTGGTTTAATCAGTTTGATGAAGCACCATGGAGCAGAAGAGCGCACGAATGGAAGACAGGTAAACCTCAATCTCCTTACACGCCATGTGAAATTGAGCAGGTCCCTGTGCTCCACTGCGATAGGTACCGTCAAGTAAGCATCCTTCAAGTCCAATTTGGCCATCCAATCCGAGGGCAGAAGGAGGTCTCTTAGACAGTGAATGCCCTCCATTTTGAAATGTGGGTACCTGAGAAAAGTAGGTCCATAGGTTGATAACTGGTCAGACACCTCCGCCTTTCATGGGAAACAAAAACAGATTGCTCGTAAATCCTTGGGAGTGGTATGGAACTACTTGGATTGCATTTTTTACGAACAATTCTGCCACCTCGGAAGAGATCAGATCCTCTTGATGCCTTGTTAGCCGGGGTTTGTGAGTCTGGTGAACCTGAAATGGGGAAGAGAGCAGGTCAAGATGGAAACCCCTGACAGTCTGCCGTAACCAAACATCTAAAGACAGAGAGTCCCAAGTCTGTGTAAACAGAGCTAATTTGCCCCCTACCCCTGTGGGGAAAGAATGGTGAAGCATGGTACTCACCGTATGGTCTGTGACTCAAGGAATATTCTCTGGGGCCACAGGACCACCAGGATCTTCTGCGTGATGGGAAGAAGGGTGATTTGCTTGGTGTCCTGGAAGACTTTATGTGTATTGAAGGAACCTCTTGACACTATGTGGGCCTCTCTATCTGTCTTAACAAACAAGCCAAGGTCTTTGATAAATGACTCTCCGAAGGGCCCGGCTCCTTAGCTGACATATCAATTAATCGGGGCTCTATCTTGATCAAAATGGCCTTACGCCGTTCTACCGACAAAGCCGTGTTGCCATTACCAAGAAGGCAGCTTAACCTTTTCACCCATCCAATGGCCACATCAAAATTGAGTGATGTCTTTCCTGCCTTGGCGGACTCAAGGAGCTCCTAGAGCTTTGCCTCTAGTCCTAGTGTGTGTCCAGGATCTTGTCCTGACATCTATGCAGGGAGAACTCCAGTCCCTTCCTAGGTTTCCAAGAAATTTATGATTTGCGGGTCCACCTCAGGGATCTTACAGGCTGCATAAGGTTCCGAAGGACGTGGGCATTCCACCCGCAGCTTACTGCGCCCTTCTTTAGATAAGGTGGTGCGCATCCTAAGTGCTAGATATTGGGCTATGTGTTCGGGGGACTCCCACTACATCGAACGTGGATGGCGAAGGTCGTCCGGATTAAACAGGGGGATACCCAGCGGATCCTGAAGTTTCAACTCTACCCCCATTGGAGACAGGACCTCTCCTCAAGACACTGAGGCATCACCTAGGGTAGGCATCACGTCCCGGGGTTCCCCAACCTCTGAAACTGAGGAATATTCAAGGTCCTCTGACCCGGACTCCTCACTCTGGTCGCTGTCCGACCCTTCCTCTTGGGCCCGTGCCTGTTTCCATTTTCTGGCCGCTTTTGCCCGACCATTGGCTCTTTTCTGGGACCGCATAAAGCGTGTCAGTCAATTGAGGCAAAGCCTGATTCATCGAGTGAGGGAAGATGTGTTTCATCTTGGTCATTGCTTTGCGAGCCGTTGGTGCCGACTTATCCGCCATGATAATAGTAGTAGGCGACCCCTGGGGTATAAACAAGGCTTGGGCAAGGGTCTACAAAATAGAGAAGAACAATAGCCCCTTGGGGATGGACCCTGCCATGATGGAGTCCAGGAGAGCCTGGAACTGCTCTGAGGGCATAACCCCTTCATCACCTGCTCTAGGTGGCAGTGGGATAATGGGGGTAACGGAAGGGCCTTCGGTCTCCTTGCCTCGTGCCTGCATGGTTAAAACAAGAGCACAATTCAGAGGTGACAATAGTGAAACTCAGGGTGCAGCAGCCACTTACTCTGGGGTGGTAAACTGACAGAGTAGCAGTATAAAACAATGGGAAGGTAGAATAACCCCTACACAAATATAGAAAATTCTAAATACAGGCTGTATAGGGAAGCCCCTACACCTAACAGAACACTAAGGAAAGGGTTGAGTAACCCTGAACAGAGAACCTGCAGTAAGAGATAAAGATGGGGTGCACCGGAGAACAGAGGAAGCCGCCTTCGTGGGACACTCACAAGAGCTGAAGTCAGGCTACCGGTGGTTAATTACCTCCTCCACGCGCTTTCTGACAGTGCGCTGAAACGGCAGGCTCCGCCTCCCCCAATGGCAAGCCGACCCAGCGGTGAGATAAAACGCCGTCCCCACCGTGGATCACAGCAAAGCCGCTGAGCGGGTCGCGGCACGCGACTCTTGGACAAAGAACAGGGAGGGGAGGGAGGCAATGAAGAGACAGGCTAAGCCGGCTCCCAGGGAGGGAGATCCTCGGCTCAGTCTGCCCAAAACAGAGGTGGTTGGTGCACCCCAGCCACTGACAGACATAAAATTAACAAATAATAAACGCTATAGAAAGTTAAATAAAATATCCACAAAAATACTTAGCTGGTCTGAGGGAGCAGCAAAGAAAGAGGAAGTTCACTGATTGGACCACTACTTTTATAGACTATATTCTCTGTTGAATGGCTGCCCTCTTCCTAGGCAGTTTATTGTATTATATGTTTTTAAGCAAGTTTTTTTCTCTCTCATTCTTGGCTGCTGAGGGAAATTAAATAGAAAGAGAATACATAAAATGAGCCTCCGTGTAATTAATAAAATTGAAAAGCGGTCTGGTCACTAAGGGGTTACCTGCAATCCACCGAGTCTTCCTATCTTTGGAAAAATTCGCTAACTCTGTTGTGCTTTCAGTTATGCTACTTTGGCCTTAAATTTTAAAATCACTTTGAATTCTCACTTTAGCGAATAACTCTGTAAATGTTTAAACATATTTACTTCTACTGGATGTTTTATTATTTACCATCCGTACAATCCTATTTTTAGAAGTTGCCTATTTGTGCCTAGCTCATAGTGAGTGGTGTCTGCCTACTTAACTGCTAATTGCAGGATATGCTCTCATCACAGTGAGATAAACATTTATTTTAGTTGTATGAGATCGACTCAATACGTTCATGTGACTATTTCTGTAAGGCTATGAGTGGCACTGTTTCTGTAAGGCTATGAGTGGCTAATAGCGGCTTGTTCATTAACTGATTTTTATCTTAACAGACACATTCCACAATGTTTTTTCCATTAGTGCTTGTGTTTATGAAAATAATACATTTAGAATGATGAGTTTAGTAGTAAGACGTCTGTCTCTCTTCCCTGTCTTCTCACATTGTAAACATTGTACTGTATCCGCATGCATTGCACTTTGATTTTAGTGGCTGTATTGTGATGCACTAGTAGCTACTGTTTATTTCTATATTTGAGGGAAGAAATATTATATGTGGATAACATGACTAGGGAGGACGCGACGGTATAGTGCCAGGAAAACCACTTTTATTTCCTGGCGTTATAGTTTCTCTTTAAAGAATGGAAAATAAAATGTTTTAACGGTGTAATAACTACAAAGTAGGCTAGTAAGTACTCACTGTCTTTATAATGCTAAGGAGAGATATTGGTCAGAATGTTCCCTGTGCAGTGCAGGGCTTTAATGCTCGTTGACGGGATAAACCCTCATGCATTAAAAGAACCAGACTATTTAAATCCCTGCTGGTACCAAGAAGCCCCAGATATCATTGGATACCTGAGGGTTAAATCTGAATCTTAAAACAGGGAGCCCCAGATATCTTTTGATACCTGTGGGTCTGCCATCTGAGGCCGCAATAGGTACCTGCAGACAGACAGATGAGCTATGTGCTGCGCTCAAGGTAAGCATTTAACGCCATAAGAACCTTGGACGTATCGGGTACGTCAGACAAAAAAATGGTCCTTAAGGATGTCCGCAGCGAATTAGAGCGCTGGAAGCGATAATCATCACTTCCAGCCACTCTATCGGTATTACAGCGATACCTCCCTGTCGAGGCATCGTGCAATAACCCCCTCACTGCCAGGCCGCTTGGTGAACGCAGTGTCTTTAAGACAATAGGTAAATACCTTATAATAAAAGTGTAATTTGTATAAAACTATTAGAGCAGAGATATGCTATACCCAAAGTGGCAATGTGCACTGTGCAAAAACACTATGTGTATAAATGTGAAAAAAACACTAATGAAAACTCCTTTTCACTCACTCAGGATTATCCCACTCTGCTTGTTTCAAGGTTCCAATATGAAATCTCAAAAAAGAGGGAAAAAAGGACAAACACATAGGGCAATATGTATGCATACAAAAAATAGGTAAAATAAAATGAAATACCAAAGAAGTAACATTTTAAACATGTTAAACAGTTTTAATGCCATGTATGAAACGTTTTCACCGCTTTTCTGGAGTATACAAAAAAAATACATAGAAGGAAAACGATATGTTTTGGTTCGCGGTATTCTTTGATACATTCCATTTTATCCAATGCAGATTGTCTCCATTTTTCATTATAAAGCATGCATGATGTTTTTTGTTCTAATTCCAGTGCTCACTATCATGCTCTTTGTTAATAAATCAACTTGATACTTAAAGATGATTTTAGATTTTATTTTTCTACCCTTGAAAGAGCCTTTTTGTATTGCATGTTTTGTTTTTGTTTGTTTGTTACTGGCTCTGTTTATTTTTTTTTCCTTTACATCTGTTCTACTAATACCCAGAGCCTACCTGTTACTAATCTGCAATGCCCTCATGATCCCTGTCATTGCCACTTACTCTAAGCTGCTGTTTGTGTCTCCTTTCTGTCAATCAAGTGATTTTAAAACCCTGTGCCATATTCCACCACTGACTTGAAGTCCAACGAGTTGGTTGGTTTTCATTACCATGATGCATGTCTACATTGTAGTTAAAATGCTGCAGTTTTATGTTGATTTGAAAAAGATCAGGGATATCTGAGGCTGAGTTTCTATATAAATAGAATTATAAAATGCTGCTTCATGTATTCTATATTCACAAATATGCCTCTTTGTCTTGTCAGTTCTAATGGCACAGTAGCTTGTGTCTTGGTGCTGTAGCATGGACTCCCTGCTGAGGAAAACATCCTAGATTATGGGACAGGGGTGGGCAACAGCTGGCATTGCACAGCCTCCCCTGCTGCCATTAGTATTCAGTAAAAACTACAGTGCCAAAAACGTTTAAATGAGAGCTGGAAGTATTACTTGAAATCAGAGGCCCGTTAGCATTTTGATTTGCACATTGGGTTCTTCTCTATTAAGCTTCCATTTCCGAATAGTAATGCTGGTCTGGAAATCCAGATGATGTACACAGTTATATTTTATTGTTTCATGAAAATGTAAGGTCAGAGAGAAGCCAGTGAAACTGTGTATCTGTACAGATCTACGAATAGCCCAAAATGTATTTAGAAATTATCTCTCTTGTGATCTGTACAAGCTGTGCTCAGTGTTGTGTGCCAAGAGTTTAGCCCTGAAACACAAGCATGCATCACAGTGTGTGGCGGGCCTATCCATACAATGAGTTCAACAAAAACCCCAGATAGAAATATTTAACAACCAAGTTTAACTGCTTAATATTTTTTTTTATTCCTACCTTTGATGTGTGCGTATTTCAGCCACAACATCACAATCACTGACAGGTGAAGTGAATAACCTTGATTATATTGTTACAATGTCACCTGCCAAAGAGTAGGATATATCAGGCAACAAGTGAAGAGTCGGGTCTTGAATTTCCTTTGTTGGCTGCAGGAAAAATGGCTAAGCACAAGGTTCGGAGCGACTTTGGCAAGCGCTAAATAATGATGGCTGGACTACAGGATCAGAGCATCCCCAAAACGTCAAGTCTTTTGGGGTCATCCTGGTATGAAGTGGTTAATACATACCAAAAGTCGTGCATGGAAGGACAAGCAGTGAACTAGGGGGTGTGGGGAGGGACATCACAGTTTGCTGCGTAGCTGCAGATCGATCAGAGTGCCAATGATGACCCCTGTCCACCACTGCAAGATCTTTCAATGGGCATGTGAGCGTCAGCCTTTAAATTAACTAAATCTCCATCTGATTGAGCATCTGTGGGATGTGCTAGAACAACAAATTAGATCCATGTAGGTCCCACCTCGCAACTTGTGTCTTGGTGTCACCTGACACGTTGACAGGTTTTGTGAAGTCCATACCTTCAGAGTTTTTTTGGCAGCATACAATATGAAGTCTTATGCTACTTAAAAGTTACTTGTCACTGCCTTACCCTCCAGGAGCAAGTAGATTTCTGCTTGCCAGGGCTAAATTGTAACTTGCCAATGGCTAGTGACTAGTGGAAATTTTGCATTGTGTGTATACCAAAAGATGTGTGTGATGAGGCCAAACATGACACAACTTCTGACAGTGAAAATACAAAAATTACTCTAATGCATCAACTTTATATCTCAAGTTAAACTGAGTTGGCCTTGGGCATAGAAACTTGAGAAATCATGTTTCCAGCTTGATTGGTACAGCTTGTTCATTGATAGTTTCTCGTCACTGATCCTTACGGATCATAGCCCATGCTTTGGCTAAACACACACTTAGAAAAGTTTCTGAAGTTTCTGTGCCTGACACGAACCGATCAAGGTCCAACTTGAGTTATGCAAGTGATGTATAACTGTGGGTGTGTGGGTGTAGTTTCTCATGGTGAAACATTGTTTTGGAAGCTGGTTGAGATCCAATCAGTGAGAAGCAGAGGCTAGTTGAGATCTGCAGTGGAATGTATTCGCAGTCGAGGGGATGCTAGTCCGAAGATAAGACTGAAGAAATAGTGTTTAGGTTTGCTCCCCCCCACCACCCTATCAAAAATTATATGGGACTTAAGTTCATATATGTTTCACTACAAAAAGAGTAATGGGACACATTTAGCAAGTAGTGTTCCTTTTAAAGGTGTGTTTTTTTTGGTTTTTTTTTGTATAAAATTATTTATAAAAAAAAACGGTTTATACTGTGCTCGTTCAATTACCACATTATCCCAGAATCTTGGGGGCTTATTTAAACCCAGTACATAGTATAACCCAGGTATGTGTATCTTGTAATGCATAGGTTTCCCAGTGTTTTTGCTAGCACAATGAATAAATACAATGTATACTTACCTGAAGTGAAATTTTGTCATCCTACTATCGTTGATTACAATTTCTCTTTAACATATACCTTATGTATATGTCAAGTTTTTTTAGGGTGAAAGAAAATGTTTTGTACGAAAGAGAAGTTATTCTTTTGACAATTGCATTTTTTTTTTGTCATTTCAAGGGACACTGTAGGCTAACCAGCCCACGTCATCTGTAATTGTGAGAATTCTTAAGCAAAGTATTAATTTTCAAAGTATACATCGTTTTAGCCATATAGCTAACGTGTTCAATGATTTACAAGGGTGCAAGGTTTGCCTTTTTCTGTTTTGTGCTAATCTTTTAAAACCTCGGGTGCCTGATGTAATCCTCTAACACAGCCATTGCGATGGCCTAAGGCTGGTGTTCGTGTTTGACAATGCTTGTATAGGTTAGCTGCCTCTGGTGTGTTCTTTGTTCTCCAGTGTAAATGCCCTTGACAAGAAATTATGGATAACATGAAAAACGTTAAAACTATGATAATCATTAAATATACAGGCTGTCATTTTTCTTAATTTACTCCGTCCATAAATGAATAGTATAATCATATAATCAGTTGCTGTTGTTGGGGGGGGGGGGGGGGGGAAACAAGCAATAGCCTTAAAATGGTTTTTTTTTTTTTTTTTTTTTAGTATACACTTTATTTTATGCAAATGGTGTTAAAGCAGAGCATGTTGGTTCTGCAAGCTTTATTAAAGGCATATGTGATGGAACGCCACCACTGAGTGCCATATCCCTATGTGCCCTCTGTCTATTTCTGTCTGTGATGGATGGCCTGATTTGTTTGGCGCGGACCACAAGCTTACGGCACCATTTTTGGGAATGTTTTACATGTGCCTGTATATGCAGCTGTGGGTCAACATCAGGTCCAATCCATATTCTGTGCAGATGTTTCGGTACACAATCCCAGCAACTGTGTATACTGTTCCTGCTAACATCTTGCATCTGGCTACTAGGTGCTGGACTGTCTTAGTGGCCTCTTTAAACTGTCTGCACCTTGGGTCTTGCCTGGTGTGGTAGACTCCAGCTTCCATTGATCTGTTGCTGAGTGCCTGTTTTTGACCTAGGGGGGTCTGCCTTGACGTTGGCAGGTGGGCTCATCCTCTCATTGCCATTGGAGGTAACTAAAAAAACCTCCATTTGTTAAAAAATACATAGGGATTAAGGAGAGAGCGCAGGTAATGTGTTTTTTTTTTTTTTTTATATATATTGGGGCTGATGTGTACTGTAGTCATTTGCAGCCACCCAGTGATGGGAGTGAGCGCAGGACTTATCTTTCTGCATTTGTATCCATTTTTTGTATCACTCAGCCTTGTTACAATGCAGCCGCCCATCCCATGTGTTCCCTATTAAAGGTTAATAATGTATAGGGGTGTATATTAAAAAATACCCCTTTCTGTCTCAGTAGAGATTTTTGCCAGAGGCTCGAGGAAGCAAGGTGAATGGTTAGAGTTAGGACCCACCTAGGGGGGTCTGCCTTGACGTTGGCAGGTGGGCTCATCCTCTCATGGCCATTGGAGGTAACTAAAAAAACCTCCATTTGTTTAAAAATACATAGGGATTAAGGATAGAGCGCAGGTAACTTGTTTTTCTTTGGTTTTTACTCAACATTTCAGTAAAACAAAGCAAACTTTCTTCAGGACAATGCAAACATAAATAATAACTTGTATATAAATATAAAGGCATAAAGATTCACTTACCCACCCTGGGAAACTGCCAGTTTGGTGCGGAACCCGATTCAGAGTGAGACTCTGCACAAACCAAAAGTGACCGCCCCCTCGCTTCTTAACATCTTGCTATGGTAAACCATTTTTGTAAAGACTCCTGAAAGTGAATGTGAAGAATGCCACATAAGGCTCTCACCCATATTGAATGAATAATAGTGAAAAGTAAACCCAAGCCCAATGTAGAAAAGAAGAAATACATGTTAAATACCTTATACTGACTCAAGGGATGAAAATACTGTCGCGCCAGGGAGGAGTAGAAAGCAAATATAATTGGATAAAACAATGCTATACTATTAAGGCAATGATCCAAGACCAACATCAACAATATATCAAATGCAATGGAACTGTGCCGTATTCAATGGGTTGGTCTACTAAGGTGTGCTATCATAGCTGAACCCTATAAAGAGACCTTGTGCTTTCTAAACACCCCCATAAAGATTACAAGCCAAGGCGGAAATCCAAATCATGAAATTGAAAAAAGTTAATCAAAAAGCCATATAGCATGGAGATGGCACACAAAAAAAATATAGTTGTAATATACTCAAACCAGGGTAACCTAAAATATAAAAAGGCAGGTGGATGGAGACACCAGTATGTATGTTGATATGGTCCATGGATTTAACCATTAATGAAGGCAGCACTAAAGCCATTAAAATAATAGCATATTCTCATTACAGACACATTATACTCTAGATGTATGCAACAATTAGATTTCACAAAACCAACTAAATATTACGTGTATACATGGACAAGTTAATTTGTACACATCAAATTTTGTGGTTAATGGTAATCCTTTGCTTAATCAAGAACTTCTGTCCTGTATGTGGATGTTGAAAATCTTTGGATGGAACCATGTGGCTACAGGTGACACTGCCTAGGCATCAGTAGGAGCATGCATTGGTTAGCAGGTTTACTTGGTTAGCAGGTGTTTTTGTTCCAGAGTACTGGATCGGTGTGGACAAGAATGTTTAGATTTTTGTATTTTTTTTTTTTTTTTTTAGCGAAGTATCACTGACCATAACTTAAACATAACATAAATATAACTTGTGTATATTGAGAGGTACACATTAAATTACAAAAAGGAACAGGGCGTCCAGGAATTAGGGATTGTTAGGGCGCCATAATGGACTCACTCAGTTCCAGGATTTAGATTAATACATGGAGCAAAATTTTGTTTTATCTTTCAGACTTCCCAACGGCTATTTAAACATAATAAATGTAAATTATTATTATTAAGTGTTCTTGCATAGCAAGACCACTTACTGTTATCTCACATATATAATTATTATTATTATTATAGCCAAATTTGCCACCCTAACTCCTCCCACAGTACTATACCGATCATATTGTGAAAACTATCAGGACTATGGCTTAGCCGTGGTAATTTTTTGTGGCAGCAGGGATAGCTGAACATGTTGATATAAGATTTGTGTAGATGGGCTTGAAAATGAGGGAGTGGTGGCAGTTTAGAAATCATGTCCGGAATTTTCAGCTTTTGCCAGCTCCCACTCTAGTTTTGAACATTTTGCCATTCATTCCTATGGGACCAATTTCGCCACAAGAACGACGATATTCCGTGAACCATTCGGCAAAACGTTCCACAAAGTAATAGCAATCCAATCTGGAACAATCTGCACGTTTCGGTATATTACTGTCTATGTAGTGTAAAAACTGTGGGAGGAGTTAGGGTGGCAAATTTGGCAATAATAATAATATATATGTGAGATAACATTAAGTGGTCTTGCTATGCAAGAACACTTAACTAGAAAAGCTAAAATTGCTGGGGAAATTGTGTGAAGTGTTCTTGCCTCCACCAGTAGTCTACAACTGGAGTGGGCAGAGTAACTGGGTGGAGTGGCTTGAGGAACTGTTGTGTGGTTGGAGTGTGGTTCACTCACTCTACAGCAAGGGCAGAGAAGAGCTTTCAAATCTTTCAAATCCCTCGAACATTCCATCAACTGCCAACAGGAACTAATAGATTTCAAATAGAGCAGAGAAGAGCGGTTAAAAACAAACTGCTCCAAATTGCTCACTTCACTGATGGTTGTCGTCTTCATACGGTCGTATTTTAAAAACCATAAATCCTACAGTGAAGAGCTTCATATTGTGAGAATCACAAGACCCAGACCTACATTTTGATGTCTCTGAAATATCAAAGATGAAGGCACAGTCGCAGTTTAGAAATTGCCCTTCAAATTTGAGGTGGCTAGAGTGGAGTTTCAATGAATGTCAATGGACGGTGTGAGTTGCAAACAAATGATCATATTGTGAAAACTATCAGGACTATGGCTTAGCCGTGGACAGTTTTAGTGGCAGCAGGGATAGCTGAATGTTTTGATATAAGATTTGTGTAGGTGGGCTTGAAAATGAGGGAGTGGTGGCAGTTTAAAAATCATATCCTGATTTTTCTGCTTTTGCCAGCTCCCACTCTAGCTTTGCCATTCATTCCTATGGGACCAATTTCGCCACAAGAACGACGATATTCCGTGAACCATTCAGTGAAACGTTCCACAAAGTAATAGCAATCCGATCGGGAACAATCTGCACGTTTCGGTATATTACTGTCTATGTAGTGTAAAAACTGTGGGAGGAGTTAGGGTGGTAAATTTGGCTATAGTTTTAAGAATAATATATATGTGAGATAACAGTAAGTGGTCTTGCTATGCAAGAACACTTAAATATAGTGATAAATGACCATAACCTTTGTAATCATGACTGTGTGTACACCATTAAAGAAAAATTGATGCACGTGTTCATGATCTTTTCTGACTTTAAATAATCTCCTAAATTGTTGTAAAATAGTTTATATGCGCCATAGATGTCATAACATTGTAACTTCCTGCAGCTTTTCTTTGGACATTGCTTGTGTCTTTACAGCTCTGTCTTAATCTGCTACGAAACAAGCTTTTTGACTACATTGCTGTTGACAATCGAGAAGAATGAATCTGATCTCCTGTAACTCCTAAATTCACTGTAATATTAGCCTCTCGTTGAACTCTGTACTGTTTTCAACCTTGAGACTGCTGGGATTGTACAATTTTTGTGTGTGTTTTTTGTTTTTGTTTTGTTTTAGCAGAGAACATAATGGTGATCTTATTTAGTTAACATGTACAAGAGTATAGCGTGAACAAAAAAGTATATGTGTGCGATAAATACTACACTGCATTTAAAGGGACACTATAGGCACCCAGACCACTTCAGCTTATTGAAGTGGGCTGGGTACAGTGTCCCTATTGCACTTAGTGCCGCAATGTAAAACATTGCAGTTCCAGAGAAACGTTGCAGCACTAAATCTGCCTCCCGTGGTTGTCTACCAGACAGCCCTTAGAGGGCTTCCTGGATTGAAACGGACCTTTGGTCCGGTATCTGATGCTTGATGTCCTCACACTCTGCATGAGGACATTCAGCGTCAGATTTTTACCCATTGATTCAATGCTTTTTTATGGGGCGCATTAGCGCTCACTGGTCGCAGGATGGAGGATGGGGCAGAGCGTCAACCCAGCGCCGAAGGACATCGGCGCTGGGATAATGTAAGCAAATAAGTGTTTTTCAGAGAGAGCATGAAACTGTGACTGCTTATCAGATGTGCTTACACTTATTTATATCAGTGTGTGATCTAAGCACCATAACCACTACCGCTTAAGTGTTTATTGTGTTATAATTTGTAGAGAGAATGTTTTGTAAAACCATTCCAAAATAGTTTCAAGGAAAGCTGGCATAAAAATGCATAATCGCCAATTTCCATTTTTAGATAATTTTCTTCCTTTGTAGCAATGTTTTTAAATATGGAAACTAAATATATTATTTTAATATAAATGAATCCCTTGTCTAACGTTGCTGCCTCCACCTTTTCACTTACCATGTTTAATGCACCTTCAGTGTGGTTCTTCCATTATCTGACCATTATCATAACTATCTCTGTCAATGAATTCTGTTCAAAGATGGACGGAATTGTAATTTATTTTAAAGTACCGTTAACCTGCGCTGAAGGTGGAGAGTCGAATGTGAGAAAACCTGAATATCTGAGAACTGAAACCAATTTGCTTATCGGGAAAAATAACCCATTAGGAAATGCTGAAATATGATGACAAGTTCTGTTTTTTTTTGTGCAGCTTTGAGTGGAACAACTAAAAAAAAAAAAAAAAAAAAAACTAACTCCACATGGTAACTTCCTTAGAGTTGGTTAGTATGGTGTATAATTTACTTTTACGCATGCTACTGAAGCTTTTTGTGCAGCCATTTTATTTTGTATTTTTTGTTTTGGTTTTCAGGGAAGAGGTCAGGGCAGAGATGCATGAAGAAAATGATGTTTGTAATAACAGTTTTATTGAAGCGGGCTTATTATGTCTATATTTTTGCATGTGCTTCAGGCAGTGTGATCTTTAAAAAACACGCTGATCCTACAAATATAATGTATAGGCAGCAGAATCCAGCACATTTTCCTGCCTTTCTTAAAGGTCACAAAAAGGTACAATCTAGTTCTACCTGGCAACGTAGCTCTATATACACTGTCGAAAACTGTGCCGATTACAGGATGAAATAGGTAAAGGTTACTGCTAATGTTTACGATTATTTATATAGTGCCAACATATTCTGCAGAGCTGTGCAGTATGAAAGACAAACATTTAATTCTTACAAAACATGAATGACCTATGGGAACAGTAGGGTCGGTGCATAGGGCTCTGCCCATATGACCTTGTTTAAATCTTGAGGATCATTTCTCTTGTTCTAAACCTACAGGAGATGTGACTAGATTACTTGTGTCTTATGTTGAATATTTTGCCTTTACAGACTTATTCTTCTCAAATGCTACTTGTTTTATTGGTATTTGTATTATTGCGTTCACAATACCTGTCCCTAGCAGCGCTGTGTGATCATGGAAGTGATGTCTCCTCTTTGAGATGCACATCGACTCATCCCTAGCATCCTGGTGTCTCATTATGACATCATATGACATGGAATGTTTCTATTGGTTTCCTTTTATAATGTCTGTCTTTGTGGTGCTTTTTAATGATGTGTACACACTTGTGACACCATGGCCCTCTGTAACCAATCTCAACCCAGTACAGGGTGTATATACTTCCTAGTTGTCCTTATTTTTTTGCCCTGTCGTGGTTTCTGTTTACCCGTGAGTGTGTAATAGTTTACTTACTACGTATTTTGACACTTCTTGATCTCTGTAACCCTGACCTTGCCTTGTTTCCCATTTCTGTGTACCTCTGTAAACCCTGCCCTCTGCTTGTTGACGTCTATTCTGTTTTTGCTTACAGACTTTCTGACTTTAATCTCAGTGCTAGGCAGGTTACCATAAGTATCGTTATGCACAGCTTCTTTGCATATACCTAGGGTTGTGTGTTAATGGCTAATCAGTGTATAGCTAGTAATTGTCTGGATTAGCCTGACCCTAACAGGTGAAATAATAAAAATTGCTTATTTTTTTACGATGGCACCTGTCAAAGGCAGCAAGTGAACAGTCATTTCTTGAATTTCATATGTTGGAAGCCGAAAAATTACTTTGACAATGGCCAAATCGTGATGGCTAGATAACTCGGTCAAAGTATCTCCAAAACAGCAAGTATTGTGGGGAGTCCCTGGTATGCATTGGTTAGTACTTACTTAAAATGGTGCACAGAAGGAGAACTGGTGAACTGACATCAGGATCATAGGCCAATTGGCAGACATGAGGAGCAAAGGCTAGCTAGTCTGGTTCGATCAGACTGAAGAGCTACCGTAGCTGAAATTGTTGAAAACGTAATGCTGGCCATGATAGAAAGGTGTCAGGAAACAGTACATTGTAGTTTGCTTTGTATGCTTTTGTCTGTCACTGCAGACCGGTCAAAGTGCCCAAAATGTCCCCTGTTCACTGCCAAAAGGGCCTTCAATGGGGACGTGAGCATTAGAACTTGACCATGGAGCAATGAAAGAAGGTTGCCTGGTCTGATGAATCCTGCTTTCTTTTAAAACAGGAGAATGGCCAGTTGTGTGTAGGTTGTTTAACTGGGAAGAAGGCGGGCCAGCGGAAGCAGTGTTATGTTATGGGCAATTTTCTGCTAGGAAACCTTGGAACCTGGCACTAATGATATTTTGACACGTACCACCTACATAGAGATTGTTGCAGTCCATGTACACCCCTTTAGTAGTGATATTCCCTGATGGCAATGACCTCTTTAATTAAGATAATGCATACTGCAAAAATTGTTCAGGAATGGTTTGAGAAACATGACAAAGAGTTGACGGTGTTGCCTTGGCCTCCAAATGGGCACCAGTGGGATGTGGTGGAACAACAAATTCGATCCATGGAGGCCTGATCTTGCAATTTGCAGGACTTAAAGGATTTGCTGTTAATGTCTTGGTGCCACAGGACACATTCAGAAGTATTGTGGAGTCCATGCCTTGACGCATCTCAGCTGTTTTGGCAGAAAGAGGGGAACTTACATGATGTTAGGCAGGTGGTTTTAATGTTATCTGATCAAGATGTTTTCTTTTGGTCACGGAGTGCCTACCCTTATGCACAACGTACTGCTAGAACTGTGCAGGATATCAGATAATTATACTAGTGAGGTTAAGCAGTTTGAAGCATGAAGCTACTTAAGGTGGAGATTTTGTCCTAGGAATTATAAAGAAAAAAGGAGGAGGGCATGGTTTGACCGCCGGGTGTAATGGCCGCTTAGACAGAGAGCTCCGCACTAGAGACTCCCACAACAGCCCAGTAAACTGCACGATTCCCCGCTATTACCTACCCAAGTGGCCGGGCATTCCACGTACATACTGCAGCTCCCGATGTCCGCCTGCAAGGCACACAAAAAAACTTTCAGCAGCACCTCATCGGTAGCGGACCTGCTGGCGGCGCAGAGGCCTTCAGCCATGCGGTCCGACGATGGTGGCAGCCCCGCGCGGTCAGCCTCCCCGGGCTCCTCTGATTCCACCTATCACGGCCGGGAGGAGACACCTAGTGCTATCCTTTGCTCCCCTGCAGAAACCAAATGCTTCCAGCAGCGGAAATTGAACAGTCCGGAAAGGACGACATTCTGGCTGTTGGCCTCTGCACAGACGCACTGGAGCGTTGAATGGAGTTCAAGCGCACAATGGGGCAGCCGCACTTACTAACACCCTCCTGGAAAAGGGTTACAGAGTTAGAGATGGAAATGGAAGATGCCTCCAACCGCTCAAGGAGGAATAACATGAGGGCCAGCAGCCTCCCAAAGACTGTAAGGGATGCTGAATTGGAGGCAGTCCTTCTGGGCCTGCCAGACATCCCCGACCACCTATGGCTCATAGACCGAGAGCACCTGAAAAGGGCCCACCACGAGATGTCGTCATAAGGTGGCATTTCTTTTCCACCAAAGAAGCCATCATAAAGCTTAGCAGGCAACGCACCTTCCAGCAAGCCGGAAAGGACCAAGACCTGGCAATGGCAGACCTCATAAGGCAAAAGGACTGAAACTCGCTCCTTTAAATAATTGTCTTTAATGGCCAAAATCCCGTAGTTCTGGTGCCCTCAGCCGACCCTTACGCGTTCCTACGTGAATTAAACATTGAGGTACCAGAGGGCCTGCAACTGGCTATCAGGGGCCCAAAAGATCTGGGACTATTGCATGAATGGATGGAGCAGGGAGCACGAGAGTGAGAAAATCTCATTATGCCCGGTGGACCGAACATGCAGTGATTGGAAGGCGAAATGCATTAACACGCAAGTTGACCTGAGAGAGACAAGCTGTCTAACTTAAACTTAATTTAAGCTGTTACTTAACCTGGTTTAACCTAACCCAACTTAAAAAGGGTATAATGGCAGCACAGTGGTACTTTGAACGTGCTTAGGATTCATGTGTTCATGGAATGTCAAAAATGTGTGGTGGAGGGGATCCAGGGATGGTCCCATGGGGAGGGGGGGCTTTAGGATAACTGAGGGGCTTTAGGATACAGAGCACCCGTAAAGCCGGGATGGACACCGACAGAGGCACATCTCAGGCATAGATGGCGACAGCAACCCCTAAGGGCAAAATTTGGCACTCTTCCCTAAACCCATGTTGGACAACTCAACCACTTGTTTAAAGGCGGGATCAAATTAGGGGATCAGATGGAGGAGGGGGTGGGACTGTTAATATAATTTAAGCGGGAATTGTTTATACACCCGGAGTCTCGACGGGGTGCTCGACAGCTGGACGTCTGCCCCGCACGTGGTGATTCCCTGACGGAGCAGACGGCCGGCGCGAGATAAGAGACCATGTTCTAAACCTTAACTAAAAGTGAGCTGCGATTGGCAGCAACTATTCTTTTTGATGTTTCTCATACCCTATACTTCCGGCTTTATTTACTTACTACTGTCCCTACTATCTCCTGCCTCCCTCCCCTCTCACCCTTTCCTTGGTGAGGGGCAGGGGGGAGAAGGGGGCGCTGGCCAAAATCTACTGACAGGACGGAGGTCTACGCGTCTGTGGTGGTGCGGCGTGTGCAGGTATGCGCAGATAATTGTCAACAGCTCACCAAGCTGTGCGGCCATGGCTCTTAGGTGCATCCTTCTTAGACAACTAAGGCGTCAAAAAAAAAAAACTATGTTGCGTTTGTGCAGAAGACTCGTATGCAATGCTCGTCCGGGGTTCAAATAGAAGATCATGTATACACCAGAGGTTACGCTTCACATGCCCAAAGCAAAAAGCACGGAGTAGAAATTATCTTATATAAGAGTTGCCCTTTACAAGTGCAAACCACAAATGCAGGCTCTGATGGAAGGTACCTGGTCCTCACGGGAACAATCCAAAACATCACTTAATCAATGTCTATGCGCCCAACAACCCAGATGCTGCTTTCTGGGCCCAACTCACTACCCTCATTGCAGGTCTTCCTAAAGGAATAGTGGTGGCAGGTGGAGACTTCAATGCGGCCCCGTGTTCGGCAGTGTATCGCAATGGTAGGGATGGACAACCGAGATCACAGGGTAAAGGGGGACAGGATAGACTGCTACAGAAATTCATCCATGATACTGGATTGCTGGACCCATGGAGTCTCCAGCACCCCAGTACAATAGATTATACTTTCTATTCAGCGGCCCACTCCACATATTCGTGTATAGATCTCTTCCTGATTAATAAAATGGGCATGCAATGGGTTCAAACATCGCAAATTAACCTAATCTCATGGTCAGACCATGCAGATATAGCACTACAGCTTAAAATGCCATGAGCCAGAATTCCCTGGAAATGGAGATTAAACCATCACCTTATTAAAGATCAAACCGTAGCTAACCAACTATGAACAGAAATCCACAACTATTTCAAGATAAACTCCACGCCCGATCTAACCGTATAAAGAAATAAAAGGAATTAAAGTGGCAGACGTTGAATTTGAAGTAGTCTCCTATGCTGAGGACATTTTGCTGATGCTACGAGAACCTGATTCCTCACTTCTCCAACTATTAAACCTCCTAGAGACCTACGCAAATGTTTTAGGTTATAAAATCAATCTGGACAAATCCATGGCAATGCCACTGGGGATGGCGGTGTTGGATGCAGAGCGGCTTTTGAACACTGGATGAGAGCTAGAGATTTCTGAGGAATAGAGGCCATAGGGGTGCAAAGACACTATCAAATGTACACGGACAACAACTCATTCCGGCCATTTGACGAACTAAAAACAATGGCACCCCTGACCACCAGTGATTACTTTCGCTATATTCAGCTCAGGGATTTTGCCAGGGACTGTAGTGTGATGGCAGCGGCAAAGGCCAAAATTAATTTCTTTGAACGTTTCAGAAACAGCACCAAAAGGACTAATCACTGCAATGTACACCCAACTCAGTGCCCAAGACGGAGACGCTTAAACACTTGCATACATAGATCACTGGGAGGTTGACTTCAAACACAAATTAGAAGGGGAGGACTGGGTAGACATATGGGAGGCTGCTTTCAAAAAGCTCCATCTGTGTAACTCTGCAGGAACAAACCTACAAAATGTTGATAAGGTGGTATACCACTCCCGTAAAGTTGCACAGAATGGGGAAATGTTGGAGGGAGTGTGGAGATAAAGGAACGTTTCTGCACATGTGGTGGACCTGCCCTATAATTACTTGGTTCTGAGCTAATGTAGGCAGTCTCATAATAGAAAAAAAGAAAGAAAAGACAGGAGAATCCAAAGGGTAATGGAGTGACTCCACACCCTTATAGAGGATGGACCTATCTAGGAGACCCCGTCCTGATGTAATGCTAAAACTTAACTTTTAATAATAGCCAAAACAATGTAAACACAAAGAAATAATATATACAATTAAAACAAAAAAGTTGTGCTACCACAGAAGAGTATATATAGGCTTGTGGAAAACCACCGTGAAAAAATAATTATATACACAGTCCACTATAACCACCTATATATATATAAATAAACTATAGAGATCAAAGCGTCACAAAAAGTGACTATTGGAGGGTTGGAAAAAGGGGAAACATCCTGGGAAGTCCTATGGGATACTAAAAAAATATATAAATAAGTATCCAGGCTGTGAGCCTAGAAGTACAAAAGTATCTAGTGCAAATGGCCACACAGTAGCACTAATAACAATTGCACATAGAAACAAAGGGTCAGCTGGAAGAACCCAGAACTGTTATGCAAGCCTGGAGGTGACCGAGTGTCGGGTGCAAAATACAGCAGAAAATCACTGATGGCTTATGGATATGAGGCAGAGTGATTCTGCAAACACTAAATCTCGGATAGCACCCTAAGTGACTCTGCAGACATCAGATCTCGGCTGAAACCCTCGCCCAGTAACATATGTAGCGACAGAGATCCACTACTCGCTAGTGGATATGAGGCAGAGAAACTCAGCAAGCTGGGATAAGTATAACAGCCGTAGTAACCTCCTATCTAGTGGATATAGAGCAGAGTAACTCTGCAGACACCAGAATCCGGTTGTAGCCCTCGCCCAGTTAAATAAATGTAGCGACAGGCATCTCCTCCTAGTTAATGGAAATAAGGCTAGGAGACTCTGCAAACATCATATCTCAGCTGACACCCTCGCACAGGAAACTAGTGCAGCGGCAGGAAACCCCTCCAACATAAACCCCCAGAGTCAAAAAGCTCAATGAAGCGGCTAAACTAGCTACGATCTCAGAGAGTGGAGCAACAGCTAACTCAACTACCTAACGCGCGTTTCGGCGCTTGATTGCGCCTTCGTCAGAGGTAAAAACTTTTTACCTCTGACGAAGGCGCAATCAAGCGCCGAAACGCGCGTTAGGTAGTTGAGTTAGCTGTTGCTCCACTCTCTGAGATCGTAGCTAGTTTAGCCGCTTCATTAAGCTTTTTGACTCTGGGGGTTTATGTTGGAGGGGTTTCCTGCCGCTGCACTAGTTTCCTGTGCGAGGGTGTCAGCTGAGATATGATGTTTGCAGAGTCTCCTAGCCTTATTTCCATTAACTAGGAGGAGATGCCTGTCGCTACATTTATTTAACTGGGCGAGGGCTACAACCGGATTCTGGTGTCTGCAGAGTTACTCTGCTCTATATCCACTAGATAGGAGGTTACTACGGCTGTTATACTTATCCCAGCTTGCTGAGTTTCTCTGCCTCATATCCACTAGCGAGTAGTGGATCTCTGTCGCTACATATGTTACTGGGCGAGGGTTTCAGCCGAGATCTGATGTCTGCAGAGTCACTTAGGGTGCTATCCGAGATTTAGTGTTTGCAGAATCACTCTGCCTCATATCCATAAGCCATCAGTGATTTTCTGCTGTATTTTGCACCCGACACTCGGTCACCTCCAGGCTTGCATAACAGTTCTGGGTTCTTCCAGCTGACCCTTTGTTTCTATGTGCAATTGTTATTAGTGCTACTGTGTGGCCATTTGCACTAGATACTTTTGTACTTCTAGGCTCACAGCCTGGATACTTATTTATATATTTTTTTAGTATCCCATAGGACTTCCCAGGATGTTTCCCCTTTTTCCAACCCTCCAATAGTCACTTTTTGTGACGCTTTGATCTCTATAGTTTATTTATATATATAGGTGGTTATAGTGGACTGTGTATATAATTATTTTTTCACGGTGGTTTTCCACAAGCCTATATATACTCTTCTGTGGTAGCACAACTTTTTTGTTTTAATTGTATATATTATTTCTTTGTGTTTACATTGTTTTGGCTATTATTAAAAGTTAAGTTTTAGCATTACATCAGGACGGGGTCTCCTAGATAGGTCCATCCTCTATAAGGGTGTGGAGTCACTCCATTACCCTTTGGATTCTCCTGTCTTTTCTTTCTTTTTTTCTTCTTTACGTATGTAAGGGTTACCCCCTTTTAGGATTCCCCAGACACACTCCCAAGCGGGCTGCTTTAGGCAACTAGCTTTTTTCTTAGTCTCATAATAGAGTTGCTGAACTGACAGGTGAACCTGGAGCCATGGTCGTTCCTACTATCCAAACCCAGTGAGGGCCTCACCTCTCGAAACAGAAACTTTATAATAAATCACTCTGGCATCAAGACGCGCTGCAGCGCAGTCATGGCTTAAGACCACAGTACCCACATTGGATGAAGTTATAAAAAAAATAAAATACAAGATGTAACAAGGTATGGCAACTGTGGGAAGACTTTGTGGCCCAATAATGGACACCTGCCCATCCCGTCTTCCCCCTTGATGGTGCGTGGGGAAAATCGTGTACAGAACCTAGTAATCTTCACCAATATCTTCTATATTAAACTCCATATCCATGGTGTGGTTTATACGCTCCTGTCTTGAATAAGCTGATAACTCTGTATCGTTACAATTGTACTGTTACCCATGTGCAGATGGGAAGCCATGAAGGAGAATTGTTTGACACATGAGACGTGAAGGACAACCATTTGTGATCTGGATTACTGTGTTTTTGGAGAGCGGAGGAGAAACAAGCCACTAATGAAGACAGTGTAATGATAAACAGGGGAAGCTCCTTGTGCTACAAATTCACCTTGCTTTGGAAATGTCACGAATAGTTTCCTACTGCACTCTATAAACAGTATTTTATAGACATTGCAAGGGTTTATGGGAGTTGTAGTTCTGTCAGGTTCCCACTACACAAATGACCATAGTGGGGCACAAATGGAGACAACATCGATTCAGATGGAGGACAAGACACATTCTTCAAGATTTAATAAGAAAATAAAAGCAAAAAATCCAGAATTTAACTAACTTAATACACACATTGTACTAAAGATGGATGGTTGAAGTGGCCTTTTAAATATCTGAATCTGGTGTTATGGTTATTAATAATTACATTAAAAAAAAAAAATACATACCCGTGTCAACAATAATTCAGGTCTCTAAATGATCCTTGGGTGTTTTCTTTGTTTAATCACGTAACATTCATGTATAGTCTTATTCATCTTTTATAGCGGCTTCCAAATCAGGTTAAAAGCAATTTATATCTGGAAAAATCTTTTAGACTTGAGATCTACAGCTGGATATAAAATGTTGATGACTTTCCATTAAGGAATACAGGTACCATATTTTAAGAGTGTTTTTTAAAGAATGCAACTTTAACATTTGATGAGGGGACCTGCCAGGTCTAGGCGTGAACTGATATACAGTAACATGGTTGTTGTGACTCTTGTTAAAGCTGTACTATGAAAATGTTACTAGATTCTATAAAATATCAAAGCCTTTTTTTTTTATCATCGTTATGTGCTTGCCTTGCTGATGTGTAAGAGGTAGTTTTTTGTTTTGCTTGTTTTTTTTTAGTGTAATTATTCGTTATACTTGAGTACTTGTAATTTAGTTAATCTATTCTTCATACTGTTGGCAATAATGTGTGTTATCGTAATGTAAATGTGATTACCACGTTTAACCCCTCAACTGCTAGGCTTTTTCACATCTGTTTGCTAAAGCCATATTTATGATTTATACCTTGATGTTTTAAGTGCAATGAGTTAATTCACAGTGTATAGTTTTTATTGTGTATCTTTTGCTTGTTTTGGTTTTAGGCACATTATACAAAATGACTTTGTTTTGAAAAAAAATTCTAAGTATATAAAAAAAAGCTACACAAAATACAATAAAAATGGTGCACATCTTCATATTGTATATTGTGAATAGCATATACATCTTTTAGAAATGCACATTAGGCTTTCACATTAAAGGGACCCTGTAGGCTATTAACAGAGCAGGAGATGGAAAAAATGTAAATAAAAAATATATGTGTGTGTATATATATGTATGTGTGTGTGTGTATATATATATATATAGTGTGTGTGTGTGTGTGTATATATATATATATATATATATATATATATATATATATATATATATATATATATATATATATAATAAAAGGCGTGTCCAATAAAGGAAGTTTAAACATTAGATGTCTCTTTACAGGAAGTGTTTGGGAAGGTTGTGCAAGTCACATGCAGGGAGGTGTGGCTAGCACTGCATAAACAAGATGATTTAACTCTAAATGGCAGATAATTTAGCAGGTAGACTGTTGGGGCAGGTCCTGTGCACCAAAACTGCTTCATTAAACTAATTTGTTTTTGATGCCTATAGTGTCCCTTTAAATATATTCAGCTTTAAAAAAAAAAAAAAAAAAAAAGGCAAAATGTAACATTCTATACCATTGTTAATAATCATGATCTAACTAAATGTTTGAAGCAGAATATAATACAGTATTTATCTCCTATTGTAAACAACCGTACCAGATGTATAAAAGTCCACACTGGAAAGAGGAGTACCTCCGCTTTCCAAAATGGCGTTGCAGAGCAGCATGTAAATCCTAATTGAAAAGATGAAAGGCCTCGTCTTTTGAATCTGGTAATCATGCACCCCGTAGATAAACAGAGTGGGTTGGACGGTGGGGTAGGCGTTTTGTTACTGATCACTTGCAATCCACCTCATTTGAAATTCTGCCCTTTCTGATGAGGGCTACCTTTACCTGTAGGTTATATGGGGGAGGGATTATAGACTTTGTTAAACCCCCACTGCTCCTAATATTAAAAAGAAAAAATACAATAAAATAAACTCTATATAGATAGGATATAAATATACAGAACACAGAACAAGCCCCTTTAGGTGCAGTGCGTCTGGAGATATCACAGACAGAAGAGTGTCCCACCACCACCACACAGTGAAGTCACATTGCTTTTTGTCAATTCCTTTTAGAGTGATTCACCTGCAGTAAAACCATTAATAACCACAGCAATATGTGCTTAATACTATAGATTCATATAATATGATACATCTAGGTCCACTATGCTCCTTAACAACATACAATTATCACAGATTCATAAATTGTGGCGCAATACTTGCACACAGTTGCATATTCTTTGTACTGTGCAAACTATAAACTTCTACAGGGTCTTCTGAAGTATGATCCCACAGACGGACTCTAACTCTAAAAATCAGGGTCACTTCCTTTAAAGGGACATACAAGTCGATTTGAAAGAGTTTGTTTTTATATGCATTTAAAAAAAAAAAAAGACTTGAAATACCAATTTGAGTGTCCCTCATTAGTAACAAATCCCCTAGATCTTGTTTAATGAAGTCTGCTTTCATCATATATCAGAGATGTTTAAATCTTCAAACGTGTTATCTATTGTCCAATCTTTAACCCCTTAAGGACCAAACTTCTGGAATAAAAGGGAATCATGACATGTCACACACGTCATGTGTCCTTAAGGGGTTAAAGGAAGAAAAAAGAGGTTTGAATGAGTCAGCATGCCTATTTTAAGTGATATACAACTTTGCCTGGATAGTGTATGGTTTTGTTTTTCTGTATTTGAAGCAGATCAGAATTAGGGAATTGGAACAGTAACTACCAATTTAAGTTGCACCAGTTGATCAAACATTAATGTTCCTGTAATTATTGGTTCCACTTAAGTGACTTTGTTCATCCTTTGATGACCAAAGATAGTTCACATCAGTAAATGTAATTTAATTATATGGGGTAATCAAAGTTCTTGTTAATCTACGCCTAAACTAAAGGATCCTTGCAACACTACCTGCAAGTCCTGGACAGATCAATTTTTTAGGGAGTAGATTAACAGGAATTTGTTTGGTGCGGCTGAAAAGAATTTGAGCACAATTCTAACAGTAAGAGACCACACAGGGTTAAAATTCCAAGTCATACGCTACCTGCTAGTAAAAGTTACCAAAGCAATCCGAGAGGGCCCATAGCTAGTGGCAAATGGAAATTGAATAAATCTGTCTATAACCCTGAGGTGGCCTTATTTTTCATAATACATACTGCATCATTATGTGTGCTATGTATTGCTTGATATTTGACATTGGAGTGTTAAGGTACTGTAGGGTTAGTGTGAAGTGGAGCTGTGTTTAGTGATTGTGTACAGTAGGAGTTATGGGGAGGAATTTAGGGACTGGATGTACTTTTGTTGCCAGTGATTAGTGTGAGATGTAGTCCTGGGCAGCAGCTATATTCATTAAAATAGAGGCAGGTACTTCTTGAGAGTGTAACTCCCACTAATCTCCGGCAGACCCTGTCTGCTCTACATTAGGGCCTCCTAGTCAGTACGTTTTTACATGATGTGGAAGAGATGCTGTGTCATGGGTTTTGTTTCAATAAACACAGGGCTGGTAGACGGCCTCTGAGACCTTCTTGTGATTTGATATATCGAAGCATAGATTGTACTGATTTTTATTTTTTTTTAAATGTCCCTTTATTCTGATTAACGGACGGTGTATGTTTCCAAAACGCTGTGGATCATTGCTTGGATTACTTGACACGACAATTTTGTTGCCGTTGAACAAATATCAGATTTGTATTTTTGTTTTCCAGAGTCTAGGTAAATGTCTTTGTTGATGGCATAATGTCATTTCCTGGAAGCATACTTTGTAAACAGAAGGTGGTTTTCCTTCTGTTTGTTTATTTAGTATGCTTCTTGGAAATTGAATTGTCCAGAATAGGAGCGGCTGCAAATCCTGAACTTGGTTTCCTGCACGAAAATGAATCAAAAGTGTTTATGGAAAGGTTGTTTAATTATTTTTATGTTGCTTTTAAATTTATTCTCTTTATCATTGTTGCTGTGGCATCCATATTTATACAATGCTTCCCCCTGGAGCACTTTCCGGAATATTACAAGTCATGTGAGTGTAAACCATCAAGACGTGCAGTTTGACCCACTTTCTTTGGTGGTCTGCAATGCTGTGACACAGTGTGCCTTTATTTTGGACTCCCTGAGAAAAGGAACTTATTATGATAATGTTATTATTTATATAGCGCCATCAAATTCCGCAGCGCTTTACAATGGGTGGACGAACAGACATGTAGTTGTAACCAGACAAGTGCCTAGAGCTTTAGTGTTGTCAATATATATGTTGTATTAGGGCAGTGATGGCGAACCTTTTTGAGCCCGAGTGCCCAAACCGCAATACATGCCAACTTTTTTTCCTTAAAGTGCCAACACGGCAATTGCGTGTGTGTGTGTGTAGGGGTGCTGTGTGTGGTTGTTGGGTGCTGTGTGTGGTTGTTGGGTGCTGTGTAAGTGTATGGGGATGCTGTGTAAGTGTGTGGGGGGGTGCTGTGTTTGTGTGTGTGGGGGGGTGCTGTGTTTGTGTGTGTGTGGGGGTGCTGTGTTTGTGTGTGGGGGGGGTGCTGTGTGCGTGTGTGTGTGTGTGTGGGGGGGGGGATGCTGTGTGTGTGTGTGTGTTGTGTGTGTGTGTGTATGAGGGGTGCTGTGTAAGTGTGGGGGGGGGTGCTGTGTGTGTGTGTGTGGGGGGGTGCTGTGTGTGTGAGAGGGGTGCTGTATGTGTGTGTGTGTGAGGGGTGCTGTGTGGGGGGTAGGGGTGCTGTGTGGGGGGTAGGGGTGCTGTGGGGGGGGTAGGGGTGCTGGGCGGGGGGGTAGGGGTGCTGGGCGGGGGGGTAGGGGTGCTGGGCGGGGGTAGGGGTGCTGCTGGGGCGGTAGGGGTACTGATGGGGGGGGTAGGGGTACTGATGGGGGGTAGGGGTACTGATGGGGGGTAGGGGTACTGATGGGGGGGTAGGGGTACTGATGGGGGGTAGGGGTACTGATGGGGGTAGGGGTACTGTGTGGGGGTAGGGGTACTGCTGGGTGAGTAGGGGTACTTCTGGGGGGATAGGGGTGCTGGGGGTAGGGGTACTGTTGTGGGGGTGGTAGGGGTACTGCTGGGGGTGGTAGGGGTACTGCTGCTGGGGGGATAGGGGTGCTTGGGGGGATAGGGGTACTGCTGGGGGTGTCAGTATCCCCTCCCTCCCTCCCTCCCTCCTCCTAACCCCCTCCTTCTTAACTTTAATGAAGTAGGGAGAGGGGGGGGGGGGCGCGGCACAGCCATCCCTGGTGGTCCGGTGGTGGAAAGCACTGCAGGCTGAGGGATCTGTGAATCAGCTCCCCTGTCGTCCCGCGCGATGCTGTGTGGAGCTTTGCCATGGTAACGCTCGGCAACACTCCACACTGCATCGCACGGGAGGACGCGAGCTGCATTACAGATCCCTCCGCCTGCCTCCCGACCCGGAAGCAGAGTAGGCGCCTGCCGTTTTGGGCAGGCAGGTGCCTACTCTGCATTAATGGCGGACCTATGGCCACGTGCCAACAGAAAGGGCCCGGCGTGCCACCTGTGGCACGCCATCACTGTATTAGGGTAATCTAGTAAAAACACACACTTAAAGGCTATGTACCAAAACCACTTTAGATTAATGAGCATTTTTCCTGCTCAATTCTCTGCTGTTTAGGAGTGAACCCACTTTATTGATGCAATTTTAGCATCACCTCTCTTGTTAGCAGCATGGGTTTACTTTAGAACCTCAAATCTCCGTCTTTTTTTTAATTTTCTGCTAGTGAAAATCAGCCGATTGTGTGTGAGATCAAGAAGAAAGCAAAACTTCAGAGAAAGAAACATGAATTCTTCCTGTCTGCCCTGTCAGGAACATATTCCAGCACAGTGTATTTATATGATTTGTAAAAGATTACATATTGATGTAAAACAACACTTCCACCCCCATACCAACGTACGCTCATTTACGTTATGGGGGCAGGAGCTTTAGGGCACCTTCTTATCTTCATGGGTTTAAATAGCTGGGCAACAATTTAACACGAAACGTGTGGCTCTAATGCTCCGCATTTCTTTCTCCCAGCTTCCATTTCTCTCTGGAGTATGAGAAAGGGTTTGCTGAGTGTTAGCTGACTGTCTCAGCTTATCAAAAAGGAATTGCTAAGAAAACCTGTATACTGCAATGCAACAAATGAACAGAAGGCTGGAGACTCATGTTATGGGAATGGGAGTGCTCCTTTAATAACATATTTTATTTCTTTTTTGTTTTGTTTATATATATATATATATATATATATATATATATATATATATATATAATATATATATATATATTTGCATGCATGTGGGTTTTCTTTTGTTTTGTTTTCTCCTTCCAGAAGTATTCACTTTTGTAAGGGAAGCATTTGTTTGGACCCTACCCACTGTGAACAATAAAGTTAGCGCTTGGCAAAAAAAAAGTGTGGAGACACTGAACGTAGGCGCTACACACTGTGGACTCTGGACTAAGAATTGCCTCTAGTTGTCGACTGAGTGACTATCACTAGAGGTGTTACTAGGCAGCAATGCAAACACTGCCTTTTTGCTGAAAAGACAGTGTTTACATTGAAAAGCCTACAAAGACGGGCTATAGACACGAGAACCACTGCTTTAAGCTGTAGTGGTTCTAGTTATAATAGTGTCCCTTTAAGAATTGTATTTTTGTCATTGAACATGAAAATCTGTTAGTTTAAAAAAAAACAAAAAACTGGCTCCTAACTTTTTTAGCTGGCTCCTAGATTTCAAACAAAATTGTCCAGCCTTGACCTAAACTCCAAACTACATAAATTAGCTTGATTGATACAGCAACTGTACATACCGGTTTTTAGGAAAATAACATCAGGAACTTAAAGATGTAATTGGTACAATTATACCGTAACCCAGTGCAGAATGTAGAAAATATGAAACTATGCTGGCTGTAAGACAATGTATGTGAGTGCTGCTACGTACTAGCTGCCGTAAGGAAATACTGACTCTTCCCAAGCCTCATGCCTCAAGGCTCATGTGTCGTGGTATTGGCCCCTTGGTGACGATTAAAGAGATTCCAGATAGGTTCGCTGTGACAAGGGAGGCCCTAACGGCTTTGCCAAGAGGGAAGACAGACGATGCACTAACTATGATTTGGCCTGAGGGGTAAAATATCTCCAGAGTTGTGGTTGGCCTTGTGGATTGGCTATGTAATGGCACAAGAAGCTGAAAAATACTACCTATGGCCACATAGGTTAACCTAACAGCCAGAACATGTTCTGTAGTGCAAGTTGTTGTCCTAAGGAAAGAGGACGTTTTGTACAGTGAGCCATGGAGACTTGAAAAAAACATGAATGCAAAACCGTGAAAATGTAAACCTAAACCTAAAAGTTAATCCAGAGAATTTAGTGTTTGAAATTCAGAACTATGTTACGAACACTGTAAAAATGTGACAGAGTGATTGCCGGTAAGGTAGGTAAAGTAAGCTGAGCCCAGAACATGAAAATACTCTAGAGATACTTGTTGCCAAAGAAACTGAAGGAAATTGAACAGTATACTAAATGACCCAGCTGACCATATATGCTAAAAGTATCCCAAGATAATCAATGCATGGTTGGACTTGACATAATGATATATTCGTAACTTGTATAGATACGTCAGATAGGGAAGTGTTTAGGCATTGTAGACTGCTTTGCAATTTTATCACCATGTATTGTTGTTTGATCTCCTCTAATAGATTTTGATTAGTTGTCTATTCCAACGTTAAACCCCCAGGTTTTCCTGTATAGCTGTCTTTAGTACTTTACTAATATTCTTGGTACTGTTTGTGCAGAACTAAAACAGCTGCTACCTTGAGTTAAATGAGAACAAACTCAACATTGCGTGAAATTACTTTACTACCATTCACATTCATTAGAGCTGGCTTGTTACCAGCTATAGGCATGACTGACCTTTTGCATTAATTATGAAATGCGTCACACGTTAGTTAAATGTGGATGTGGACCTTTCCCCATATTTTCTAGCTACTTAACTTATTTTGCTAAAGTTTGCTGAACTAAAATCCATATTTCAGTTAGGACTATCGGTACTGGGGGACAAAATAATTACAGTCAACCCATTTCTTAAAACGTGGTAATTCTGGTCAGAATAAAGCATTTTGTTTTTCAGCACACCTTCCAGGGCAGTTGGTGTTATAAGCTGTGTTGAGCAAATCCAGCAATAGGATATTCAGGGAATTTTATGGATCTAAAAACTTTTAGTTTTTGTCCTAGAATTTCTCCAAAAAACTATTCCTTTTCAGGTCATGTGGGCAGAGCATGAACTGTGCTCACCCGCGGAGGCTGGCCCATAGCACTGTTTAGCTCAATTATTGTAAGTGTTTATAGTTTCTAACCCCTTAATGACCAGACTGCTTTTCAATTTTCTTACCCTTTTGTGCCAGGGCTGCTTTTACATTTTTGCGGGGTTTGTATTTAGCTGTAATTTTCCTCGTACTCATTTACTGTACCCACGCATATTATATACTGTTTTCCTCGCCATTAAATGGTCTTTCTAAAAATACAATTATTTTCTTCATATGCTCAAATTTACTATTAAAATAAAGTATTAAATATGATGAAAAATAAAAAAAAACTTTTTCTAACTTTGACCCCCAAAATCTGTTGCGCATCTACAACCACCAAAAAAACACCTGTGCTAAGTAGTTTCAAATTTTGTCCTGAGTTTAGAAATACCCAATGTTAATATGTTCTTAGCTTTTTTTGACAAGTTATAGGGCAATAAGTACAAGTAGCACTTTGCTATTTACAAACTTTTTTTTTTAATTAACGCAAGTTACATTGTAACACTGATATCTGTTAGGAATCCCTGAATAACCCTTCACATGTATATATTTTTAAAAAGAAGATAACCTAATGTATTAAACTTGGGGATTTTGACTCTTTTTCATGCAACCATTTTACCACCAATCTGTCAGATTAAAAAAAAAAGAAGAATAATAATAACTGGTGATGTTTTGAGATACAGAGCAATTTAAGAATGAATGTACTGAGAACTTTAAGGGTTACTGCCAAAGAACACCCCAATATGTGTTCAGAAACATCTCCTGAGTACAGTGATACAACCATGTCAAGGTGTGTCAGGTTCTCTGGGGGCTGAAAGACCTTATTTGGAGGGTGCGCATTCCAGTTTTCACAGCTGGTCATCATGCACCCATGTCCTATTTGGGACATTTTTGTAATTTACCCCTATCAAAATTTTTGAAAAGTAGACAACCCAGGGTATTCAATATGGGGAATGTCCAGTATTTTTTAGTAGCCACTTAGTCACAAACACTGGCCAAAGTTAGCGTTTAGCGTTAGCGTATTTGTTTGTGTGTTAAAAATGCAAAAAACCATTATGAACGCTAACTTTGGCCAGTGTTTGTGACTAAGTGGCTACTGAAAAAGACTGAACATAGCCCATTTGCAATACCTTGGGTTGTCTTCTTTTGGAAATGGTAGGCGGTTATGGGGTTAATTCTCATTTCTGGGCTACCATACGCTCTCGAAGTAACATAACCAATCTGGCAAATTTCAACGTGAAAAAAACCCCACTATAAAACCTGTACATGGGGGGTACTGTTATACTTGGGAGAATTTGCTGAACCGTTTTTAGAGTTACAAAACTAACCATACAGAGAAACTATTTTCTTGCTTTAAAAAATAGAATTATATATATATATATGAAAATATGAATGGAAAAAGCCAGCACTCTAGGACTTGTGAAAAACTTCTCAGGTTTATTCCAACAATCAGTCAACGTTTCAGTTCAATCAGAACTTTCTTCAGGACAGAAAGTTCTGATTGAACTGAAACGTTGACTGATTGTTGGAATAAACCTGAGAAGTTTTTCACAAGTCCTAGAGTGCTGGCTTTTTCCACTCATCTATTCATTGTGCAGCCGAGCACCAGGCAACACCTTAAGGCAGTGCTCCCCAACCTTTTTATCGCCGCGGACCGGTAAACATTTGATAATTTTTCCGTGGCCCGCTTGTTTTGATTTAATAAGACAAAAAAAAACCAAAGTCACATATATTAAAAAAAACACGCAGACACATACATAGTCAGAAAATCACAAACACAGTCACATAAAGACATAGACTCAAAATTGTGTGTATGTGTGTGTGAGCGGTGCAGTGTGTATGTGAGGGTGGCAGTGTGTGTGAGAGTTGCAGTGTGTGTGTGGGGGGCAGTGTTTGTGGGGCAGTGTGTGTAGTGTGTGTATGGGGGAAATGTTTGTGGGGCAGTGTGTGCAGTGTGTGTATGGGGGCAGTGTTTGTGGGGCAGTGTGTGCAGTCTGTGTATGGGGCAGTGTTTGTAGTGTGTGTATGGGGCAATGTGTGTAGTGTGTGTATGGGGCAGTGTTTGTGGGGCAGTGTGTGTATGGGGACAGTGTTTGTGGGGCAGTGTATGTAGTGTGTGTATGGGGCAATGTGTGTAGTGTGTGTATGGGGCAGTGTTTGTGGGGCAGTGTGTGTAGTGTGTGCATGGGGGCAGTGTTTGTGGGGCAATGTGTGTAGTGTGTATGGGGCAGTGTTTGTGGGGCAATGTGTGTAGTGTGTATGGGGCAGTGTTTGTGGGGCAATGTGTGTAGTGTGTGTATGGGGCAGTGTGTGTAGTGTGTGCATGGGGGCAGTGTTTGTGGGGCAATGTGTGTAGTGTGTGCATGGGGCAGTGTTTGTAGTGTGTATGGGGCAGTGTTTGTGGGGCAGTGTGTGTAGTGTGTGTGTGTGGGCAGTGTGTGTATGGGGCGTAAGGAGGCTTTTTTTAAATTTATTTAATTAAAATTAATATATTCATGTCCCCCCTCCCTTCTTACCTTTACTGGGAGGAGGGGGGACATTTCTTAGTCCCTGGTGGTCCGGTGGGGATTCCCTGGTGGTCCGGTGGTGGTGAGGTGAACTCTAGCCCAGTTACAGGGCTAGAGTTCACTCTCGCGAGATTTGGAGCGTTGCCGTGGTTACCGCGGCAACGCTCCAAATCTCGCGAGAGGAGGACCCGGAGGAGCTGCAGGTAAGAGCTTCCGGGTCCTCTCTCACTCCCCTGCCGGCTGCCAGCAATGTGCCTGCAGACCGGGGAGGGAGATCTCTGATCTCCCCTCCGGTCCGCAGGCACATTGCAGGGCTGGCACTTGGGCAATGCCAGCCCTGCATTAGCCGGCAGGCTCGCACACCCCACACCCCTGGGCGGCCCGGTACCGTTTGATCCACGGACCGGTACCGGTCCGCGGCCCGGGGGTTGGGGAACACTGCCTTAAGGGATAGCTGGAGTGCAAAATTGTTTGGTATTGTGTGTGTGTGTGTGTGTGTGTATATATATATATTGTGTGTGTGTGTGTGTGTATATATATATATTGTGTGTGTGTGTGTGTGTGTATATATATATATTGTGTGTGTGTGTGTGTGTGTGTATATATATATATATTGTGTGTGTGTGTGTGTGTGTGTAGAGGTGTTTTTTTTTTAACAATATGTGTGACAGAGAGAAATACATAAAGCTAGTTTCTCGAATAGTTTGTGCATAGCAATTTAATCCATGGCTATGCCATCATGCAGTACGAGGCTTTAATAACCAGTGATGGCATAGTGAAGGTCTCCCCCCCCCCCCCCCCACTGTTTTGCTTATAATAATTGCTAAAGATCTAAAAGCAGCAAAAATTTAAGATTCCATTTTTGAGAACACTTGACGTCTAGAATTTTTAATTACGTTTTAGCTGTTATAGGCAGGGCCAGAAGCCAACATTATTACTAGGATTTCAACTTGGCAATTACAGTAATACTCCCAGCATCGTAACCTCTTCGTGTCTTTGAAGTGGTCATGATGGGTGGAGATCTCTTTGCTCACGGTTTTACCTTTTACTTGCAGTTTTATAGTGAACCTGGGTTTCTGGCCCCCGTCTGTGTTGCCTCCTCAATGATTCTGCTCGGGCTAACCTTTCCTTGTTAACGCAAGATGCGATGGGGTAGTGATAGGCTTGAGCTTCACGTGAGTTCTCTTAGCCAGTCTGTACATGCAATGATGGGCCATGGGATACTAGTTAGATTAAGATTTCAAAAACTAAATGCTGTTTTCTAAATATTTGTCTTGAACTTCACATTCCTGTTTTTAATTAAGTAGCTGAGAAATGCATCAATATGTTGGTTATCTTCAGGCCAAATGACTAGAATATCTTCGGTGTACTGGTTTGCAATAGTAAATTAAAGTTTGGCTCGTAAGAGCTAGAAAACTGTGCTAAGAAAGTAAGTCCTTCAAGAACTTTAAAATGGGGAACAGAAAATGAATCCAAGTAAAATTGTGTTGCCATTGCAACTTTAATATGTGGAACAGGACTTGTTCAATATATCTCATCTCTTAATGGGCTGTAAAAAAGACAATTTATAGAGGCCCTGTTTTACAGATGCTTTAATGAATAGATTTGACAGGGAACTAATGGATTAAAAATGTATTCATTTTTTTTTTTTCTTTTTTGTGTATTTCTGGATGCAGTCTAGCTAACATGTTAAAGAGAATTTCCAGGAGTGAATCTGAATAAAGTTAAGGTGCCAGGGAGTCTCTTGCACTGGCTTACATTTAGGAGTTAACCCATTCATGAACCGTTTAACCCTTAAAGTCTTGAAACCAGTTTTGTCTAACTCTGCTGCCTCTCTGAGATTCTATGAACTGGAAGCCTGTGATAGGGGCACCACTGATTGGCTGAGAACATCAGTTGACACCCTAAGCCAATTAGTATCTCCCCATTCACAAAACGGCTTGAGAAACGTACGTATTTTTTTCTTAAGCTGTTTTTAAGAATTGGGAGCTACTCATTGACTTGGAGCAGGAGTAGGCAACCTTCAGCACTCCAGATCCTGTGGACTACATTTCCCCTACATGCCCAGCATTATGGCTGTAAGAGCTTTTGGGAAATGTCTATATCTGCCAAAGCTGGCTACCCCTGGCTTAGCGCATAAGCCTCCGTCTAAGGCAGGCGTGGGGAACCTTCGGCTCTCCAGATGTTTTGGACCACATCTCCCATAATGCTCTTAGAGCCATAATGCTAGCAAAGCATCAAGGAAGATGTAGTCCTTAACATCTGGAGAGTCAAAGGTTCCCCACCCCTGGTCTAAGGCATCGAGAGGCTTCGTGTTTAAAGAGTCGGAGAGCAGGGGAAGAGCTAAACAGCAGTGAATTCAAGACTTCACAAATAGTTTAACCCCTAAAGATAAAGCGGGGATGTCATTCACATGAATTGTTATAGGGTCCAGAGTGTTTAAGTATTTACTGCATGTGTCTTCTGAAACCTGCACCCAAAATGTATTTATTTCAATCCACTCCAAAAAGATAAAATGCATTGGATGTAATTGATTTGGGACTCTGCCCTCTTAAAATCGTATTGTGTAATGGTGTTTGTATCGTAGTTTACGATGCAAAGTATGCTATGCTCCTAAATAGTGTTAATCCTCCATTGAGTTCTCAAAGCTTATTTTCTATTCATGTTCATTTACTATAAAGATATAATGTATTTAATTGTGGTTTAGGTTTATTAATCTTGTTTATCATCTTTTCTATTCTGATTACCGTACTTTGAATTTGTAAACATTAATATAAGAAAATGCTACGGTTTCATTGTATGGGAGGGCACTGGGTGTATCCTTGTCTACTTTCATTGTTCAGCTACTCAAATATATTAGTGAAGATGACATTGGTCCTGCGAAATACAGGACAATTTATTAACCTTTTCTGCAAAACTTTTAAATCCAGAAATCCAGAGGCTTAGAATTTCTCCCTAGCTAATACTTACGAATACCTTTATTTTATCATTAAATTTTTTTTTTTTTTTTGCAAGCGTCAGTTCAGGGATTAGGAATCTGATAGAAACAGCCAACAATCATTTTTGTCTTTTATAGTTTTCCTGTGAACTTTCAGCAGTAAACCTTTTACAAACTTTTATTTTTTCACTTTGGGGGGCAGCCACGTTCCTTCCAGACTGCTCTGATTTGCTAAAGTAGAAATACATTATTATTCATTAGCAATATTCTTTGTGTGCAACTTTGTGAACGAATAGTAAATGATCAGGTTGTGCTAACAGATCGAAACTGTCATAAACAAACCTATGAAAGTGTATGTACTCCCTAAAAGTACTGTACAGAGATGTTTTATAGGACACTCGCAATGGTGTATCACTATTGGTGCAAAACATTTTTTTGTTTTGTTTTCCCCCCCCCCACACCTGAAAAAAAACAAAAAACTATTTGGTCTATACTTTTAGCATTATGCTCAATCATAGACATCATGTATAGACTACACAGACAGCAGCTGCATGTTCAAGAACGATCTTGGAAATCGAGTGAGCATTCCTTAACGGTATTGTTAAATCTACTGGTTTCTAGTAATTTAACCAGCACAGTGTGCTATAAGGTGCATACTGGTTGTGAACTTTATTACCACTCTAGAAATGTTTAACGTGTGTTTACATTTTATGGGATTTGTGCAAGTATTAAGCCATATGTTCATAGTAATGGTCAGAGAAAAAAATGATGAAACAAACGCTAGACAATTGCCTTTGACCCATCTAAAAATAGTGTTGTTATTGCGAGGATTTGGTCTGTCCTGATTCCTTCCTGTGTGGTGGTCTTCATTATTATACTTTGTGTTTGGTTTAGATATTGAATCTCGAATTACGCTCTACACTTTAAATGTGTATACCGTATGTTCCCTCTTCTTTCATCCTCCCTTCTAATAAAATAATGTAAAGCCACAACAAAAATACAGGATTAAAGTAAAATCCATATTTCTAGCCTTTCAAATGTTTTATTATACTTTAAAAGGAGTGTCAGGCCTCGGTACAGTCAGTATTTTTTATTTTAGGCTAAATTCCCATGTCTCACTAAATCGGCATCTTATGTCTTTTGTGGTAAAGCCTTTTCAATCTAAGTTTGATCCTTAAACATGCAGTTCTGTGCTCTTTGACACAGAGACAGATTCATAAATATCTGAAAGTTCTTAAATTTCTGTTATCTCATAATTCTGTCTTTTAAAGCTCTAGATGTTAAATTGCATTAACATCATATAGTGCACTAACATCATATTTTGACAGAATGATCTTCTTTTCATCTGTGGATTCTATAGCTATCCGTCAGCATATCGACCTGCTCGTAATTTTGAACAAATGTACGAAAATATTCGATTTGGAAATGATACAACTTAAATGCAGTGCATTTTCATTCCCTTTTATTTTCTTTTAGCCCTGATCTGTATGATTTTTTTTTTGCAAATCTACCAATTATTTAATATTCTGTTTTCTGTATTGATCTATAGCTTGTATACCTGGTGAGGTTTTTTTTGTTATTGTTGGTGAGAGGTTTTATGTCTTTTCTACTTTTCAACTAGTTTGACATGTTCTTTCTTTATTTCTTTTGTTTGACACACACAAAGAAATTGGAGAACACTAATATACTGTTTGAGATCTCTTATGGCTTCTTAAATGTGCATTTTCCTCTTTGTTCGTGTATTTTTTTCCAAATCTGAGCTTGTTCCGGTTTTACCACCGTCGCTGATTTACTTGCCATGTTTGTGTCATTTCTCATCCATTTTGGAAACTACACAAATAATCTGTTCTCATTTTCACGTTTACAGTTTTGAAGTGTAACTCTCATGGTACACACGTTTGTTTAATTTGAAAGTATATAAAATTCAACCTTGCAAAATATATAGGTTGGGATAAAAAACTGCTTTTATAATAGAGCCTTCCTGTCGGCATATGTCAACAGCTGATTGAAAGCAGAACCTTCTTGTGGGAGATTATTCTGCTTTGTGGGATGGCTGCCAGAGCACTTTGCCGTGGTTACTCCCTAGCCAGAGCTTCTAGCCCTGGCTAGTTGAAAATAGGAATATGGTGAGATGACTGTCATTCCACTCAGATGTCAACGTGTTGGCAATGAAACCATTGTGTAGACATCATCATTGAGGATTGCCGTGCATAGTGAGTGTCCCCAAGCAAGGTCAGTCCTTTCACAGTGTGGATGGAATTGTAGATAGGCATATACCGGTAGATAGGCATAGTGGTTGGTGTTGCAATATTATAATACACACATAACTATATATTCAGTGCCTATTGGAGGATTTCAGGTAAACATGTCATTACCTGTTCACTTTAAGGAAAAAGTGATATAAGCGTAAACAGTCTCAAAAACATTGCTACAGACATTGACGATCAAAAGGAACAATGCATGTTTGACCGGAGATATAATTACTGTGTCATAACAAAGACCATGATCTTCCTTTTTAAGGGGTTTGTGGTTAAATCCGTTTACAGGCAATGGTGTTTCAGCACACTTCTACATTATAGGCAGCAGTGTGTGTTTGAAATTGTGTGCTTTCACAACAGAGCTGCATACATGCAAAACATGTATACAAATGTCTTAAATCCTTGCAGTCCAACCCATGGAATGATATATGTTTAAGAATGCCACATATGGAAATTCCTGAGAGTAGATGAGATTCAAGGTAATTTAAATATTATGTTCGTTACCAAGAAGGTAATGGGTCCAAATTTGCTTTCTCTCATTCATTGCTTTTGGAAGGGTGTATGTATGTGTGCGTGTGTATTTACTTTCCTATAGGCATAAATAACTAACTATTTCTAGAAGCCCCGTCTAAGGGCTCCTATTTATTATTATAAGTAATTGTCAGACTTGATCGGTAATAAAGTCGTGCAGTGAAAAATGTTGACTTTTCACTGTGGCCATTACACACAGTTGTGACTTCTTGCAACCCCTACGATGTGTAATGCAAACAAAAACTGGTAAAGATGACAGATTGGTAAGGCTAATTCAGAGTTAAAGCCATACCTCTAGCAGAGGGTGGAGATATAGGCTCCCAGAGACCCGTAGTCAGTGTTTAACCTATATAAAACCAGTTCAACACTGAACTGTGCAAGGCGCCAAGAGATTTCAGACACCAAACCTATTTCAGTGAATTGAAGTACCTGTTAATTAGTGCTCCAGAATTATGCTATATATTTCTATATCTTTTCTCTCTCCTGAAGCTCAAAATACCAACAAATAATGAAATAAGGACAATACTACGCTCAGACAAACATTGATTATTATAGAAGACGTTACACTTTACAACCTTCTTGGGGAGTGAATATGCTTGATCCCAATGATTGCAGCTCTGCCATTTGAATTTGCGTTACATCTGGATATGTTGACGATCCGAGAATCTTTTCCTTATTGTACAAGTAGTTTCCATTGCAGTTGGCTGTTTTTGCCAGCGATGTAAAAGCCGATTCTAAGTTCATTTTGTAGGACTACACTGGTAATGGTGTTCGTTTTGACTTGTCTATAGTAAAGGTTTTAAAAATCAAACGGTGATAGAATTGTATTGACCATTTCCTGCTGGGCTCTTAAGCAATGAGATGACTGGAGAAAGCAGAACTCTCAAATGGCTAGTGACCTTTTTAGCACTTTCTGTTATCAGCTTGCTACTTTGACAGTTTTTGTAATTTCACCCTACTGGTCTAGTCATTCGGCATTGGCAGCTCCGCAAATAGAGATGAATGTTCAGAATCAAATAAGTGCAGCTGTCTGATAAAGAAAATTGACTGTGAGCTTCTATTGCTGTGCAGGTCCCCTGACGGCCATACGACTAGATACTATTATGTTTTATTTTATAGGAGTTGGACGTTAACCACAAATGCATCCACTAAAGATGCAACGAAGTGTCTCTCTCTGTAATTAGGATTGCATTCGTGGACCCTTATGACTGTAGATTAGAGGCAGAGTAAAAAAAATAAAGTGTTTCTGTACATTTATGTTTAATCAGAGTTCAATTCTCGTGCGTACAAGTAACAGATTGATTTTGCACTCTTGATAAGCAGGCTGCTGTTAATTCTGACCATCTTCTGCAATTTGCATCTTCCATCAGAGATTGAGACTTAATTCCATCTGGGTTATTCACTGAAATGAGTGAAATTCACTTTGAGTTCACCATAATTCTCACTTTAGTGAATAAACCTAAATATCAGGCAGCAGACAGATTAAAGGGAAACTATAGTGCCAGGAAGTCAAACTCTTTTTCCTGGCACTATAGCTTCCCCCTCTGTCAAGGTCCATACCCGTGGTGCCGAAGGATTAAATAACCCCTTCTGTCACTTACCTGGGTCCAGCGCAGATGTCCCTCTGCGCTGGCTCAGTTCTGCCCACGCTCCCCCAATGCGCATGTGCAGCAATGGCTGCACTCGCATTAGGATTTCCCCATAGGAAAGCATTATTCAGTGCTTTCCTATGGGGATTCCGGTGACACTGGAAGTCCTCATGCATAGCAGGAGGATGGCCTCTGTCATTTAGGCAACCCAAAGTCGCCTATCCACCTGGTAGACAGCCACTAGAGGAGGAGCTAACCCTAGCAGGTAATTATTGCAGTTTATAAAAACTGCAATAATTACCACTCTAGGGTTAAGGGTGATGGAAGTTTGCACCCAGACCACTTCATTGAGCTAAAGTGGTCTGGGTGCCTACAGTGTCCCTTTAACAGTGTTGTATCATCCTCTAGATTGTATATCCTTTTGAGCATGGTCCTAATCAACCTATTGTTCCTGTCAAAATTAGTAATAGTTTCTCATTTGTTCACTTCCCCTTTAATAATATTGTAAAGCGCTGCAGAATAGGTTGGTGCTATATAAATGCCAAGAATAATGCAGTAGAGTTTGTGGAGTATGGATTTATTTAATGTATACGTATGCATTCTAGCTGTATGGTAGCATATACTGCAGACTCATAACATTTTAAATTGTTAACTCAGCAATGTAATGGTTAAGGTTCAAGTCAGGACAAAGCCATATGTTAAAAACCAAAGAAAAGAGTTACTTGCACACTATCCCAAACTGGAGTTTTTTAGTGTCACTCAAATGGCCATTTAATTGTAAGCTCACCTGCCACATCAAGGCAAACCTCTCAGGTGAATCCTACACTAACAATTCACCTTGCTTCTTTTCGCTTCAGGTAAAAAATCTATAATGAGACAGAGAGAAGTATTTTTCTAAACCCATACGTTAACCCTTAATAGGGAACACACGGGGTGGGTGGCAGCATTGTAACATGGCTTTGTGATACAAAAAGCAAATACACAAAAATAAATCCTGCACTTAAACTCCTACTACTCGTGGGCGGCAGCAATGACTGTAGTACACATCAGCCCCAATAAAATAAAAAACAAAGAAAAAAGTTACTTGTGCACTTTCCAAAATCCCTATGCATATTTAAATAACTTGAGGGTTTTTTTAGTAGCTGACCCTGCAGGGGTCCTTTTCATAGCGCAAGCTTATGATGCGCTCATGATATGAAGGTTGGGTAGAGTCCCTGGTGTCCCCAAAAGTGGGACTATCTCTCCAAATATGAGAATGTTGGGAGGTATGGTGTTATGCTCATGTTGTATTAGCGGCCAGTTGGTATCTATTTCCCCTGTTTTATACAGATGAGCTGGTTAACGTCTGTCTTCCCACTGTGCAGGGAAGAGGAAAGTACTTATTCAGTCTTCTTGATGATGCAGAATGAGCATCATTCCTACAGGAAACCATGCAGATTTAAAAAGTGGTTTTCCTTCTTTTTGCTCCTATTAATTAAAAGCTACCAAACAGACTTACAAATGTTCAGCTTGTGGGAGATATCGAAGAAAAACAGGTTTTATTATTTCACTGGTTTCCAACTGGTGAATCTTAACGGTTTTCTGACAAAGGCAGTGGCCAAAACATGGGGGAGGTTTGGTCTCAAGCCCTAGGTCAGTATATGTTTACACATTTATGGGTAACCTTGGTGCACTTTATTGTGTGTGTGTGTGTGTGTGTGTGTATATATATATATATATATTATTATTTTTTTTATGTTTATATCTAATTTTTCATTCAAAATTTGGTGTGGGTGCACAGAGAAAGGTCATGACGAAAATGCATATGTTTATACATTAGATCATGGTACATAAAGTATTTTCATGGATATGTGGAACAGGGGTGCTTACCAGGGGCGGACTGACCACTCGGGCACATCGGTCATTGACCGAGGGCCCGTGGCAGTCAGAGGCCCGGATGCATAGACAGGTCCTCGGATCTCTCATCCGGCCCAGCATTAGATGCGGGCTCCTGCCTGTGTGGGGCCTGCAACTATCACAGTATCACCTCCCAACTCCTCCCTCTGCAGTGTGAGACCTGGCAGCATGCGTGTTCCCCTTCTCAGGGCTCTTCACTCTCTGTGCGCGGTGCAGTGCAGGCACTCTGTGTGGAGCGAGAGGAGGGGAAAGGATGTAACATCACATCCTCTGCTCTCATTCCACACATGCAGAGCGCCTTAACACAGCTACAAGAAGAGCAGCACCTGGGATACAGAGAGCTGATTGGATGCAGCCAGGAGGATACAGACCCACAAAAGGTGGGTTGGGGTGACATGTGACATAGATATATGGGTCTGTGGGTATAAATGGGGTGAGGTGGGAGACAGAAATGTGGGTCTGTGGGTATAAATGGGGTGAGGTGGGAGACAGAAATGTGGGTCTGTGGCTGTAAATAGAATGAGGTGGGAGACAGAAATGTGGGCCTGTGGCTGTAAATAGAGTGAGGTGGGAGACAGAAATGTGGGTCTGTGGCTGTAAATAGAATGAGGTGGGAGACAGAAATGTGGGCCTGTGGCTGTAAATAGAGTGAGGTGGGAGACAGAAATGTGGGTCTGTGGCTGTAAATAGAATGAGGTGGGAGACAGAAATGTGGGCCTGTGGCTGTAAATAGAGTGAGGTGGGAGACAGAAATGTGGGCCTGTGGCTGTAAATAGAGTGAGGTGGGAGACAGAAATGTGGGTCTGTGGCTGTAAATAGAGTGAGGTGGGAGACAGAAATGTGGGTCTGTGGCTGTAAATAGAATGAGGTGGGAGACAGAAATGTGGGCCTGTGGCTGTAAATAGAGTGAGGTGGGAGACAGAAATGTGGGTCTGTGGCTGTAAATAGAGTGAGGTGGGAGACAGAAATGTGGGTCTGTGGCTGTAAATAGAATGAGGTGGGAGACAGAAATGTGGGCCTGTGGCTGTAAATAGAATGAGGTGGGAGACAGAAATGTGGGTTTGTGGCTGTAAATAGAATGAGGTGGGAGACAGAAATGTGGGCCTGTGGCTGTAAATAGAGTGAGGTGGGAGACAGAAATGTGGGCCTGTGGCTGTAAATAGAATGAGGTGGGAGACAGAAATGTGGGCCTGTGGCTGTAAATAGAGTGAGGTGGGAGACAGAAATGTGGGCCTGTGGCTGTAAATAGAGTGAGGTGGGAGACAGAAATGTGGGTCTGTGGCTGTAAATAGAGTGAGGTGGGAGACAGAAATGTGGGTCTGTGGCTGTAAATAGGGTGAGGTGGGACAGAGAAATGTGAGGCTATTGATGTAAATAGGGTGAAGTGGGAGAGAAATGTGGGTCTGTGGGTGTACAATTGGGATGAGTGTGACGTGGAGACCAATAAGGTGACAGAAAAAAAAAAAAGAGAGGACAGACAGATTACATATTAAGGAAGATAGTCAGAGACACAAAAGGAAACAAAAACCTATTCAAAAGAAAAATATTGCATGCAAACACACCACTAAAGTCATGCATATGGCGACACACTGCTTCTTTGTTTTTACAGACTGATAATCTACAGGCATACCGTTTTGCATTCACACACATGCTGACACTCCTCACAAATAGAGCACTACAGTCACACACTGATACTGACTGCGCAAATAAATACAAGAACATTCTGAACATTACTACACACAAACATTCACACACCAACAATCCACTTAATTTACACACACAGCTTCTTCCACACAAATACATTTTAGATCCCTTCATATACATAGACACAAACACTACACACAAGTACACTCACTCCTGTGCATACTGACACTTTATACAAATATACTCCTGCATTTACACAACTAATTTGCATACTAATATACTCCTGCATTCACGTGCCATAATTCCCTCTAAATAAACCCTTGCATTCACAGATTTGTTTTACATTCTAATAGACTGCCTGTTTTCATACACAAACACTACATGCATATAACCTCCTGCATTTTATACTCACTGGCACTACACAAAATATTCTCTGGGTTTCACACATCTCATCAGCATTACACATATACATACTTTGACTCATACAATTGTACTTTGAGACGACATAAATATTCTTGCAGTGGACATAATTCATCCATCCATTTACACACTGTTTTTCACTACACTCCAATATATCCTTGAATTCACACATATTGATATTCTACACAAACATATACATTCATACGGGCACAATAAGCAGAAACGTCAATTCACAATGATTTTAAATGCTCAAATGCAGACATGCAATAATCATATGCATCACAACATTATATGAAAGTTATATTTAGAATTGATCAAATACATATATTAGCTTTCAAAGGGCCCAGGACCTAATTTTGCCTGCAGTCTCAAATGGCTGTCAGTACGTTCCTGGTGGTTACATGGTTCGAAACTGTGTCATGACATGTTGAGAAACAGAATAGGACACATTGTATCAACATAACAGAATATTTAAACTGGGGTGTGCAGGCCATATTCTGTTATCATGCATATTTAAGGTGTACATAGTAGCTATATTTTTTGCACTTTATTTCTATTCTATTTATGTTGTATTCTATTTGCTTCATATATTGAATATATTCAATTTAAAATAATTTTTTTTCCATGAATTGGTGTGCTGTGGGTTTTTTGATTTCTTTTTTATGAAAGTGACAAAGGAAAATGCATGTATATTCTCACGAAAATAAACAGCAAAGGCTTCTATGATAAATGTATGTTATGGTGGTGCCTAAGCTATCCATTTAAAGGAGCAGTATCTGCACCATTACATTCCAAGGTTGTGGTTATGGCACCATTAGACTGCAGGGCTGTGGTCTGTTTGCTTTGAATAAACCATGGGAATCCGCTTCCTCACTTACTGTATTGATAATGCAAACATCCCACTTCCACATTAGCAATATCATTTAAATCTGTATTTTAATACCATTTGTTGGCTGAACAGGGGCGGGCCCCTAAGAGCCCATGACCGATTTTGCCAGCGGGCTCATTCCGCCCCTGATAGACTGTAACTTTTCAAACTGTGTCTGACCCAAAATGCATGCATATGGCTGATTTTGTATTTATAAAGGATCCTGTGCTATAGTAGGTGTGTGTGTTTTTTCTTTATTTACATTTTCATTTATTGTTTTTTTATATTTCGGTATGTGCTTTTAAATTTGATAACAGGATTATTATATTAAAAAAAAAAATTGTAAGGCAATAGTTGTCTTTAATGTGCAAATCTCTGAATATATTTTAGGAGAAATATCTTGTAGCAGGCCAGCTTGAATCGATACACAGGTAGTTCAGCACTAGATTGCCAGACTGTTCACATTTTTTGCAACTCTCAAATATTGGATTCTTTAGCTGAATGATGAGTAATCTTTGGCATTTCAAATGTTCTTGGTCTCTGTTTCCCATGATGCTCAGCTATTGAGCCGGCCAAGCGTCAGGGACATGTAATCCACAACAGCTGAAGTAGGAAAGTTTATCTGTCTTTGCACTAAGCAGATGCAGCTGATCGCTTTTGTCTTTGTGTTCATTATGTTATCTTTATTTGCTTGTAAAGCTGTGTGTATATAAATATATTCAATTAAATCTGCAGCTGACAATGCATAATGATTGGAATATTTCATTGTATTGCTGGAAGTAACGATCCTTACAAGACAGTGTTTTATATCCTAGAAATAGGTTTGTTTACTATGTGTTGAGGACTGGCAAGAAAATGTACTGCAACGTGAATGGTGCATCTTAGACCATATTCAAATCATTAATAACGGACCCAAAAGCAATGGCTAGACACGGCATAACAGAATATTGTCATAAGTTGAGACCAATTTTTCTTTTTGACATAGATCCTAATGATGTGTATGAAAATGGTGGTGTTGGTATTTTATTCGGCTTACCTACTTGGAACCTATTCCAAACAATAAGGATCGTTCATTTTCTGGAATTGGTCCGTTTTGGGTCCTTCATCCAGTGGGTAAGAACCACTGAATGAAACTAGTCAAAATGAGAACACAAATACATATTTTGAACAAACTAAAAATGACCTTGTCCTTGATATTGGGGGCGTCCATAAATGTTTTTAAAGTATGTTTACCTGTCTATAATACTTTAATGGATATATACTGCTTACCTTTGGAATATATCGCTTTTAAAAAGGCATGCAGATATGGTGAATATTTCCATTGATACAAGAAATAATTACATTTAAAGATGCTTCAAACTAATGTTGCCTTTTCTTGTCTTGTAGGTCTGTAACCGATCCAAGGGATGGAAAGAGAGTTGCCCTCAAAAAGATGCCCAACGTCTTCCAAAATCTAGTCTCTTGCAAAAGGGTCTTCCGAGAACTGAAGATGTTGTGTTTTTTTAAGCATGACAACGTAAGCAAGCTTTCAATATGACATCAGTTGTATAAGTTAATATGTTAAAACTCAACACATAACGTAAAATAATCCCAGTGAGCAAGTTCACACAAACTAGTTTATGCCAAATCCTTCCAAATACAGCTTCCATAGTTTCAAGGTGATGAATGTATTAGAAGAAACAAAAAATGAAATATTTCATTGATATGGTTCATTTAAAAACTTTAATATATCCAGATTAATGATTCTTAAGAGTTCTGTTCTATTAAATGTTGATTTCATATTTTTAAAAATGATACCAACAGATGAGTATTATTTTTCAGCTAAGCTTTTCATAGTAAGTGTAACTGTAATTTCTTCTTGGATATATTTTTTTTCACTGTAGACTCTTGCTCATGAGATGACATTTTAAAAAGCCCATTGCTACATCCTTTGGGAACTTTATAATAGTCATGCATTTGGGCAGCGCCTAGTATAGCTGTACATCTCAACATTAGTAAAGGTGCATTTTCCAGGATGAATAAAATGTTTGTAGTGTAGATTTTGGATCATGGATTTTTTTTTTCATTTCTTCTGCAATGAGATACTCTCTATTTAAATGAAAAACGTTCTAAATAGATCTAGCGAGATGATCATTCACATGATGTACATTTAGGGTAAAAACTGCCTGCTTCTTGTTTTCTCAGAATTGATGATCTCCCTGCTCAGCTGCCTCTGCGCCGCTTAGTGATGCCAGAGCCCGTAATAGGACATCGCTGACCTCGGCATCATTAAACCATGCGCAAGGGAGAAGAGCAGGTAGATCACAGGATATCCTCCTTTCTTATTGCCAAAGTCTGTATGCTGAGAAGCTGGTCTGGGGAGATCTCCATAACTACCAGTGACAGATAAAGTGCTTCCTTGGCTCAGTTATGAAGTTTTAAGAACAAGATTCAAGAATCGCAAATTCAAAGATCAAGAACCTGATCTCTGTCTGCAGTTAGCTTTGAAGCCATGTATAAAATCCTATCCATGTAAATGTATACACTGGACAATTCAAGCAGATAAAATGTGTATACACAAGCAGGCTGAGGAAAATCCTGTGATACAAGGAGTCACTAACTATAGCTAGGTACTGTGGGCCAATGTCCATGGAGCCGAGCTAGATTCCTCCAATGTCCGATACTGATTTGTGTACACAGTACGAAAACTACTTTGGCACTTTGGTGTTTTCCAAATTGCTCAGCAAGGCCACACACTAGGAATAAGGCACTGTGCACTTCAGATCAGCAGCAGATCACACAAAAAAAGTATAAGTGTTACATGGCTTGGGCCTATTGCATTGTGTGCACTTGGCGTTTCAGTCCCAAAAAAGCCTTACGTTAATCTGTGTCTAACAGTAGGATCAAATTTTGGGTCCCCATTCCTACATTGGACCATATCTGCACCAACTTAAATGTGAACTTGTCAGCCACGCGATCTACCATGTAGCATAAGAAATGACAAACTGTCTTCACCACATTGAAAAATGTAATTTTCTTAATAACCTCTTGGATAATCACATGGCAGTTTCTCTACAAGCTAATGTAATTGTCACATTTTTTTCCTCTTTAATTAAACCGTGTGGCTACTTAATGAGCTTATCTAGAGCTCCTAAGCTCCCTACTAGACATGGTGTGACTATTAAGGAAATACTGTGCCGTGAATATTTTGTGAGAATCATATTACATGTTCTCTGCTGGCTCTGACACAAGCTATACATTTAAATCTATCAGATTGTTGTGGTGGCAATATGCCCAAAGAGCAATTCTAGGGTTAAGTTGGATAAATTACGGTGAAGTTTAAATGAATATTTGAGGGAGTTATGATACATTTAGCAGTTTGCTCCAGAATTGATCCTTATACATTGGCCTTTTGTCTTTAATCCATACGTCATAGTTTCAGAGAGTAAATAAATTCTTGTCAGACTAACATGAATTAAAAGAAATGGAAACCTATACAATAGTAAAACATATAGAATGCAGAAGTATGTAAGTGGCCCCTTGTAGAACTGTTCACCTAATGTTGCTTGTTTATGATGGATATAATATGCTTCAGAAACCAGATGCTGCATTGAAAAGATAATGTGATAAAGTATGCTGTGCCGCATTTTATAGTGATTTTTATTGTTTATTCTGCATTTTATTCTTTACAGGTACTCTCTGCACTTGATATTCTCCAGCCTCCACATATTGATTATTTTGAAGAAATGTATCCTACATCACTGTTGTTTGTGTTAGTTTCCAAAAAGTGTTTCTGAAGAGTGTTTTTTCTTCTTGAACATAACATTTTAATAATTAAATCCTCTTAAAGTGTAGACTTCTCCAGAACAACTTGTGAGCTGATGCATGCATGCGCTGTGTCCAACTGGGTTACCGTTAGTGACCCTGTGAACCATTTCAGGGACACACACAAAAAAAAAAAACACACACAACAAAAACCCAAATATAACCCACCTACCTTAAGGTTGAAATTAAAATGCAGATGTTAGGGAGGTTTTATTTATTGTACAACCTTCCTGAATATAATAAGCGATATATTTATGTAAGCTGCTGCTTAAAGATTTCAAACCAAACACCACTTGTTTCCTTTCCAATACTGCAGTAAGAATGTGTCCATGTGTTGCTCTTATATTGCCTGCTATATCAATTGTACACTTTAAATTGCATATTGTTATATTTTTTGCAGGTGTTGTTAGTGACAGCCAAGGCTAAGGGAAATCATAGGTTTGGGAGTTAGGTTATCAGGGATGCAGCTCGTGAGAATTTAAATGAGACAAAATATCTCTCTTCATGCTGTTCAATTCTTAGAGGAACCAAGGGAGCTTAAAAACTGAAGCCAGTCAGCTACACGAAACGCTGCGGATGTATATTGTAAAAAAAAAGGATCTCTCAAATTTGTATATAGTGATCCCTGTTACAAAGTCACATTTATCTGTAATGATTAAAATCGAATTATCTTGTTTTGAAAGTGCTTGTCTTCATAAATTGCTTTATAGAAACTCATGATTATCTGTACACAAGTGAGTGGACATCACAATGTGGAACCTTTAGTTAGATTTTGGCGCATGTGGCCTGCGCATGGGTTGTTTATCTTGTTAATTTGACATTTTAAGCTCTATTAAAATTGATATAGCCTCAATTCCCTTTTCACTAGTTCTAACGTCTTGAGTTTCCCATCAAACCCCCTTGGCCTGAACTGCAGATATAAACAGCCATTGCGAACATCCATGAATCACAGTGCACATGTCATGGAAAGTGATAGCCGCATGTTTTCTCAATCTCACACTTTGCAGTTTGTTTGGTGTTAATAAAGAATAAAGTATGTACTCTGGAGTTGTTTTCCATAAAGGAGTGGATGGTGACAGCCTCTATTTCTCTATTTTCCCGGAGTATATATTTCTGAGCTTGGCTACAGAGCAACTTGTTTGACCTTAAACATTAAAGTGATTCCAGGCAAAATATTTCCCTTTCTTTCCCCCATCTGCAAAAATATTATTTTCACAATAGTACGTTGTTCCAAATATGCTTAATTTTATCCTTGCTCATCTAATTAAATTTAATTAACCCCTTAAGGACCAAACTTCTGGAATAAAATGGAATCATGACATGTCACACATGTCATGTGTCCTTAAGGGGTTAAAGGGACTCTCCAGTGCCAGGAAAACATATCTCTCCCGCCCAGCCCCTTTCCCATGTTGCTAAAGGGATTAAAACCCCTTTAGTGACTTACCGGAATCCAGCACCGATGTCCCTCAGCGCTGGGTGATGCTCCTCCCCTGCCCTCAGCCGGCAGGGGAGACCTAATGCGCACGTGTGGCAATGGCCGCACACACACATTAGACCTCCCCATAGGAAAGCATTATGCTATGCTTTCCTATAGGGATTCCGGCGACGCTGGAGCTCCTCTTGCATAGCGTGAGGACGTCCAGCGTAGTTTAAAACACTTTTCGTGTTTTAAGAACAAGGAAGTCCCTCTAGTGGCTGTCTGATAGACAGTAGTAGTAGTAGTAGTACACACTACTTCTCCTATAATCCCTTGCTTGTCAGCAAATTATGCAATGAGATTAGTCCCCATAGGTCACAATGAGACTCTCCTGATTGGAGCTTTTTATCTTGTTTTAGAAGGAACCCACCTGGAACTGCAGGCAAATCCAGGACGTAGTGCACTGTGAACAAGTTTTGCAGTTTCAATTTTTTAATGTACGTTTTGGGCAATATTTGAATGCATTATTTATATGAGACATAAAAATAAAATGGTCAGATTTTGCTTGAACAATTCTGTTATATTAAATGTGACCATTCAGTGATGTAAATTTTAGATGTAATCAGATTTTAAAGTGAAGCTTTAATTTTACAACCTAACCCATTTGCGCCATTAAGACGTGCCAGTAAGTTTAGAACGCCATAGGCTTTAACGACCCTAACAATCTTCCACATTTCAGCCCAGCTGTCATAGCAGCATGGACCATTGCTCAGTTATTTGCCCTTAGTTAAGGTATTCTCGTGCTTGCACGAATATTCTAAGTGATTCACTCATTCTGAATGTCTTGGAGTTCTTTCACTACCAATCTCTGCTGTGGGTGTACCTGCTGCTTTTGTGCGCATGTGCTCCTCCAATCAAATGCTGCAATTTGATTCTCAGAATGAATTTTACTCGGTGTGGATGAGGAATGCATTTTTTATGCTTTTTGTTGAAATGTGAGTTTACTTGTGGGGTCTTTTGGGGTCTTTTGCCCCCACCCATAGTCCATCAGACTATTCCACATTCCACATTGAAATAAAAGCCTTTTATTCACACTTCTAATGTGGTATACAAGTATTGCTCTGAAGCTGATAACTCTAAAATTAGAATCCCATTTCATTTCACATTGTCTCTTATCTCCTCACTGTTAATGTGGCCTCAGTTTATGGATATCTGTTACTCATCTCTCTGTAAAATTGCAGATACATACATTTAAGTGGTTGTGCATGTCTACTAGACTATTTATAACATGGTTAGACGTTAGGGTTATTTTTATTTAAAGGGTCACTCTAATCACCATAACCACTTTGTCTTATTCACACAGTTATAGTTGAAATACTTCTTGCCAGGAGCCTTTCTTTTTAAAATGTTTCATTTCCAAGATAAATGCTTTTTTTTTTTTTTGCCAACTTCCTGGGCTCTGAATCATTTAGCCGGATCACTTCTTTCTGGATGGATGGAAATATGTGTTTTGTGCAACTTTTGTATCTGATGCAGTGGAAATAGGGGCAAGTGGGGCAGTGCTCCCAATGGTTTTATTGACGAAGAAAAATCTAATCTATTGGCATAGTAAGGACTAATGATAGGTATGTACTAAAAGTCTGCAAATGTTGCAGTAGGGCTGAGCAACTCATGTAAAGGTTTTGAGGATTTTCTGGAATAAAATCCTGTTCTCTAGTTACAAACCCCCAGCAGACATGTTTATCTGCTAATGAGAAGCTTTGGACTGCATATTTGGTCTCAGTGCTTCTCTGGGAAGCATTTGATTGTAAGTAAGTGGTGGGCAAGAAGGGGTGATGGTCATTAGCTGCAGAGTCAAGTTCTGCAGCTAATGAATGCTATGTTTTATATAATCTTGATCTAGATTTTTTATTTTTTTTCTGATTTCATTGTATGCATTAAAAGAATGTGTTGGTTGTTTAAAATTAGGAATTTGAAAATTTACATGTCTTGGAATTGAACCATTGTGTGAAATAGCAGAATGCATTTTCAGAATACCCACTGATCAGTTACAGATTGTTTTTTGATAAAGGTTTCATTATTTCAGCCTGAGATGTTTTAGAACCATAGACCTGGAATTGAAGCCTCTGATATAGACGGTTTCCTATGCACAGATTTTAGTAGATGGTTTGCCGTTTTTTTTTTTTTTTTAATATATTTTCAGTTTGTAACATATTTGATGAATGGATCACTGAGCTTGCTTTACAATTGAATATTACTCATAACGCTAATGTAATGTGCATAATGTGGCTGCCTTTCAAACAAAGGTTGCAAACTACTGCTTTAGACCATACATTCTTTTGTCCAGTGCTCTCGTAGCCTCTTGTTCTTTTCCCCCTGAATTTGCCACCATTTACTTATGTTTAATTTATTCCATTGCAGAGTATTGCGCTTTACAAATAACAGTAACTTCTGTTTTGTCATGTTGTTGTTAGTTTTCACAGAAGCCAACGAAAATTTACATAAGTCATAGGGAGCACCAGCCTGAAAAACCATTTGTGGCATAATTAGAAATAATTATTTCAAGTCCTTTTTTTCTGAAACCTAATATAATTACATGTGTTATTAAGTGAGTAACCTATTGCAGTTCTGCATTATATCCACGCACCAAGCACTAATGTGCTGTGCATGGCACTAATGTATGTGCTATGTAAATGGGGAATACCGGTAATTGCATCTGCCTTTGCAAACATGTATTTCTCCTAATGTTCTAATGTTTCTTTTTCCTAAACTTTACCAATACTATCTGTTTGTTGTAGTTTTTTTTGTTGTTGTTGTTGGGTTTTTGTTTGTTTGTTTTTTCATGTGTCACCTTTGAACAGTTTTTCTCTTTTAAATATTAACATTCGTTACTAGTGACTTACTATTTTTTACGGCAGGAGAACAATGTACTATTAGAGACTAATCATGTCAAGTGTTTTGGACATTTTTAAAAGAACTCATCAGGCATACCTAGTCTGCTCTAACCTGATTTCTGGTGTCACTCATTGACTTTAGATTTCGCGGTCAGATTTTGCATAACCTAAAGGACAGGCATGAGAGGGCTGTCAGTGGGTAGCAACATTATAGGGTAGAGCCGCACCTTATTAAAATGGCTACGGTTTTACAAATACATGTATTTGTAAGCCTATGGTGTTGAACGGGACATGATGTCTCATTAGGTTAGGGGTAAAGAGGACACTTTTAGCTTAATGAAGCAGCTTTGTTGTATAGATCATGCCACTGTAGTCTCACTGCTAAATATGCTGCCATTTAGAACAACGGATCCCAAACTGTGTGCCACGGCGCCCAGACGGGCACACGGGGGATCCGCAAGATATGTTCCTGGTGCAATGACCATCGCACCGGGAACCTTGCCTCCCTCTCCCCTGCTGGCTCTGCAGGACCGGAGGGGAGATCAGAAGTCTCCCTCTCTGACACGTTCACAGTGTATTGCTGGCAGCCGGCAGGTGTGAGGGGGACAGAGGACCTGGGGGAGCTCTAACCAGCAGCTCCGCCGGGTTCTCCTCTCACGAGCTCGAAGCGTTGCGCAGTTACCATGGTAACGTTCCGAATCTCGAGTGAGTGAACTCTAGCAGCTCCAGAGGCTGCTAGAGTTCAATCACCACCTGGACCACCAGGGTTCTCTACAGGACCACCAGGGATTAGTACTGCCCCCCCTCCCAGGCAAAGGTAAGCAGGGAGGGGGGATATTAAAATTATTCTTTTTTTTAAATTAAAATTATTCTTTTTTTTTTATTAAAATTAAATTTAAAAACCTTTTAATTAAAAAAATAAAAGTACCGTATATACTCTATTATAAGCAGAGTTTTTCAGCACATTTTTTGTGCTGAAAAACCCCAACTCTGCTTATACTCGAGTCACTGTCTGTATTATGGCAACTTACATTGCCATAATACAGACTGGGGGCTGTGGGGGCTGCAGAGCGTTTACTTACCTCTCCTGCAGCTCCTGTCAGCTCCCTTCTCCTCCGCGCCGGTCCGTTCAGCACCTCAGTCAGCTCCCAGTGTAAGTCTTGCGAGAGCCGCGGGGTCATAGTGCGGCTCTCACGAGACTTACACTGTGAGCTGACAGGGGAGCTGCACGGACCGGCGCGGAGGAGAAGGGAGCTGACAGGAGCTGCAGGAGAGGTAAGTGCTCTCTGACAGCCCCCCTCCCCCCCACTGAACTGCCAATGCCACTGGACCACCAGGGAAGGAGAGCCCCCCTCCCTGCCATGTATCAAGCAGGGAGGGGGGACGAAAATAAATTAAATAAAATAAAAAATAATAATAATTAAATTAAAAAATAATAATAAAAAATAATTATTAAAATAATAATAATAATAAAAAAAAAAAAATTGCCCACCCCCCACCAAGGCTCAGCTACACACACACACTGCTTTCACACACACACTGCATTCATACACACACACTGCACTCATACACATACACTGCACTCATACACACACACTGCACTCATACACACACACTGCACTCATATACACACGCTGCACTCATACACACACCCGCTGCACTCATACACACACCCGCTGCACTCATACACACACCCGCTGCACTCATACACACACCCGCTGCACTCATACACACACCTGCTGCACTCATACACACACCTGCTGCACTCATACACACACACGCTGCACTCATACACACACACGCTGCACTCATACACACACACGCTGCACTCATACACACACACGCTGCACTCATACACACACACGCTGCACTCATACACACACACGCTGCACTCATACACACACACGCTGCACTCATACACACACACGCTGCACTCATACACACACACGCTGCACTCATTATATACACACTGTAAATAAATATTCAACTAATATAAATTTTTTAGGATCTAATTTTATTTAGAAATTTACCAGTAGCTACTGCATTTCCCACCCTAGTCTTATACTCGAGTCAATAAGTTTTCCCATTTTTTGGGGGTAAAATTAGGGGCCTCGGCTTATATTCAGGTCGGCTTATACTCGAGTATATACGGTATATATTAATCTTCCCCTCTACCCCCACAGACCCACAATTGCCCTCCCCATACACACACTGCCCCTCCATACACACACATTACCTCCCATACACACATACTGCCCCTCCATACACACAAACAGTACCTCTCACACAACCTGCCCCCCACACACACACTGTACCCCTCACACAACCTGCCTACCCACACACTGTACCCCTCACACATCCTGCACCCCTCATGCACACACACGCACGCGCACTCCTCACTCACACACACACACACACACACACACTCCACAACTCACACACACACATATATAGTACCCCTCAGACACACTAGTTCCCCTATCCCCTACTACAGCCCCTATCCCGGCAGATCCCAGGTAAGTTGTCCAACTGTTCATAATCAGTTTGACTTGACTACTTACTCTGGGAGGGCACTACTGGTACCATAACCACTACAAAGTGCTGTAGTGGTAATTATGCCTGGATTGTTTCTATAAATAATCTACCAGATACCCTGCCAAGATTAGTTTCTGGATCTGCTCGTGAACAGCAAGCATTTCTGCCAAACAGGGGCCCAGTATATGCAGCTGTGCTGTACATATATACAATCTTGGAAATTATTTTAAGTTAGGGCGCCTTTGAAAGATATTAAAATATTAAAGGCACCTTGAACCTAAAAAGTTTGGGAACCACTGATTTAGACGTTAAATCAATTATGTTTCTGTTTATGTTGCCCTTCCCACTCCTCCCCTGTCTGGGATTCACACAGCCTCCATGAAAAAATTTGTTTAATTTTCAATCCGAAACAACACACTGTATGTTTACATTAGACGTTCTTCTCTCCTGGTCTCTTAATTGAGCTGTTAATCACACACAGAGAGCTGTTGCAGGCCCTAGAATGCTATTCACAGTGCAGGAGATAGGAAATTCTTAAACACAATGTGTGATAATCAAAGCTAAAATAATTTTAAGTACATGATGTTTAAATGGACATAGTTAAATGTTGGAGGTAGAGACTAATGCTACACTTTATCTCAAAACATCACCAGCTGCCATTGGTGGTAGGTGAATTCTGACAATATAGGAAATACCAGAGAGACCTAAAAAGATTTAAAGTTTGCAAAAATATGTATTTTTTTATGTATCAATAAATCGCATCCATTCTTTATCACCAGTTATTACTTAATCATTGATGACCAATATACTTGTGAGAGTGCTTTTCTATAAAAGAACTCTGGGTACCATAACCACTTTACCTCAATCAATAGATACAATGCTTGGCAGGGCCGGTGCAAGGATTTTTGGTACCAAAGGCAAAGATGCCTTTTGCTCTGTCCCTTAATCAACCTCTTGAATTTTTTTTATCCCTTTTTGTTTTTCTTCTCCTGTCTTGTCCCCTTTAGTGTATCTCTTGTCTTGCATTCCCGTTTAGTATATCTTATCCCCACATTTCTTTCTTTTGTGTGTTACTTACTTCCCTCCAGCCCCTTTGTGTCTCTTTCTCCCCTTCCTCAGCCTTTCTTTGTTTATTCCCCTTGTACAGCTCCTCATAGGCGTGCGCACCGGGTGTGCCTGGGCACACCCTAATCCCCGCGGCACGCTTATTTATTGAGACCGGCAGGGGAGATCTCAGGATCCCCCCTGTCGGCTCATGCAGAGCCAGTGCTATCCAAACGCGGGCTCTGCTCTCAGCCTCCCCTCACTGACCCACAGGCAGTGAGGGAGGCAGGAGAGGATCGGCGGAGTTCTTGCCAGCAGCTCCGCCGGGTTCCTCTCGCGAGATCTGAGCGTTGCCTGCAGGCTAGAGTTCACTCACCACTGGACCACCAGGGAAGGATGGCAGAACAAGGATCCCCCCTCCCAGGCATAAGGTAACAAGGGGGGGGGATATTAACTGATCTGCCCCCACCTCCACTGGACCACCAGGGAATGTAGCAAGGAACAAGAATCCCCCCTCCCCACATAAAGTAAGAAGGGAGGGGGGATATTGAGTAATGTACCCCCACCTCCACCCCCCACAATCACCCACACACATACAGCACCTACACACATACAGCACCTACACACATACAGCACCTACACACATACAGCACCTACACACATACAGCACCTACACACATACAGCACCTACACACATACAGCACCTACACACATACAGCACCTACACACATACAGCACCTACAGACATACACAGCACCCACAGACATACACAGCACCCACAGACATACAGCACCCACAGACGTACACAGCACCCACAGACGTACACAGCACCCACAGACGTACACAGCACCCACAGACGTACACAGCACCCACAGACGTACACAGCACCCACAGACGTACACAGCACATACAGCACCCACACACATATAGCACCCTCACACACATTACACAAACAGCACCCTAACACACATTACACAAACAGGACCCTAACAAACACACACAGCACACTACCAGTACCCTCACACACAGTACATTAACAGCACCCTCACAAGTGCACACACACACACACAGTACATTAACAGCACCCTCACACACAGTACATTAACAGCACCCTCACACACAGTACATTAACAGCACCCTCACACACAGTACATTAACAGCACCCTAACACACATTACACAAACAGCACCCTAACACACAGCACACAAACAGGACCCTAACACACAGCACACTACCAGCACCCTCACACACAGTACATTAACAGCACCCTCACACACATTACACAAACAGCACCCTAACACACATTACACAAACAGCACCCTAACACACAGCACACAAACAGCACCCTAACACACAGCACACAAACAGGACCCTAACACACAGCACCCTAACACACAGCACACAAACAGGACCCTAACAAACACACACAGCACACTACCAGCACCCTCACACACAGTACATTAACAGCACCCTCACACACATTACACAAACAGCACCCTAACACACATTACACAAACAGCACCCTAACACACAGCACACAAACAGGACCCTAACAAACACACACAGCACACTACCAGTACCCTCACACACAGTACATTAACAGCACCCTCACAAGTGCACACACACACACACAGTACATTAACAGCACCCTCACACACAGTACATTAACAGCACCCTCACACACAGTACATTAACAGCACCCTCACACACAGTACATTAACAGCACCCTCACAAGCACGCACACACAAACACCCTCACCCACATAGTACACTACCAGCACCCTCACACACACATCACACTAACAGCACACACACACACAGCAGTGTGTGTATATATACACATACATACATACATACATATACGCGGCTTGTGCTTTAGGGTGCACACCCTAATGCAATAGGCTGTGCACGCCTATGCAGCTCCTATGTGTCTTTCTCCCCATCCCCTCTGTGTACCTCTTCCCCCAGCCCCTTTTGTGTATCTTTCTCCCCAGCCCATCTGTGTGTCTCCTTCTCCAGCACCTTGTCCCTTTCTCCCCACGGCCCCTCTTTGTCATCCCCCCTAAGCCCTCTAGATGTCTTCCTCTCAAACCAAGGAGAGGAAACTGAAGATCCTCTCTCGCGGTCCATGGCTCAGCAATGCTACAAGCAGTCATTGGCAGGAGGGAAGCGCTGTCCTATGTGCACTCCTTCTATTCTATGCCTGAAGCCCCCTGGGACCTTCTAAACTTCCAGTACTAATCCATCACTCATCTAGGAGAAGTGACTATTATGGGAAAGCATTTTTTTTACTAAAGTACTTTTTGAAGTTGTGGGTGGGTGGGGGGGCTGCTTTGGTTTATCTCTTCTGGACTTTTAGTCCTATTCTGTGTTATCATACATTTATATATCATACGTTTCTTTCATAACCATTCTGTATATTTAAGCTACCTTTTGAAAGTATATTTTATAACCCCTAACCGCTATATTATAAAGATTTTTGTAATCTGGACCGTAAATATTCAGTTATTTGTGATAGGTGCTTAAAACTAGAAAGGATGTGTTTTCATTTCTTGTGTACTGTGTAAAGGCTTTTTATTGCAGCACATTTGTTTTTTTTTTTTGTTTTTTTAAGTGTTTAGCAATTGTGACTTTATATTTAACTGCAGTGATTTATGTGAAAGCAATCAGCAAGTATTATGTTTTCTTCATTGGCTTTATAATAGAAGTCTATGCTGCTGTATACGCCGCTGTTCCATTACCAGAATTCCCATGTTCAGTTGTGCAGTGCATTGTGGCTTTATATACGAGGTTGGTAAGTTTGAGACCCTTCTAATCTTTAGAAATATCATGTGCTTGGCTTACTAAAAGCTGCCGCTTATTGGAAATATTATAGGTGTTAATTAAATAGCTCAGCAGACTTTCTTTTTAACCCCTGTAGTGGAGGGATTTGGAGTAGGCAATTTCCTGTTTGTTGTTTGGCACTTAAAGGGTCTCTACAAAAGCCGATGATTGGAATTCGTCCAAAGGAACTCTTTAATAATCAGGAACCCAAATTACCAATCAGCCTACTAGAATTTCGTTGGTTGCAATCCAGCTGGTTTTGGTCTTTTCTATAATGTACTCCAGCAAATAGCATCGTGCTACAAAGACTTATCTTGGAAAACGCTTTTGTTTGTAGAATTTACAGTCCCATTATGTTATCTTCAAATGTCTCACAAATAGCTATTCTCGTGTCACAGCTATTCTGCTGTGTCAAAATGAAAAGGCTGTTTGTGTGTTTGTGCGCATGAGTACGATATGTATAGCAAAATCTATAAACCCACTACATGTCTCTTCTCCTGCTGCAGAAGTCTCTTGTCTTCTGTTACTCATTAACTGGCTTTCGCTCCTTGGTTATATCTATTTTTTTTTATTTTTTTTTTTCTACTACTTCTTCTTCTGGGTATTTATACAGTACCTACTGCTGAATTTGCTGTTCTGCTGTCTTGTAATCGGCTGAATTTGAATTATGTGAGTGATGCATAGTTACACAGGCTGAAAAAAAATGACTTGCGTCCAACAAGTTCAGCCTTTCTCATATCCGTTTCCCCTGTAAATTCAAAAGAAGGCAATCAACCCAGTTTTTCTCACTTTCTGATTTTGCAACAAACTAGGGGAAAAATCCTTTTTGACCCGAATGGCATTCCGATCTCGGCTTTGATCTAGAAGATGTTACCCCACATCTTAAAGTGTTTTGTCCCTGAATATACAATTTTTGCAAGCATTCTTCCAGTTTCTGTTAAGACTGATGAAAAAAACAAAACACTTTTTCGGGTCGAAAATTACATGTTTTATAGTTCTTACTGTAAAGAACCATTTCCATTGCCTTCGAATTATACATTTAGACTTCCAGGCAATAATTTGTATTTAACCTGAATATATTTGCATAATGCTATCATACCCCCGCACTGTTTTCTAAATGAAACAGATTTAAATGTGTTAGCCTTTCTTCATAACTATAAAATCTTCCATACCCCTTATTAATTTTGTAGCACGTCTCTGCTTTTTTTCGAGTGCCGTAAACTTTCTCATGTGAAGTTTTCCGTAACTTACTAAAAGAAGAGTTTATTTCACTAATGTACACCCGATCAGATTCACATTGATGGAACAAATTCTCCATCAACATCAGACTGCTGTTGTGTGCTTATCACATTATTCCTAATTCTACATGTAGACAACACTCCAGTTAGGTTAATATAAATGCTAAAATATATTTATTGTATTTTTTTATATTTTTTATTAAGCCATTTAAAAAATATTTTTATGATCTTGTTTATTTAGTGACAAGTTTGCTTTTTATCTGTGTTGACTCTTTCAAGTATTGCTATTTCTATTAAAATTCTAACTCTAGTGTAATACATTATAGCGTAATACAGTTATCTGCTCTTTTTGAGTACTGTGCACTAGGCAACACTGAAGAAAATCAGATTTTTGTAGTTTTGTTGTGTTGTGGGATCTCCATTAGGGAAGTAATGGAACATGAAACCAACATCATTAAATTGTCATTTGCTTCTTAAGTGCGTGAAATAATTTGTTCAGTTGTTAATCTATTGTAACCTATTTCACTGCGCTTAGACAGGTAATGTTTGCCCTCGCTTTGCATTGGATGAGATCATCCAGCGGGCTACATTGTGCTTTCCAAAGACTGTCTATTGCTCTGCATTTGCCTACATCTGGTCAGTAAACAATACATGGAACAGCTGTGCAAATAAGTTAATTTAAATGAATCACAATCTATGTATACCTCCGTCTCATCCTTAGTAGATCCCTGATCAGTTCTTCAGAGTCAGTTCCTCTTTAAGCCAGGGTTCTAAAACGGTCACTAGTGAGATTTTTGCTGAAGCTGATGGCTAACTAAAAGCTTTTAAAATGTTTATTGGAGGGGTGGGGGCATTAGAAGCTGACAAACCTGTGAGTTTATAGAGGAGTAAACACATCATGGTTAACCCCTTAAGGACACATGACATGTGGGACATGTCATGATTCCCTTTTATTCCAGAAGTTTGGTCCTTAAGGGGTTAAAGGGACACTATAGTCACCAGAATAGCTGCAGCTTAATGTAGTTGTTCTGGTGAGTTTAGTATGTTCCTGCAGGCATTTTCATGTAGCCATTGCCTTTTCAGAGAAATTGCTGCCTACAAACACCTCCAATGGCAGTCGGACGGCCACTAGAGGTGCTTCCTGGGTCATCGTGCTCGGCATGGAGATGCTGAACATTTAGGAGATGCTGATTGCCAGCACGGCCTTTGGATCCGCCCCCTGGCCTGCTTCCTTGGCTGAGATTGTCAGAATTAGCAATCTTTTCCAACTCCATGCTCTCCTATGGCTGAGATTGTCAGTTCTGATGATGTCAGCCAAGGATGCAGATCGGGAGCAGGGCCAGCACCAGCGGACCTGTTCGGTGCTGGAAAAAAGGTAAGATTTAACCCTATTGAAGTGGGGCAAGGGGAGATGGCGGTAACCTTATATGTTTTTGACACAATATGGTCAGGAATACACGTTTGTATTGCTGAACCTAAAATGCCCTTTAATATAGTATTTTATTGCTGTATCTCAAAACCTGATGAACCGTGACACCCGAGGTAGTAGTTGGAGTTACAGTGTTGGTTAAAAGAATCAGTGTTACATATTTTAATACCCAACATCTTTCAAAGGGCTCCAGTGTTTTAATAGCGAGATATTTAATGAAAAATAAATAGTACAATATTCTATTGGTTTTGTGATGTGGTTTGGGGGGGAATAGCACATGAAATCATGATTTTTGTTTGCTTTGCATAAGCTATGGATAAATGTAGACGATATGCATAAAACATACTGCAGCTGCTAAAATGCAGAAACACTGGCACGTGTACTTTTCTGTATAAACAAACTGTTTTAGTGGTCCCACTCCTAATCTTTATCTTGGGCTTGGTTTTCTTCTATCCCTTCACACGTTTTCCCTTCTCTGTCTAACCCTCTTACTTTTTTACCTTCATACATGGTCGATATATGCTATTGATGAACAACTCCATGAGCTACAATACTGGAGATCTACCATTTGGCTGCCCCTTAGGAAAGCATGCATTAAATATAATAGTTTAGTAATGTTCTGAACTATGTGAGATATGTTTGCTTATGAACTCCTCAACATTATATGGCAGTGGTGCTATATTTGATGTAATATACATGATATGCTTAGCACTTGCATTATTTTTTTAATTGTCATGAATGTGTAGTGATCCCAACATGTAAAACTAAGCCAAAGTAGCAAAGAGGTATATTAGTGGTCTTTTGGATTGGCGTATTGCTAATAGTAAAAAAAATAAGTAGAAACAAATGCCTTAAGAAGTGCGGTCTAAGGACAATAGAAAAGTAACAACATAAGTAAGCAAGTCAAGGTAAGGGTTACAAAAGACCACTATCAAGGAATAAGTCATGAGTCCATAACCAGAAAAGCCGTAAAACAGAAGTTCTTTCGGCTACAATAGGTCTTGATAGGGCACTGCTCAGACAGAGGACTAAGCTGATATAGGGCATGCAAGTATTTTATAGGTCAGCGTCTTTAGAAGTACATCTTTAAGTATGTTACTGCTGTTGCAGGAATGATGCAGGGCCTGTTATATATGGCATCAAAAATGTATAAAGATAGAGCGGAAAGACGCACAAAATCACAATGGGTGTCCGGCAATTAACATGACAGTAATGTGGAAATTGACAAGGGTGTCCATGTAATGAGTAAGGCAACTACTGGTGAACCACATTACGCTTACCCAGTTTCTTTCCTGCTTTATTCACTGTTGGCATTGGTGCATTTCTTTTTAAAGGGACACTATAGTCACCTGAACAATTTTAGCTTAATGAAGCAGTTTTGGTGTATAGAACATGCCCCTGCAGCCTCACTGCTCAATCCTCTGCCATTTAGGAGTTAAATCCCTTTGTTTATGAACCCTAGTCACACCTCCCTGCATGTGACTTGCACAGCCTTCCATAAACACTTCCTGTAAAGAGAGCCCCATTTAGGCTTTCTTTATTGCAAGTTCTTTAATTAAGATGTTCTTATCCCCTGCTATGTTAATAGCTTGCTAGACCCTGCAAGAGCCTCCTGTGTGTGATTAAAGTCCAATTTAGAGATTGAGATACAATTAGGTAAATTACATCTGTTTGAAAGTGAAACCAGTTTTTTGTTTTTTTTTCATGCAGGCTCTGTCAATCATAGCCAGGGGAGGTGTGGCTAGGGCTGCATAAACAGAAACAAAGTGATTTAACTCCTAAATGACAGTGAATTGAGCAGTGAAATTGCAGGGGAATGATCTATACACTAAAACGGCTTTATTTAGCTAAAGTAATTTAGGTGACTATAGTGTTCCTTTAACCCCTTAAGGACCAAACTTCTGGAATAAAAGGGAATCATGACATGTCACACGTCATGTGTCCTTAAGGGGTTAAAATACCATGTTCTGATTAGATCTAGTTCTTTATATAGTGTCTTCTCTTCTGCAACGTTCTCTAAAATGTTACAGTGGACAAATATTGCAGAGAACTTCTCAAACAAGCATATCTTATAGTGTTCCTCAGCCATAAGGCTATTTAATCAATGCTTTTTTTTATGGGGGATTTTGAAGACGCTGTACGTCCTCATACAAAGCGTGAGAGCGCCCAGCATTGTTTAACGGAGTTTACGTCAAGGCGCTTCCTGCATTTACAGAGTTTGTCTTAACCCTACAATATAGAAACTGCAATGTTTTACATTACGTTGCAGGGCTATGGAGACAGGGACAATGCACTAAGACCACTTAAATGAGTTGAAGTGGTCTGGATACCTATAGTGTCCCTTTAATTCACTGAACTAATAACTTTATACATGAGGTCGCTTCTTGACCACCAGTTAGGCTATCGCACATTTGATTTTATCATTTGATATTATCAGTCTATGATTTAAAATAAGTAATGTATTCCTGTCTCTTGTGATACAGCTCCAAACATATAATTTGCACTGATTAAATTTACTTATACATGGTGTTAACCCACATAAAATACAAAATATTAGCAACATTTTTCAATAACTGTAGACAAACTAATCCTAAAATAAAGGCACAGAAATAGTTGTTTAGTAGGGATTTGGGCACATCCTCAAGCACTTTTACAATTACATTCATGACTGAAATATTCATCCATTTTAGTTTTTCAATCACCCAACAAATGAAGTCAAGTGGCCTCTATTAAAGCTGAATTGAATACTGCATAAAATGTAATTGCAGCTTAAATGCAATATAAACTGTTCTAGCAATAGCATCTGGCTTTATAGTCCTATCTTATCATGAAGTGAAAGTTGGTTTAAAAGCTAAACGTCTGTAGATATGTTTTGTCTTTCAGTTACTGCCAACTAACCTTTTATTAGTGTGCATTTGAAGTCACATTTAATACTTTTGTGTGGAATGTAACAGTCAATTATCTGCTGAGCTATAAAATGTATGCATTTATCCTTGAATGTAATTTATAGTCTTAATTATATCGATCTGGTGATCATACAGTATATCCAATAAACCTTAATTGGCTGCCATTTACCCACAGAGGGATATTTTGAGCAAAGTAACTAGTTACATTTGTATATTTTGATGCAGTGTGCTCCTGGTGCCTCTAGTCTCCTTACAGCTACATCATACACACTGATGCATGCTCACAAAACGTCCAGATTTCGGTGGGACTGACCAGAGTTTGGGTTTATCTCCCAGGTTATTCCCTGGTGTCCCGCATCCAGGTACACCATGGAACTGACCTACCTAGTGCATGCTTAGTCTGTGTTTAGGATCCTAGGGCAATGCAAAGACAATTCTGCTGCTCTCTCTGGTTTCCCTTGAGTGAGGCCCCTTTTCTGGGTGCCTTCGCCCCCCCCCCCCCCCCCCCCATTCCACTGTAGTATGTGTATTGGGGATGGTGCCTACAGTGTCCCTTTAAAATGTTTTTTTTTTTTAAAAGCCCTGGCTGGGATAGTCTCCTCACTGCAACTTGTTTTTTTTTTGAGCCCTGATGACTTGTGTGTAATTTATCCTTCACATAGAAAAGTATTAAGGTCCCATGGTGCTTGTGCAACTTTTGCCGCAATCCACCAATCCAGCAACTATGAATCCACTGCTTCTTTTAGAGAAGTGCTGGAGACACACTTGGTGTGCCACATCGGCATAGTATGCTTTTTTCCAAAAGGAATATATTTTAGTCTGAAGACCCCCAGTGACCCTATCTGCATGACCACTACTAGAGGTGTGGAAATTGAAAAATGTAAACAATGTTTCTCAATACTGACACGTTTTACAAATTACAAGGGCAGGGCCGCAAGGAGACATCCGTGCCACAAAATCCCTTTCTTAAGATGAAGTGATTTAAAAAAAAAAAAGAAAAAATACTTTAGCGTTGGGAATACAAATGTGTGTTCCTATATCTTTAGTGCCCTGGTGGCAGTGTTGGTAATTGACTCCCACCTGCAGAGAGAGAAAATGTGTTGATCCAGTCTCTGTGGCTGGATAGACCTGCTTGGCTGAGAGCATTATAACCTATGATCTCAGCCAATCCATACTTTCAAATAGGATTGGGAGTCTAGTGCAGCTGTGCAGCAAAATGCCACACTGCACCAGTCAGATGGTCTCCAAAAGACCATTTGATTGAGATAGCAGATGTATTCTCACCGTTTGATTGGAAGCATCTCTAATTGCTGACCGAGTGACAGTCACTTGAGGTGTTTAAACCTTGCAATGTAAATCTTCTCATTTTGCATAATGGCAATGTTTTCGTTTGCAGGGTTAAAATTAGTGGAACATGGCACCCAGACCACTTCATTGAGATGAAATGGTCTGGGTGCCTACAGTGTCCATTTAATGCTTGGACTATCATTTTAATCCAATGTTATATGTAATCGTTATGTTTCCTGTGTGGTCAGGATTAAAACATTCAGTGCTATATCATTACTTTGGACAACACACTCTATCCCAGATATCCTCAGTATCTGAATTCTGAGATGTTATTTTAACTGGTGAAGATCTATGTCCTACATGGTGTCAAACTGTACCCACCCGCTTGTAATTGAACTTGGAACATTCTGAAACCCAGACCGTGTATTATGAAAGCTGGAATCCATATATCCTGCCCATGGTCATTTCTAATTCATGAATATCAAACTCTTCAACACTAAAAATGTACAACTCCTGCTCTGGCTAAACTTGATCAAGAAGAGTTCTCAAGCGTCTTATAAACATTAACACAGCATGTGAAAAGCCTGTGGTGTGTTAAATAAATAAGATAGTTAAATAAATAAAACTAGAAAGTATATTTGGATTATACTTGCTTTAAAACCTTTCAACTTGTCTTTTTAGAAGCTGGAAAATATTGGACTGTCTTACAATACTGGGTATTCATTGAAGTGATAAGTCTCATATTCCTGTGATGTGAAGTGTAGGAAATTGCTTGATGCTAAAACCGGTGTTTTTGGCAGTCCAAATCTTACAAACAAACTGGAAAGTACAACAATTGTTTGTTTTGCTGTAGTATATGACATTTGAACCACTGCTGGACACTAAGGTTGAGCATACACAGCTACTAAATACATATGTCGATCCACTGGTTCTACAAAATAAATTCTTGTCCACGGTTCGGAGGAATTCTGGTCGGATTCTGCTGAGTCTTTGTACATGTATTGCAAGCAGCTGCATAAGAGAAGATATCCATATCCAGTGTAGGCCATCTAATATACTCCCGTGATCTTTCCCTCATTCTACACCCTGATGTGAGCTGTGTAGTAAATTCAGTGTCAGTGTTTGCAGAAAAGTATGAATTACCTGTGAACCACTGAAAAGACTGCATGAGTCGTCATTCCTCCATGTAAAATATGGCTAACGGTCAAGGTGAACTATTTTTGGCCATCATGTTGAACAAAAGACTTAATCTCCTGTAACCTAAAATCAGAGCATGTAGAAATAGCAGTCACCTTGGAATTTAGATTCAAAGGCTGAGGAGGTGTCTCTTATTATTTGAGTAGATGCTACCACCTTTGGAAACAGATCCAGAATAGCATTATCACTGTGCCGTCTATGTTTGAGCAGTCTGGCTGTTCCTTCTCTCCATGGATACAGAAAAGGCCCATGTTTATGTAAGATGGTGCTTCTTTTTTGCAGTCATGGAAGTTTTGGGCCTTAAAGTTAACATGGACAGTTGGACTTAATGACTGGTACCTGTAGTGCTGTTAATCCGTATATGATACTTTTTGGTTAAGATATGCATGATTTTTACTGGAAATCACCTATTGCTTTACATTGCACAAAAACGGTGTGCATTAAATGCAGGCAACTAATGGCATCAAAGCTGTTCTTCATTTTTGTCAACTTGAATCAAGCGTTAAAGCCACTTGGGCACCATCTGTTTGAGAGATTGTCACATTTAGAGGAAATGGGAACATCAAACAAATCCTGCTGTCGCTCCTATTTTGATGCTCTCGTTAAATTACTCAGATACAATCAAATCACATCTTTTCAAATTAATGGCACCTCTGAGTCCCTTTCAAGTGAGCTCTATTTAATGCGCAACAGACCTGATGTAGAGCAGGTGTCATTTAGGTTCATATTTAGTTGCTTCGGTTGGCTTGGCAACACTCAAAAGGCATATGGGTAAGTATTATGCAAGAGCATGTTTTGGAAGGGTACTCTGAATGGCACTTTATTTTATTGTAAAGAGCACAATATTGTATTTGGTTTTCCAAACATTCACCATTAGAAAATTTAAAGACAAAACCAAATCCCTGTTGAATTCAGTAAATTGGTGATAAAAAAATTGTTTGTTTTACAGATTGTCAGCTGGGCAGAAAAGTGTTGTTGGATATTATTCATGGCACCTGTGTGTTCTGTTAAAATGGATCAGAATTCATTGTGTCTGTACATTTTCTGAATTTGTTTTTCGGATGTGAAATTATAATTTGTCATTTGGATCTGGCAAATTTTGCTCCTTTTAAAGGGACACTATAGTCACCAGAACAACTACAGCTTATTGAATTTGTTCTGGTGAGTAGAATAGCTCCCTTCAGGCTTTTTGCTGTAAACACTGTCTTTTCAGAGAAAATGCAGTGTTTACATTACAGCCTAGTGATAACTGGCCACTCCTCAGATAGCTGTTGGAGATCCTTCCTGAGTCATGGCTGCCTAAAATGCATCCAAACATTCAGGGTCTCCTCCCACTGCTGGCAGACACTGAACTTTCCTCATAGACATTCATTGATTCAATTCATCTCTATGAGGAGATGCTGATTAGCCAGAGCTGTGTTTGAATTGTGCTGGCTCTGTCCCTGATCTGCCTCCTTGTCAGTCTATGGGAAAGCATTGTGATTGGATCAGGCCACCACTTCTGATGATGTCAGAGGTCAGCAGAAGTTCACATGCAGAGGCAGCAGCTTCAGACTTGAATACAAGTAAGATTTTACTATCTTTAGGAAGGCAAAGGGGGGGCCAAGGAGGCTAGATAATGGGTTTTAACACTATCTGGTCAGGAATACATGTTTGTGTTCCTGACCCTATAGTGCTCCTTTAATCATTTAGACTAAAGAGCTTGCTATAGTGTTCATCTTCCAAGTTTCACATTCTTTATTTCCCAAGTCCTAAATATTTCTGAAACTTTTAGATATTTTGTATCAAGATTTTAATAACTTTATTTAACGTTTCTCTCTTTTATATTAAACTTATTTGAATAAGACAACTATTTTTTTTTTACTCTATAGCTATCAATTGCTAGAAATATTTTACATTTGCTTTTCTTCCATTTTTTGTAAATATGCTCTCTGTTTAAAGCTGCAGATTGTAATTCATTTGTAAGGTAAATTTAAAAAAAAAATTAATGTAAAAGTGTTGTTTTTTTTTTTTTCTGAAATTGTTTAAACAGGGGACGATCTAATCAATTGTAAATATTGAAAAAATCTTTTCCTAGCATTTCTTTTGAGGGCTATTAACACGCTTGCATGTAAACATTATTTCAATAGTTATAGATGGTTTAGCGTATTCTCTCTAATTCAATGTACGTGTTTCTTTGGAAGACCTTTAGTGACCTTCAATATCCTGTATTCTCCTTGACTCACATCAGATATGTTGTCACAGAATTAATGCAGAGTGACCTCCATAAGATCATCGTCTCTCCTCAGCCTCTCAGTTCAGATCATGTTAAAGTTTTTTTGTATCAGATTTTAAGAGGTAAGTTTTGCTCTAATTTTTATTTACTTTAGCTTCGTTATTTGTTTAAAGGACAACTACAGCTCACTGTAGTGGTTATGGTACCAGGAATGTCTAGGTAACCCCCTCACTTCCAATATAATGACTTCTTACCTGATATCTTCTGTGTGCTGCTTCCACTACCTCTGATGCAGGACTGGGAACAGGACCAAGCTGTTGGTTCTCCTGAGCAGCCTTGCAGGGCAGGGTTAGCACAATGGTTCTTTCCTAAAAATGCAGAAGTGAAGGCAGGGAGAGGTGCCTGCATTCCTTTAAACCTATATGGATTCTAGAACCAGACCACATTTAATACTGTTTTTTTTTGTTTTTTTAGAACACATTTTCTTAGTAGATAACAGTACAAATATATCAATATGTTAAGTTTTGTTACTTAAGTGTTTGGTTTTTCTCTGTGTTCAAAACCGAAGCTCAAATATATAAATTAGGGAAATTTTTGTTCCTTTGTCATAACAAAACAAGTATTGCTGTCAGATTATGGTTTTAAAGGAACACTATAACATTAGGAATACAAACAAATATTCTTAACGCTATGGTGACTTGCTTACTTCTCATCCTTCTTATACTTGCTTTCTCTGCTGCCAGACCCACCTCCTCGGCTGTGATCCTCAATCTAATCCAATGCTTTTCCATAGAAAGCTTTGGGAGGTTACTGTGCATGCGCTGTAAAATTCTATGCTGCACCAATGAAATGGTATCTATGAAACCATCTGAATACATATTGGGGAAGAAGCGCCTCTAGTGTAAAATATATTTATAATATATTTTCTCAACTTTGCTATTTTAACTTGTAGATTTGAAAGTTCCTTGTAATCTTTTCTTCCAATTTTCCTATTGTGCACTGTATTGTTACTACACATACTACATTACATGTATTGTGCAGCCAACAATTTTTTTCTATCATGTTTCAATTTCTTTCATTGGTCTTAAGGTCTGAAGTATTTGCATTCAGCTGGCATCTTACATCGAGACATTAAACCAGGGAACCTACTTGTGAACAGCAACTGTGTTCTTAAGGTAACTTTCTAATCGTTTTGGTGGGGCAGGGGTGGGGGGGGGGGGGGGGGATTAAAATTTACTAATCTGAAAGTAGGAGAACCTGTATAGGCAAAGTACATGTGTCTGAAAATACGTGCTAAATATAAATGTGATACTTTAAGAACAGTTGTTTTTGTGAAGCTTGGGTGGGCCCTAGTTTATATGCTGTGGTTCTTCCTTACTTAAACCATGATTTAATATGTAGTGTAGCGTTCAAAGTATGCCAGAAAAGCTTTGTAGCCTCCCAAGCACATAAGCAATTAAATGGAATAGAATATATAGTCTGTCTTCTTTGTGTTTCTGTGGATACAATAAACTTAGTACAAAGTAATTTACATATGATGTACATAGATTTATATATCTTTTATTTATAAGTGTTTTGTTCCTAAAAGTGGTCCGAATTACTACAAGGGGGAGGGTCACCATGGAAACCAGTGGATCCAGCAGGTGCATTCCATTGGGGACTTCATCCCTCTTACATTTTTGCACCAGTTTTTAGAATAGAACACTTTCAGAGTTATTCACTAAAGTGAGAATTCAAGGTTAATTCGACGTGAATCTCAAATTCTCTAAGGTTAAAATAGTCGGCTATGCTTTACATGTGAAGAATCTTGACCCCAATGCCAATGCAGATTTCAAAGAATGGGAGGGGCGGGGCCGGGCCGCCGGGCCGACCGGAGGCCACCAGCAAGAGCTCCGGCTATGAGCCTGTAAAACAGACACAAAATACCGATCCACAACGCTAGAAAAATGGATCCTCCAACATTAGTGAACAGGGTAGGACTTCGGCTATCACCGACTACCCTCATAAGACCCATCGCTTACCGGGTGAGCAGAGATGGCCATCCACGGCCTACAAGCGGATGGGAGCCTGCATGCAACAATGACCTAAACTTGCGGTTATAACACAATCGCAGGTTTTGCCTACCAGCCTCCAACTAAGCTAACCTGGTAGATAGCTATTAACCAACCAATGTGCTTAGAATAGAGGTGCCCTATCTGTTATACACGCTGCCTACTCAGGTCATGTCTTACGTTCAACATAATTTCTCAACTTGCACTATAATGTTAGGCCAGAGGGCAAATGTAATCCGAATTTCCACATATTGCAGCAAACATTATGTGAACTTCCAGATTAAGATTCAAGCCAGCAGACAATTTGTATTATTTATATTATTGGGCATATGCAACTTATGCTCACATACTGTAACCTTCCCGCCTTACCAGGCATCGACTGTGTTAATTTGATCAATAATACGCCCAGTGTTACATCCCTCTGACGTATCATTTCAATGCGAATGAGCTGTCTCACTAATACAAATATATGCTGCCCATCATAATATTTTCTAAAACAAGGGCTAAGATGTTAGGCTAGAGGGCAAGTGTATCCCAAGTTTAACATATTGCTGTTAACTTTATTTGAATTCTTAGATTAAGCTTAATGCTTGCAGATAATTCGAATTACTAATACCGTTAATTGTATGCAACCTCTGTTCATATACTTAAAAATTTTCGCCTAACCAGGCATTGGCCGGTTTAATTTGATTTATAATACGCTTTGTGGTAAAAGCCTCTGACGTACGTTTTCGATGATTTGCTTGCATCCCCTGCGTGGGATGACTGCTCATTAAATGCACCAATAAAACAGATTTAAAACAGATTTCAAAGAATGTTGTTTCTACTCATCCAGTGACACCTCTGACTCCATGATGATTCTGTAAATGTATTCCTGGTTACCAGGAAGTGGGTATAAATAACTAACTTTCTTTCCCTTTGTTTTGGTACCCATAATTTATTAAACTATGTATGTTTTTCTTCTCCCAGGAACCCCTGCTCTAATTTGCATAGCTTAAAAAGAGCGTATCATGCATAGATTTCATTCTAAAGTGTGTCCTCTTTGTATATTGTCATTGACTTGGAAGTGACGCTGTTTCTTTTTCCTCTGAGGGATGGTGTTAAGTTTATTTTATTTTTGATTATGCTCTAATAATCAACCCCTCTGTTCCTGTGCGTCCAACTTCTCTGGTTACAATTACATGCTTGTTATTCCACCCATTCTTAAGAGCTACAGAATTTGTTGGCGCTATATAAATATAATAATGTAAAAATATATATATTTTACAGACACATACTTACTATGCAGTGTTTTTTTTTCCACCTGTCACCACTGAATGTTTTTTTTTTCCAAGTCTATTTTAATTTGCTTACTATGCAGTTACTGTACAAAGCCACTTCAGTCATCAGATCAAATCGAAATAAAACTGTGTGTATGGATACAGACACAAACATGTGCCCATACACAATCTTCAGCAAATGTAACTTTATTATGTTTAAACCTCCTACCATTAGCAAAAGTTCATGACCATAGATCAGAAATGTCCCAGAGCAACAAAACTGGCTGCTTCTAGCTTTGAGGCCTTTAATGCCTAATCCACATGTGTAGCTATAGAAACACAAATTTACAATGTAATGCTTGCGCGGTTCAGTAGCTAACCATAGGCAAAACACAGGAGACCCAAATGAAATGACCTCATTGTGCTTTGTAAAGTGTACTTTATCAGATCAGATTAGAGGTGGCACAATCATGTAAAAGTCTTCAATAATTAGGTCATAAAGAGCCTGCTTTAAAAGGGTATGTTAAATAGTATGAGATTATTGCGTAGTAGGATATTAAGGTTTTTATTGACTGAATGCAAGAGAATAAAAACTGTGAGGTGAGGGATTTAGAAAATGCACATTAGTCATCACTTCTCATATCCCTTGTGGTCGGATTTCTGTTGTGTCATCGCCTGGATGCAATGTGAAAATAGTATCTGAAGTGACAGGAAGCATGGCCAGTACAACAAAGCGGCTGCTGTCCTTTTAGGATGTTTAGGCTTCAGCCATTTGTACCAAACTTAATTTTAGACTGTATCGTACTGATCAGTGCAGCCTTGTATGCTCATCTGATGTCGAAATTAGAAAGACTCTAAATCATTGGATGTCTCTAATAAATAACTGTGTCTGTGGCCTTGCCTGTATTTTGCCTTGGAAAAAAAAATTTTCTTAAATAAAAAGTATTGAGCGCATTGTGCGTGGCATTTTCACTTCTCGACGCAGCCATTTAAACAGTAATAGCATAGACTTTGCTAAAAGGAGAGCAAACAATAAAGGACTGAACATAAAATGAATTGTACCTTTCATGTCTTTTTATAGTCATTGGATGAGGTCTTTAGTCAGGAGCTATTAAATAACTCATCTGTGTTAAATATCCTTTTGGTTCTGTTCACACTAAGCCTGAAACTGAAGCCACCAGGCTATCTCAGTTCAGCTGCATTGGAGTGAATTGCAACTATTAGCCACTTCCCTCCTTACAATATGAATACAAATATCTATTTTCATTGGATGTATATTACAAAGTAATGCAAACGGGACTTTAGCCCATGAAGCCCTAATTGCCTTTTGCTCCAGTGCGGTCTTTCACCCTATAAAGAAACCCATTTCTATGCCAGATTTTCATCCCTGTAGAAAAGGAAACATAGTTACATAGTTACATAGCTGAAAAGAGACTTGCGTCCATCAAGTTCAGCCTTCCTCACATATGTTTTTTGCTGTTGATCCAAAAGAAGGCAAAAAAACCCAGTTTGAAGCACTTCCAATTTTGCAACAAGCTAGGAAAAAAATTCCTTCTTGACCCCAGAATGGCAGTCAGATTTATCCTTGGATCAAGCATTTATTACCCTACATTGAAAGATTATATCCTTGAATATTCTGTTTTTGCAAGTATGCATCTAGTAGCTGTTTGAACATCTGTATGGACTCTGATAAAATCACTTCTTCAGGCAGAGAATTCCACATCCTGATTGTTCTTACAGTAAAAAAACCTTTCCTTTGCCTTAGACAAAATCTTCTTTCTTCTAGTCTAAACGCATGACCTCGTGTCCTATGTAAAGTCCGGTTTGTGAATAGATTTCCACATAACACAGTTTGTGTGTGTTTGCATTTTAGTAGTGGTGAAGATGCCTGCAGCATGCAAAATCTCATACAGTAAAGATGTGCAGTACATTTCAGTGGTAGTCAAACGTAGCTAGATTTTTACATTCTGCAACCCCACCCAGCCTGAATAGTTCATCAGCTTTTGGGATGACAAAGCATTCTAAAAGTCCTAGTTCTACAACAGTGTAAAAAAAATAAAACAAACAGAAAAAAACGTACCTGTGGCTGCCGTGCCTATATGGTCATTGTACTATGTATGGCCAATTCCAGAAGGCTGCTTTCCCAGAAATCTGTGTTCTGTATTAATCGGCATAAATCCAATATTTACAGAGGAAAAATGGATTTACATGTCTCTGCACATTTGAAGCAGACCATCAGATCAGTCAGTTATGTTTTTAGATAAACCTCATTTAAAATGCCACATAGAGGGAGTAATAGAGCTCAGTAAAGGATGTTTTGGCAAACAACACAATTTTATGAAAACATTGCTTTTGAATGCAGTACCCCTTCAAAGAATGGTTTGTTCAAATTGAAATATTCTATCACTGGTCATTAAGAGGTTAATAAAAAGCAGGGGCATCAAATAATATCCTAAATATAAGTTTTTTTTTTTTCTTTTAAGGAGAGGAAAATAAAGTGATCAAGAAATAGATTTAAAATACTTTCCTGATTAAATATTATTTTTAACGTTATTTTTAGCATATTTTGTGAAGAAAATGAATTAAGCATTTCCCCAAATCCTCTCATTCACGATACTTGCCAAACCTTTTCTTAATGACGCATGTGACCCTGAACTTCCTAGGAAATAGAAAAACAGCCTGACAAGTTTGTATTGGATTGATTCCATGTCGGAACCTGGCTTTCATATCTTGTGGTCGTTTAGAATGTCATTAAACACGTAGATGACCCTCTATAATTAAAACCGTTCTGTCACAAAAAATAAATTTTATCTCATCTTCTTGCTCCCTGTGTTTAAATCTTTTTTTTTTTTTTTTTTCTTTCAAGCGAACTCTAGTTCACATACAAAACATAAGAAAAATGTAGGGACTACTTTTCCTCCTGTGCAATAGTAAAATTGGCAAAACTTAACAATGGTCTACGCTTAAAGAGACACTCCAGACCCATAAAACACTTTATCTTGCTGAAAAGCTTTGTGTGAAGAGTGTGTCCTCCCCACCCCCCATTTTGCAGAAAGTGCAGATTTTAACAGAAATGTACACTTTTGTGCATTTACCTGGTTATACCCCCTGGCTGCCAACCAACTTCCTTGTTTAGCTCAGTGAAGCTAAACTCAAAAGGTTGCCAAAGGCACCAGACAAGAGAAATGCATGTTTTGCACACTGTTTTAAGTATAACCCCAATGATAAATAATTAAATGCATGTTTGTGTCCATTGGGCTATATCTACTATACAGTGATTTTTATTTATTTTGTATTTCGGTAGTGGTGTGTCCCTTTAAGCAAGGCCTTGCTAAGAAGACCTGGGGAGAGCTTTTCTCTACATTTGGTGCCATGGACTGTTTTTTGCATATTTGTGAAGGCTTTGTATTCTTCCACAGTATCTGGTTAAATAAGCACTGAAATAATTAGAACTGTAAGCAACGTTTTGTGATATCTACAACAAAAGTGTTATGGAAAACACATATGACCTCTGTTGGCAGCAAAATTATAAAATAGCAATATTTTTGTGACTAATACATTTTTGTTTAATTTGGCTTTTATTTATTTTGTTTTCAGATTTGTGATTTTGGATTGGCAAGGGTTGAAGAACCTGATGAATCTCGTCATATGACTCAGGAAGTTGTCACTCAGTATTATCGGGCACCAGAAATACTAATGGGGAGCCGTCACTACAGCAATGCCATTGACATCTGGTCTGTAGGATGCATCTTTGCAGAGCTGCTTGGAAGAAGAATATTGTTTCAGGCACAAAGTCCAATACAACAGGTAATGGTGATGGTTGTAATCACAGAAGTGGTAATCCTACAACTTTCCAATGCTAGTACTGTTTTTAATAGAGCTGTAATATTCTCAGAGCATGAGGGACTATCTTCTCACTGTATTTCAACTGGTTGTACAAATACTATAAATGAGTCCATCAACATCTCTTCTTACAGAAGGGCTTACAGTGTGGGGAGGGGGCAGGGAGAGAAAGGGTTACAGTGTGGGGAGAGGGGCAGGGGAAAATGGGGTTACAGTGTGGGGGGAGAGGGGGAATGTGTCCTACCTTTGGTCCAGTGTCTCTCCCTGGTGGTCAGGTGGGTTACACCTCTGGTCTGCAGCTCCACTGGGTGCAGAGCTGCAGACCACGTGATAGAAATCTCGTGAGCTCTGAGTGTTGCCATGGTAACACCCTGGGTGATCGCGAGATCTCTATCACATGGTCTGTAGCTCTGCACTCGGCGGAGCTGCAGACCGGAGTTGCTGGGGTCTTTCTGGGCAGACTGATTGGAGGGGGCCGGCGGCATACATTGCAAGCCGCCAGGCTCCCTCTTGGTGTCAATGACCGAGGGCCTGACCAAATCAGTCTCACCGACTCCTAGGTCCCCGGCGGCCCTGGAGGTGTGGGTCAGCGCGACTCACTGGGAATCACCCGGCGATCCACCAGTGGGTCACGACTCACACTTTGGGAAACCCTGCTCTAGGGAATTAGAACTGCGAAATTTAAACACCCCAAAAGATAAAAAGATATGTATACAGAGCACGTCACATATCTCCTAACACGTTTTGTGCTAAAATGAGCACTTATTTATAGGACTAATTAGAACTGAATGTTCACTGGATGTTAAAGTATGAGTGTTCTCCCTTCACAGTAAGTATGGGAACTGTTCGCTTTACAAATAAAGCAAGGGAACTCCATTCCCATGAGTGCCGTCTGCACTAGAGCCTTGTGTTTTTGTTTTTTAAATTCAGAACCATACTGCAGTGATGACCTCATCAGTAAAATATTTCCTGTAATCAAAGGAAATTACGCACAAATAATAATTGGCTCTGTATGGTGTAGGGTTCCTGATCTCAGATATCCATGTTCCTGTTCTCCTAGATTAGGGGAAGTAACACGCTAAAGCATTGCATGTATGTATGTGTGAGTATAATTTTATTTATATATATATATATATATATATATATATATATATATATATATATATATATATATATATATATATATATATATATATGTATAAATTTGTATAACTTGTGCGTGTGTATGTTAATGTTGGCTGATGTGGATCAGATTCTGTTACACTATATACAGCACATCTTATCAACAAAATTGTATGTCAAACATTGACTGTTAAAAGATTAATTACATTTTGCATAACCTGCTCGTTAGTGTTGGACCAATTGCACACTTTCCTTCACCTAAAATATCAAAGTACTTAAGCATTTGTTCCGGCTGTGATTTCTCATGCATTTGTTTGGAGGTATAGAATAGGAGACTTTGAAATTAGATCAAAGATTCCAGATTGCATTTGTACAATTGCTGAGTACTTTTGATCTGTCACTTATTAGGCTTCTTAGAAACATTCTAAAAATGGAGAAAGGTACTGGCTAATGAACTCCTTGGTATAGGGATTCAACTATGCTCTCTCTGACTATAAAAGTGTTTGCACATGAAATTGAGCATTGACTGTTGTCTGACTTAGAGAGATTTGCTAAGTAGAAATAGTTTCTTGACAGCTAAAATCTTTTCTGATGCAGAAGTCTTTCTTGTCTTGGATATTCATCTTAACCTTTTAATCAAAGTAATTATTTGTTATGCTGCCAGATGTAAAGATGAAATTAAGTTGTTAACCCGTAGGAGATTAGTTTTGCACATATGAGATTTTTTGACGGTGCCCTGATTCCTTTTTTGTGCTTTATGTACACAGACGTTAACATTTACATTCTAAATTAGATCATTTACGAAATGTAGCAAGACTAATTACCTGATTTCTGTTACAATGCGTGAAAATTCCCAAAGCAGTGAAAAAATTCTACTACTGCTGTTATTTTGTGACTCTCCTATGACACCCAAGCCCTTTTCAATAAGATCTTAATTGCAGGGTATTCAGAGGCATTCTCTGGGAATGCAGCCTGACCATTTTCAGACTTGGAAAAAGGAGAATCGTCCATAGGGCAATATATGCCAGGAAACACAGGCTAATGCCAAGCACCCAAGGCAGTGCAGGCAGTGAGTCATACTTTGGCCACAGCTAGTAATATAAAGCATGTATGGGCTAAACATGGACACATTCTTTACAAATAAAGTCTTTAGTTTCTGTCTAATTTTTGCAAAAAAATAACAACCATTTTGGTTACCCTTTGTGTGTGCAATGTGGTGAAGCTGAGGGGTATAATAATGGGTATCATTTCTGTAGGTGCTTGCATATTTGCGAAAGTAAGAATTCATGTATTTTCAGTAATTACATGTGCATCCTTGATTAGGGATTGCCTAGCCGTAATGTTGTTTTTACAGATGTTGATAGATACAGCTCTGAAGTTATAAGGGCACTAAAGCATTTTTTGATTGAAGGGATCTCTGATTTTCTCTGGGTAAAGAAATGGGATGGTTACATCATGCAAATCTGCTAAATACAGTGGGACCTCGGTTTACAAATGCCTCGGTTAACATAATTTTCGGTTTACAAATGAAAATCCATTAAAAATAATGCCTCAGTTTACAAATTTTTTTAGCAATACAAAGCAAGTTTTCCCAGGATGCATTGCGCCTGGGAGGTTTATAGCGCCGCCCCCGTGCAGGCTGGAGTCTGTGGGTAGCACGTGGCGTCGAGTGTGGAGGTGTTGGAGCGGCTTTTGCATCAAGTTTTGGAGCCATTCTGGAAATTGTTTGCAGTTGTTTTGGGACTTTTTGGTGCATTTCTCAAGCTGTGGAAAGGTAGGGAGCTGAGCTTCGTCGTTTGCATGCCTTTTACTGTGTGTTCTGCATTGTGGGTTGGTTTCTATGCCAGCTCATTTTGACTTTTTTCTGACCTCTAGAACGGTTTAATTGGTTTTCACTGCATTCCTATGGGAAACCGCGTTTCGGTTTACAAATGTTTCGCAATAAGAAACGTCCCGGAGAACGCATTAAATTCGTAAACTGAGGTCCCACTGTATATACTTTAAACAGACAAGGTGGGGCCTCAAAGGAATCCGTGTACACGGGGAGCATTGTATATGCACAAGGGGACTGGAACATAAGCACAGCTCACCTTTACAATTCCTTAAAACCATTAAATGTATAGTGATGTAACTACACAGGAAACTGGACAAACCATTTATAAAGCTGCAGAAGAGAAAGGGATTGGAAAACGCCAATGTGAATTGTTCTATCCAGTAGCTTTAACACCGTGCATAATAAACTGTACATTATAAGGGAAAGGCATGTTTGAGTATTATAACACTGCACAACCAACAAGATAGATCATAACTGTACACATTAATATTATTAGTGTGCACATTCATGGAACATTCTTCCTCATACTTTCTGAATGACTTGAGGTATTAGCATAATGATTTAATGCGAAGATCTATTGTATTGTTATTTTGCTACTACAAGTCCCCTAAATGTACAAAATTGATTATAATCTGAATCATCCTTAGGTGTGCATGGATAGTACAAATCCCCCACTTGATAAATTCTTGCACTGTCTACCTATCTATTTCTATATTCTTTTTTTGGTACATCTGTGCATCTTGATTTGTTTTGTTTTTTAACATGTCTTATTGAAAATAGGACTGGATCTTATTGTATGACGGATAATTTTTTTATACACCAGATGTTTTTTTTGTTTGTTATTTTGCACCCCCCTAATAAAGATTTTTAAAAAAAAAATCAAATATCCTTAAAGGGACACTAGTCTACAGAACTACTACAGCTTAATGTAGTGGTTCTGTATCATGTCCCTGCAGAATTTTCAATGTAAATGCTAAGGCAGTGTTTACATTGCTGCCTAGGAACACCTCTAGTAGCAGTCGCTCAGACGGCCACTAGAGGTACTTCCTGCACAGTGTGCAGCACTGACATTCAGTGTCTCCACCCTCTGAATGAAGGCACTGAACGTTCCCCCATAGAGATTCATTGATTCTCTATGAAGAGATGCTGATTGGCGCAGCACAGCGTTTTGCCGCGCATGTGCAAAAGCCTTCCAATGCTTTTCTATGGGAAGGACAGCGCGACCCCTGTGGCATTGCAGAAACGTTAAGTAAAATCACCTTTTTGACACGGATGGGAGCAGTGCTTGTAACCTATAATGCCACATCAGGACTATAGTGTCAGGAATACAAACATAACACAACTATAGTGTTCCTTTAAGGCGCAAAATATTTCTAGTTCTTTACTAATGGTTAATTAAAATAAATAATCAAATAAAAAAAATCTCTGAAACAGCTTAAAGTGGAGTTGATTTTTATTTTTTTATTATTGTGATGAGTGTGTAGGTAAAGATTAAGGCACATCATTGTCACTGCATCGTCCTCCAAATTGAAATCATAGCATTTAAAGAACGTTCGGCTTTAAAACCTGCTTCACAATTGTTAGAGAAAATCCTTTCATCCTCGGATATGCTTTCCTCTATGACTACAAGCTGCTGCAGCAGAATGTTCTTGTGACCCTCTTTAATTGACATTTCAAGCCCTGTCGTTGAAAAGCTTATTTATAATTTTAATAAACCTACTGTAATTACCGGCATTGGCGATAGGAACCTGCCTGTAAATTTGAAAACACTCTTGATTATCTAAGCAGGAAACTGCTACACTGGATTTCCTGGAAAGTGCGGCAATTCACCATTACAAGCGGTATTAATTTTCTTTTTTACTACTTCAAAAGAACATGATACCCAGGTGAATTATTATTTTTCTGAGCATGTCACACTGAGCAGTTTTCCAGCAATTACTGCTCTCAGGGGAGAATTTGTTCCGATTAGTACTTCAGCTGCAGCATTCACAGCAATCCCTTGGCAAGCTTCGAGGACCAGGTGCACAAAACCCCTACTGATATGTGTTGAATTATACCCTTTGCTCTGCTAGACAGGTAGGGAAGTTTGCTTGTTGATGACCTGAATTCTTTAGAACCTTCATGGTTAACCATTGGTTGTGGACTAAGTTTCCCATGATGCTAAGCCCGAGAAAAGGCTTACTTTTAGCTTCGGGGAAAAACTGTCCCCATCGTTATGCATCACTGCTTTAGTATTTCCTGTGGATTCGTTTCCACACCTGCTTGGCATGGACATACTATACCAATCCTAAATCTTTAAGTTTATAGTTTCTGGAATTGGCATTCTCCTAGAATACAAATCAAGCCACAGTAAACCCTTATGAATAATGAAATGTGGTTGGTCGGTGTCCGTGGATGGAATTATCAGCTGTACAAATATAATTTAATATAATTTGACATAAGGACAGATATAGATGATCTTTCTGGTTTGCCCATTCATTGTGAAGGTATGCCTGATCTTCCCAGTTCTTCTTGAACACTATATTCTACTGTGCTCTCTTTTTGCTGAGTCACACTTTTCCTAAACTGTACCACAACTGTACAATTGACAACCTTGTTCTAGTACAATGAATGTATCTAGCTTGTGTATTCTTAGTCCACGCAGACTGATTATTCACTTAAAGGAACACCACAGTGTCAAGAAAATAACCATGTATTCCTGACACTGATACCTGTGCGTTTGTTTAGGTTCCATGGCCCCTCGCAGATCGCTCTGAAAAAGTGATTTTACTTATTTATTTTTTTCCCACGCTGCTACTAACTCCACCTGGTCCCGCCTCTTTGGCTGAGATCATTAATTTTAAAGATCTTAGCCAATCCCAAAAGCATTGGGAGGCCATGGCACATTTGTGGCCAATCATCATCTTCTCATAGAGATGCATTGAATCAATGAGGAACTTCAACGTCTCCATGGAGACAGTGAAGACGCTGAATGCCAGTGCTGCACATTGAAATAGAGGAGGGAGAAGGCGATCGAGAGCGGGGACACAGAGGCTTCCCCTTGCAGGCACGCCGCCTGTAACGGAGAAGATCATTACTTCTGTCATAAGTGTGCAGTGCGTTCTAATGGCAAATGTAATCGTTGCACAGAATTGGTATAGGGCAGCCCGGAACAGAGTTCCTGGCTGCCGAAGTCATATGTACAAAGACGTGCTACTAGCCCCTGGCAATATAGTGCAAATATCTCTGTATATGCAGCAGTTCTGCTTGAAGCTCTGCACATACAGATTCCTGACACCCTGACCCCTTCTAAAAGCAGACCTGGTCATGGTGGTTTGAGTAACACTTCCAGTCCTGAATATGTATTAATTTAGATTATTTTCCTCTTATACTTGTATACTTTTATATCCAAATATTCCAGTCCCTGCATTCTACTAGCATTTATGATATTTCTGTAAACTGTTCGACATTTTTTGTACGGGACTCAAATCAATGGAAAATAGAATTACTTGGGGGGAAAAAAACCTTCGCTTTTGTTAAGGGAGCACCAGGTTTCTTTTGAAACAATGATTTCCAGTAACAGCATAGTTAAGTTAATTTGATGATTGATGAGTGAGTTTAATAATGTTTTTTTTGTTCCTGCAGTTGGACTTAATCACAGACTTGTTGGGAACACCGTCACTTGAAGCAATGAGGACGGCTTGTGAAGGCGCTAAGGCACATATACTCAGGGGTCCTCATAAACAGGTAATATTTTTATTTTTTAATTATTATTACTATTATGGGTATTTGAGTCAATTCTATGACTTCTTAAGCATAATACACATCAATTTAAGTATTCTTCAATATAAATAAAATCAAAACACCGAGAACACTAAGACCAGAGTCCTATCTCAGTTCTCAAACTAGTTTTAGCTGACTTGTATCATTACGGACAGACTTTATAACATTTACATATCAGACAGCAGTGTTTTGTGGAAAGCCACACTGAAGACTGCTTCCAGATAGACTTTATAGATTGCTCATCCTAAGTGGTTCTGTCAAGCCCAACCAAAAAAAGATTGTAAGATCTTTATGAAATACTCACATTTACTGTATTTTGAATTTCAGAGAAATTCCAACGCAGTAAAAAACAAACAAAAAACATATCATTTACAAAGTGTGGAGCTACTCAAATCAAGATTTATCAATTTACCCAGCAATCATAGTTACATAGGCTGAAAAGAGACATGTGTCCATCAGGTTCAGCCTTTCTCACGTCTGTTTTTGCTGTTGATCCAAAAGAAGGTAAAGAAAAACAATTCTGAAGGTCTGTAAAAAAAAAAAAAAAAAAATCAAACAAGGAAAAAAATCTTCCATGACCTCAGAATGGCAGTCAGATTTCTCCTTGGATCAAAGGCGGTTACCCCACATATTAAAAATGATATCCCTGAATATTACGTTTTTGCAGGTATTCACCCAGATGCTGTCTAAACATCTATATAGATTCTAATAAAACCACATCTTCATGCATAGTATTCCACATCCTTATTGCTCTTATCGTAAAAACCCTTTCCTTTGCCTTAGACTAATTTTCCTTTCTTCCTGTTTAAACCCACACGCTTATTTCCTGTATATAGTCTTGTTTATGAATAGATTTCCAAACCATGGTTTGTATTGGCCCTCAATTTATTTGTGTAATGCTGTCATATCTCCTCTGATGTGCCGTTTTTCTTAACTAAGCAGATTTGTTAAGCATTCTTCACAACATCCTTCTTTAAAATAGGTGTCTAAAACTGCACAGCATATTCAAAGTGTGGTCTTACTATTGATTTCTAAATAGGCAAAGTTATATTTTCATTCCTAGGATAATGCCCCTATTTTATCACAATACCTTACTGGGTTTAGCAACTGCTGCTTGACATTGCACATTGTTGCCTAGTTTGTTGTCTATAACAATACCCAAATCCTTCTCGTGTGTTGTTATCCCTAATTCACTACCAGTTGCTTGTGCATTATTTACCCTTATTGCATAGCTCTGCATTTATCTTCATTAAATCTCATATGCCATTTAAATGCCCAGTCCCCCAACCAATCTAAATCTCTCTGCAGCAAAGTAATATCCTGCTTATATTGTATTACTTTGCAGAGGTTTGTGTCATCTGTAATTACTGAAACATGACTTTCAATGCCTATTTCAAGATCATTTCTATAGAGGCTGAATAGAAGCAGTCCCAAAACAGAACCCTCATGGCCACCACATGCCACTTTTGTCCAGCTTGAAAATTTACCATTAATGACAACTCTCTGGTACTCTATCTATATTTAAGCCAATGGTCTACCCAAGAACAAGTATTTTCATCTAGATTAATTTATTTCAATTTGAAGACTATCCTATTGTGTGGACCATATCAAATGCCATGACAATACACCCTGTTCTATACTACTACAACTTACTGTAATCACGTTCGTTTGACATTACCTGTGCTTTTTATAAAACAATGCTGATTATTGCAAATAACAATGTTCTTTCCAATGAATTCCTGAAAAATATCTATACACTTTCATTTTTGATTTTTGTTTTTAGAATTCATGTGCTTTTAAAAAATGTTGGGGTTTGGTTTTGCTCACTTTCTAGTTTAGCCCCTCTAATTGCACTTGTGACTCCAGTTGCATCATTGAAAACACCTCCTGAAGGTTTGCTTACCTGTCCCGATTCCATACCTCCCAGTGCAGGGAGGTACGATACAAGACTAAACTTTAATCTGTGTTTAGTGCCGTTTTGGCTGTCCGTGTATATTTACAATGATATGCTCTTTGAATGGATACCATGTCATAATTTCATGGCAGATGTCCACAAATGTGCAAGTGCTTTCCCCAGTGTGCTCCTGTTCTTAGTTGGAATAGTGGGATATACTTCCATAGCTATATAGCAGTACTATGCATGTAGTGGAACATTTTAACTGGCACTGGTTGAGAAAAAAAAAACCTTTGCAACAAAATCTCCAGCCTGAACTGGTCCTAGACTGTGTGGAATGAGTCAGTTGATATACCAGATATAAAGCTTGCTACACGTGTGTTTTTGAATTCAAAACTTTCTCCTTATTATTCTTGCCTAAGGAGTCTGTCCTTCCAATTTATTCAGGGGCTGGCTTCCATAAGCCTTTATAGCTTGAGGCCTTGGTACACACAAATGTTTTCTCTCTAATAAATGGCCCTCATCTTGTTCCCATCACGTTAGTCAAAGGGACAGTAAAGCCTCCTAACAAATCAAGGTTATATTCAGTGCTGTGTTGATGCTTTATCTCTAACAACATTTTATAGCTTTTGGCCTAAATAATAAACTGTATTATTTCTTGCACAATTTAGTATAGTTTTTGCCAAAAGAAACCAAATGTAAAATACTTATCCATATTCAAAAAGAGAAAATGAGGACTGAAATAAAGAAAAAATCCCACTCAGTGGGTGTAATCCAATCTCGTTCTCAGTTATATACCTCCAATTGTAAGTGTCACATGTAGAGAAGGGGGGGGGGGGGGGGGGAGAGGGAAGGGGTTTTTTGTTTTAAGCCTTTATTACAGTATAATAAAAATTAGCAACTAGTTTCCCAATAAGTAATAGAACCTGAAAGGTGGGTAAGTAGAGTATAGTCAACGTATTTTAGTTCGTGGAGCAACAGGTATGTCCAGGATGCAAATGCCTGGATAGGTAGTGGATGGGAGGAACGATAGTAGGAGGGGAGAGGGAAAGGGGGTATCTATATACCGAAGTATAGAGAGATGTCTGGTAGCGGTAGAGGTAGCTCAGGGGTCAATTGGAGGTATATAACTGAGAACGAGATTGGATTACACCCACTGAGTGGGATTGTTTTCTTTATTTCAGTCCTCATTTTCTCTTTTTGCTTTTGACTTTGTTTGGGGTCAAGCCCCTCTATACCTCTGGTAACCTACTCGGAGCCTGTGAAGCTAGCTAGTCTACTTTCACTTCCTCCTCCTCTTGATCTACTTATCCATATTCTCCATCTTAGCCCCACTCTTTAGTCTCACATCTTAATTCTATAATGCTTTTGTTTTTTTATTTTGTAATCACATACCCAGGTACAACACCATAAGTCCTCCATTTTTTTTCTCCAAAAACACGTATATATGTAATCAGAAAGCACAGAAAGTTTTCTGGCACATTATTCTTGCTCATTATTTTTGCATATAATTCTAGTTATATGTATTCTGCATTTAAAAATGTGTGTTCACTTCCAGCCTGTAGCCACCCTCTCCTCTTTTTATTTGTCACAGCTTGAACAACTGTGCTATAACTTATCTTATTGTGCATACTGGTAAATGTAAAAATGCAGAGACACTTGGTTATTCAGATGGTGTATAGATAGTTACTTAGGTGTGCTGTTTGTGTGTGGCCTATACAGCTAGCTTGAGGTTGTCTGCATGTGTCTATGTGGGTATAGAGGCAAAGAACGCGCATAATTGAATACAAAAAGATGTTCACAAATAATTAGAATGGTTAAGACAATTTGTGGGTATCAATGCGGCTTCTGTTAGCATAGGGATAAATCCTGCTTCAAAAATGTTTAGAAAACAGGGAGCAAAAGTACATCATGTTCACTCCAAGACAGGCACAAGGAAGAGGTCTTAGGAATCACTAGGCAGTCATCTGTTTGTAAATGGACACTTACACTGCCTGCCACCAGCCCTGATTTTGTTGGTTTTTCAAAGTGGCTGTTTTGTTTCAAATTGGCACACTAAGTGGGGTTGGAATAAGCTTCCACTGAAGATGTAAGCCTTCAATTTTACATTATGGCTGCGACAGATTTTTCAATAAGACACAGCAAGTATAAATAGATCTAGAATTTAATTTCCTGTTTGAAAAAAAAAAATGCATCTCTAGGTATTTTGTCTACTTTAACTTCATTTTAACAATTTTTGGATATGCTTTATATGCCGTACTGCACCTCTACAGCCTGTAATGAAAGCTGCTGCCAGACTGATTTTCCTCTCTAGTCGGTTCTCTCACACCTCACCCCTCTGCCAGTCCTTACATTGGCTTCCTGTATGCTATAGGAGTCAATTCAAGGTACTAATTCCCACCTATAAAGCACTGAACAACTCTAGCCCCCCTTTATCTCCTCACAGATCCATAGGTATGTCCCTTCTCGGTCTCTCCGCTCTGCCCGTGACCACCTCTTGTCCGTTGTCCGCACCTGTACGGCCAACTCACGCTTGCAGGACTTCTCGCGGGCGGCTCCCTTCCTATAGAATAGCCTGCCTACCCCCATCAGACTCTCCCCTAGTCTTGCATCTAAGAAGTGCCTTAAAACCCGTCTCTTTAGGAAAGCTTATGGCCTCCAAGACTAACCCCTACCTCACATACCTCTCTCTTGCTCTCTCCTAAAGGGCAGCCCACCTTATTTGACTGCAAACTCCTGTCCTAATGTGTTTTACACCCCACCTCCTATAGAATGTAAGCTCGATTGAGCAGGGTCCTCTTCAACCTATTGTTCCCGTAAGTTTTTTGTAATTGTCCTATTTATAGTTAAATCCCCCTCTCATAATATTGTAAAGCGCTACGGAATATGTTGGGGCTTTATAAATGTCAATAATAATAATATATTATATATGGCACAGCACAATAAGCGATGCACTCTGAGGTCTTCAACGAATAAATCAATTTTTGATCAAACATAAGTAGCCTGGTGAAAGAATGAGTCCAACCTTTAATTATGGCAAGAGTTAATAAGATTTTAAAAAGAAAACCAAAATAAAAACCATTACCTTTGTTTCCCCGGTGGGTGGAATCTATGTGAAAAATATTGATCATAATGGCAACAGTTCTGCTCAGTGTGATCAGTACACATAATACCCAGATATCCTCATATTATATCGCACTCAATTAAACATATCCTTAAAAAATATCTCACATAAAAAAAAAATCAAAATATAAAAAAAAATACTAATTATTATCCAATTTTATATTAATACAAAAATATTACATTGAGGCCACTGTTGGAAAAGTAGAGTTTATTCAGCCAAAATATTGACCTGGCAAAAATATTTCCAGGTCTTGACAGACTTTGCAAGGTTTTTAGTTTGGACTGTTTCGACATTATTTTGGACTGAGAATGCCGCGGTTTATTATCTGGTAGGTTCTAAAACTTGCTATATTTAAAAACTGTCACTTTCAAAGGTATATTTTGCAAAGACCCTGAAAGTGACATGCCCACTTATTGAGCGGTGACCCTATGGTGTCACTGAAGGTAATTATACTTACCTTGAGCTTTTCTCTGTGGGTTCCTTGATCTTTTGTATCCACCAGGTGGGAGTCTTCCCTGAAAGGCTTTTTGCCTTAAAAAAGGCAGGCAATTTATCAGTGCACTTGTATTTATTTTCCTACATTTTGCGTGCACCAGTTTTGAAATGCAGCAAGTTTTAGAGCCTCCCAACTACAACGAATACCTTTTTTATATGATTGTGCAATCAGTGATTTCTGTGCATGCTATGTACGCTTCCCTACAATACAGGTACAACCAGGCAGAATATAATTTTCTAATTCTAATACATTGAAGCTTTTTTCAATAAATACCTGGATTTAGTGCAGTAGGTCACGAAGTATGTGGAAAGATTTCAGTTGATCCTAGCACTACCATTACTTTCTATAGGAGAGCTGATTCGTCCAGACTCCTACCCAGTGAGGATCCTTGCTTTTTAGATGTGACCACAACACTGGCTTGTTCATATTAGGATAGAACCTGTGGATGCACTTTTTCCATGCACTTGTATGGCCAAGATTAAGCTTAGTTTTTCCTTGTGACATACTTTGGTTAAGGGGACTGGCTTATCGTGCACGGTTATTTTCAAACTGCCCCCTGTTAGACCCTTTTCATGGAGACAATGACACGGTGGTGGCTGTTGAACAATAACATAGGATCATATGTTAACATCCGTAGACTTTACCTGAGATGCTGTGTTTTCTGAAACATTCTATTGCTACGGCTGTGTTTCTAATGAGTGCAGTTTGAATTACCCCAATGCTAAAATCCGGAATGGCAGATATAATATTACTCATTCTATTACTAATTAGAATACTATTATTAATTGTTATTATAATTACTAGTTAATAATTATTAATAGTACATAGTACTGTAGTAATTAGTAGTAATTATAATTTGGTGTGTCAATAGGGCAAGAGCTGCACTGCTCTACTCCAGTGTGAATTCCGTTCACAAGTCCTGGGAGGAAGTGATCTAAAATAATGTGCCATAGGTTGCTGGCTCCTGCACTAGGAGTACTTCTAATAAGGATGCTGGTTTGTAAAAGGTTGAGAGTGGCAAAACTCATGAATATGCAGTGCAAGTGCACTTAAAGGTACAATAACATTTAAAAGTAGTCATGTAGTTTTAATGTTAAATTGTACCTTATTAGATTTAGGTGGTCTATTACAAATAAATATATATATGTGTGTGTGTGTATATATATATATATATATATATATATATATATATATATATATATATATATATATATATATATAGATATTGGCTCACACATACACTGCCTGGCCAAAAGAAAGTCGCCACCCCAAAAAAGTCACACACTCGAATATTTCCTTGGACTGCCTTTATCTTTGATTACGGCACGCATTCGCTGTGACATTGTTTCGATAAGCTTCTGCAATGTCACAAGATTTATTTCAGTGCAGTGTTGCATTCATTTTTCACCAAGATCTTGTATTGATGATGGGAGAGTCAGACCACTGCGCAAAGCCTTCTCCAGCACATCCCAAAGAGTCTCATTGGGGTTAAGGTCTGGACTCTGTGGTGGCCAATCCATGTGTGAAAATGATGTCTCATGCGCTCTGAACCATTCTTTTACAATTTGAGCCTGATGAATCCTGGCATTGCCATCTTGGAATATGCCCGTGCCATCAGGGAAGAAAAAATTAATTGATGGAATAACCTGGTCATTCAGTATATTGAGGTAGTGAGATGACCTCATTCTTTGGGCACATAATGTTGCTGCACCTAGACCTTACCAACTGCAGCAACCCCAGATCATAGCACTGCCCCCACAGGCTTCATACCTTAATGCGCCCATCACTCTGGACTCATCAGACCACATGACCTTCTTCCATTGCTCCAGAGTCCAATCTTTATGCTCTCTAGCAAATTGAAGCCTTTTTTTTTTTATTTCTTCGATTAGCGGTTTTCTTAAGGCTACACAGCTGTTCAATACCAATCCCTTGAGTTCCCTTTGCATTGTGCGTATGGAAATGCTCTTACTTTCACTATTAAACATGGCCCTGAGTTCTACTGTTGTTTTTCTACGATTTGATTTCACCAAACGTTCAATCAGAATTGTTTTTCCGACCACATTTCTTCCTCTAAGACGATGGTTCCCCACTATCCTTCCAGTTTTTAACCCCTTCAGGACCGCTGACGGTTCAGGACCGTCAGCGGCAAAACGTGCGTTTGGACCGCTGACGGTCCTGAACTGTCATAACGGTTTTGGGCTACTTACCTGATCGCCGTCGGTCCCACGGCGGCGATCAGCTCTCCTCCCGGTCCAGGGGGACTGCCTGTCTGCCCGGGCAGTCCCCCCTCGGCAGATCAGGACCCCACGGCCATGTGATCACTCGATCACATGACCGCAATAGGGGTCTTTGTATCTGCCTGCAGGGGGACTGTCTGTGCTGACAGGCAGTCTCCCTGCAAGTGTAAAATAAAAAAATAAAGTGAAAAAAAAAACAATCAGTGTAAAAAAAATAATATGTGTATATATATATGATATATACATGTATTATATCTATATATATAATATATGTATATGTATCATATATATAATGTCACACTAAGTGTATTTTTATATTTATATATACGTATATTAATATAAAAATACACTTATATTTAAATTACACACGAATATATACAATATATATAATAACTATATATATGGTATATATATATTATTATAAAATACAAATAATATGTTAATAAAAATAAATAACAAAAAATAAAAATAATTTTTAATAATTAAAAAAAAATTATATATATATATTCAATTTTATTCTAACAGTATTTTGATATTGATATATATATATTTATATCAAAATACACTTAGAATGTAATGATATATATATCTATGTATAAATAAATAAATAAAAATAATACAAAATATACATATGTCCACATACAAAATTACATTAATAATTTCATAAATATACACGTAGACGTCAAATATATAAATATGTATATATATTAAAATTCTACGTGCATATTTATGTAATATTTTTACCTAATTAAGTAATTTTAATGATTGCAATTTGAGGGACCTGCCTGCCAACCCAGGCCAAAAGTCCAGATAATTTAATTTGCTAGCACTGTGCTTAACCCTGTAACTTTCTATGACACCCTAAATCCTGTACATGGGGGTACTGTTTTACTCGGGAGACTTCGCTGAACACAAATATTAGTGTTTCAAAACAGTAAAACATATCACAGCGATGATATTGTCAGTGAAAGTGAAGTTTTTTGCATTTTTCACACACAAACAGCTCTTTCACTGAGGATATTATTGCTGTGATATATTTTACTGTTCTGATACACTAATATTTGTGTTCAGCGAAGTCTCCTGAGTATAACAGTACCCCACATGTAGAGGTTTTATAGTGTTTGTGAAAGTTACAGGGTCAAATATAAGGCTTGATTTTACTTTTTTTTTTTTTATTGAAATTTGTCAGATTGGTTAGGTTGCCTTTGACAGCGTATGGTAGCCAAGGAATGAGAATTAGCCCCATGATGGCATACCATTTACAAAAGAAGACAACCCAAGGTATTGCAAATGGGGTATGTTCAGCCTTTTTTAGTAGCCACTTAGTCACAAACACCGGCCAAAGTTAGCGGTTTTTGCATTTTTAACACACAAACAAATATAAATGCTAACTTTGGCCAGTGTTTGTGACTAGGTGGCTACTAAAAAAGACTGGACATACCCCATTTTAAATACCCTGGGTTGTCTACTTTAAAAAATATGTACATGTTAGGTGTGTTTCGGGGATTTATGACAGATAACGGTGTAACAATGTCACTATTGATACATTTAAAATATATATATATTGAAACAGCAATTTCCTACTTGTATTTATAGGCCTATAACTTGCAAAAAAAAGCAATAAAGCATGTAAACACTGGGTGTTTTTAAACTCGGGACAAAATTTTGAATCTATTTAGCAGTTTTTTTCATTAGCTTTTGTAGATAAGTAAAAGATTTTTCAAGTAAAAGTCCAAAAACATGTTTTTTTTTTTATTTTTCACCATATTTCATTATTTTTTTTAAATACAATATATGACATAATATAAATACTGGTATGTAAAGAAAGCCCTTCTTGTCGTGAAAAAAACAATATATAACTTGTATGGGAACCGTAAATGAGAGAGCGGAAAATTACAGCTAAACACAAACACCACAAAAGTGTTAAAACTGCTCTGGTCCTTAACGTACAAACATCGCAAAAACAGGCCGGTCCTGAAGGGGTTAATAATACGTTGGACAGTTCTTAACCAAATTTTAGTAGGTTCTGCAATCTCCTTAGATGTTTTCTCTGCTTGATGCATGCCAATGATTTGACCCTTCTCAAACAGACTAACGTCTTTTCCACGGCCACAAGATGGGTCTTTCGACATGGTTGTTTAAAAATTGAGAAGCTACTCATTGCATCAGTTGGGGTTAAATAACTTGTTGCCAGCTGAAAGATAATCACCCATGCAGTAACTATCCAATAGGAGGTTCTTACCTATTTGCTTAGTTAAATCCAGGTGGCAATTTTTTTTTGTTGGCCAGGCAGTGTATCTACATACTTAAAACACTAACTAGGGGTTATTTGCAAATTTCATGGAATCAGATTTTTCACTCCAAGAGCTGAAGTCTTATCGTAATAACGTGTATACACATCTGTTAGTAATATGCAATGTATAAATATACAGAGCATTTTTTATTCGTGCAGAAAACATATGTTACTCTCGTTCCCGTAGGGGGGGAAATGGTATATACAGCAGCATATTTCAAGCCTCATAAAATGAACAGAATATGTTTGATCCAGCGTCAACTGAAGCAAACCACAAAGGAAACTAACTTGTTTTGTTCCAACTATTTATTTTGAAAAATGGCATTCTTCTAAAAAGAACGTTCTGGTTGTAAAATTTAAGTCATTTGGCACTTGATCATTATTAACAGTTGCTGATGATTATCCTTAATTGTCGTTGTACCGGCTCCACTTAGGAGTTATTGTTTTCCAAGGTATATTTGGGGAGGGAGTGTAATCTTTAAAGCAGATGTTCCTTGATTTAATTTCACGCAAGTCATGTGGGATCAAATTGGGCTGTTCTAATGTACCAAAATCATTACATCCTGCAAAGCTTAAAACCCAGAGGTTCCTAACACCCAGACCCAATGCTTTTGTGAGCAGGTCCCCACTGATTGCAAAAGGCACATAATATTCATTTTCATCAGGCAACATAGAACAACACATTGATGTAGTTCCTCCACGTTCCATAGTGCAATGGAGACTCATTTGACACTGGAAAAGGTCTTTTTAAAGAGGTTTTTTTAGAATTAATTTTAGTGTAAGTTATTTTAAAAGTACAGTATTATACTAATTTCCCAGTTACAAAGGGTCACTAATGCTGTGCACATGAGCCTGTCATACAAATGTGAACTACTGATTTAACACACACATACGTATATACAACTGTATCCGTCTAGTGATGTAGATGTAAAATAACAGATAAAAGGTATTACAATATAAAAATGATATATATCCCACCGTATCGGAGTAGAATGCTCTCCCCAGCCGTTCCCACCTCCTATTATGTCAGATCCAGTACTAGCACTTTATTTAGTATACCACATTACGAAAAGAAAGTAGTATGATCCTCATTGTCCTATAGAGCACCACAAGCGTGGAACAACCTCCCAGACACAATTAAATCTTCCTCTACACTAAAATCCAGAGATCCCTGTCAACATATATCCATACAGAAAGCACCTCTAATCATGGTTGAGTATACTTCTTACCTATTCTGTTATATGTATATTTAAATATTACTTTTTATTTTTAATATTATACTGTGTTTTTCTAATATTACTTTGTATTTTGTATATTATGCTGTACCCTATTGTAACAATGCAGTGTTTGCGGTCCCAGGACATACTTGAAAACAAAAGAAATCTCCAATGTATCCTTCCTGGTAAAATGTTTTATAAATAAATATAATATAACATAATATAATCTACACCCCACTGCAACATGACATTAAAGGACCACTATAGGCACCCAGACCACTTCGGCTCAATGAAGTGGTCTGGATGCCAGGTCCCCCAGGTTTTAACCCTGCAGCTGTAAACAGAGAAACTGCTATGTTATACTGCAGGATTAATCCAACCTCTAGTGGATGTCTCACTGACAGCCACTAGAGGTTGCTTCCGCGATTCTCACTGGGAAAATCACAGTGAGAAGACGCTGACGTCCCTAGGAAAGCATTGAGTAATGCTTTCCCATGGGCGTTTTTAATGCGCGCGTGGCTCTTGCCGCGCATGCGCATTCGGCTACACTCGGGAGCCAACGTTGGAGGGGGAGGAGAGGTCACCAGCGGCTGGATAAAGGTAAGTGGCTGAAGGGATTTTAACCCCTTCAGCCCAGCGCGAGGCGTCCATGAGGGTGGGGGGGACCTAATGACCCTATAGTGCCAGGAAAATGAGTTTGTTTTCCTGGCACTATAGTGGTCCTTTAAAGGAACACTACAGAGTCAGGAATGCAAAACTATATTCCTAACACTATAGTGTCCCTCTGCACCCATGGTCCCCTCCTCCTCCTCCTCCCTTTGCAAAGTCTTAGGACATCCAGTGTTGTTTCACAGAGTAAAACTCAGTGAAACACGAGGAATCATCTCTAATAGCTGTCTGGTCGACAACCGTAAATTCCCCAATTTACGGTTAGTGCTGCTTACTGCTAGTTAGGGGATAACGGTAAAAAAAAAAAAAAAATTGTAAAAATGTTAAATCTGTAAAAAAAAAAAAAAAAAAAAGTTTTAAGAAAGTTTAGGAAAAAAATTAATAATCAAAAAAAAGTTTAAAAAAAATACATTTAAAAATGCTCATTACCACTACACCTGGAACAAACTAGGGACATTTTTTTTAAAAATGCTAAGGTTCAAAATATGCCTTTTGAATTACCCTAGGCCTAGGGTATATCCTTTAATAAATAGTATGTGTTTGTGTGGAAGTTCCAATAACCAACCATCTAAACTACTCCAAAATGGAACATGGGCACAGCGTAAAACTTCAAAGTTAGAAAAAAACTGAATGGCTGCGTCTCAAATGTGCCCCTTCCATGTCCACATATACCTGTACATATGGGGGTATTGCTGTACTCAGACGACATAGATGAGAAACATATGAAGTATTATACAGTTGTAGCACACATAAGGTTTGCAAAATATGCTGTGCAAACTCACTGTGTGTGTCAAAAAGGCAGAAAAAATGCTTATTACCACCACACTTGGTACAAGCTAGCGGAAAAATTATCCCACGCTAAGGTTCAAAATATGCCTTTTGAAATACCCTGGGATGTCTTCTTTAAGAAATGGTATGGCTTTATTGGGTATTTGGATTATATAACCTGGTAAAATACTCTAAAATGGGACATGTGCACAGTGTAAAAATTTAAAGTTTGAAAAAAACTGGAATGGCTGTGTCTCAAATGTTGCCCCTCCGATGTCCACATATACCTGGCAAAGGTACATACTGGGGTATTGCTGTACTCAGCCGATATAGCTGAGCAACATATAAAGTATTATACAGTCGTAGCACACGTACGATTTGCAAAATATACTGTGCAAACCTTAGGCCCGTCAAATCCATCTACGAAAATTCTAACTATAGAAACTGAAATAGCCTTGTCTCTTATATGGCACTGTAGCTTTACAGAATAGTGCCAAAGTTATACAATGGGGTATCGTTATACTCAGCAGATGTAGCTGAACACAATTCTGTGCAGGAATAGCACACACCAACTTTACAAAATACACATTACAAAAACCTTGTTATATGTGTATATGCCAAAATAAAGAAAAAACTAAATTTTAGTCCAATATTTAGCAGAGATTGGCGATGTAATGGCTACGTAAAGAGTGTCAAAATAACCTTAGGTAAATGGCCTTTGATGTCTACTTTATATAAATATATACTCTTGTGTGGCAATTGTGTTTTCTGTGATGGCTACTAAGCTTACAAAACAAACATACCAAATTCTAAAATTGTTGCAAATTGAAATTTTAGTTTAGTCCTTGTATTTTGTGACCTGTAGCTTTCAAAATAAGCTGAAATCCTAGACATATGATATACTACATAAATTAATTTATTTTGAATTACTTTTTCTAAGCTGGACATATTATGCACACGCTATTATTGCCAAAACTGTGAAAAAAATTAGTTTTTTCAATTTTTTGGCATTTTTATATAACTAATGAGAATGTATTTATGTATATGTGGCATCAAATTAAAGCCCTGTTTGCCCTCTAAAAACAATGTATAATGTGTGTTGGTGCAATAAATGACAGAGATGCAAATTGCGTTTGAATACAAACAGCAAAAAAAATGCAAAAATGGCCTTTGTCCTTAAACGTAAGACAAGCTTCTGAAGCGGTGTCCTTAAGGGGTTAAGTGATATCAGAAAGCTTTGTAGTTAATTGAGTGAGGAGAGATTTCTGCATTATGAGAGGGGTTAATCCTCCTTTTTCAGTTTTATGTAAAATGTGTGCCTTAATGGCAATCAAAGTGCTTCTACTCACATTTAGTAAGAGTTCACCTCAGGGGAACTTGATGAACTCACGTTTATCTCCTGAGCTTGTTGAACTCAAGGTGAACTCATGATCTCTTTAGATAGTTTAGCATGAATGTAATAAACAGATTGCCATAGAGAACATGTGCCATAAGCAGTAGACAGGGAACATGAGAGAATTATAACCTATTCAATATAGGGAATATTTGTTTTCTCCTACTAGACAAGAGATTGTGAGTGTTACAAATGGCACTTAAAATGTTTAAATGTGAAGCCCTTAGCACTTGGTCAAGCTGTTCACAATTTATTTATGTGTTTATCTCTTGATTCTGTTCTGTGTGTGTGTGTGTGTGTGTGTGTGTGTGTGTATTTGTGTGTGTGTATACTGTGTTTTTTTAATATCATATTGTACCCTATTGTAACGTTTGTGGACCCAGGACATACTTGAAAATGAGAGAAATCTCAATGTATTCTTCCTGGTAAAATATTTTATAAATAAATGGTTTTACCTTTTTACAGATAATTCAACCTAATTTGTAACGTATTCAATCTTGTCCCAAACAGAAAAAGCTTTCAGAATTGTACTGTTGACTACATTTAATGCAACATTGTAGGCTATTTGTATACATTTTCAAAGACCTGTTGTGAAATAGTTTGACATGATCTGTTAGTCGTGTTGATTTTGATTGGTTACCCTCTTATGTTAATTCTGCTGTACAGTTCTGGCCAAGCTTAGAGAAAATCTCACTGCTCAAGAGAGGTGTACTTTAAAATTAAACAAAGGCTTAGTTTAGTAATTGCTGGGACACAAAGCCATCTGGCACAGGTACTTTTTTAAGTTTATCTAATTATCATTGGCCTTCATCCTTTTTTATCCTAGGTCATGCTAATGGCGTGGCTGTCACTGTTTATTTGCAAGCTCCTGGCCATCTGTTCTTTCAGCTTTATTTATCTCGCAACCTTCTCTTCCTAGAAGACATTCTAATTAATTGTAGCCATAAAAGTGGTACCCACGCTTTTTGTTAGAAAACTACATTCAAACCATGTTATGCCATGGCTTTAATGAGCAGGGAGCTTAATTGGGGAGGTGGGGGGGAGTCTGTGCTAAATGGATTTAAATTTATTTCTAGATATTTTTTGACATCTAGTATTAGGATATATTTTCTGTTTCTAAAATAAAAACCATGGCAAACCTGAATATAGTCTACTGAACTGTTGCACAGTTTGTATTAACACTGTCCCGTCTTCTGCCCCAGTTATGGAGACTGTTCCTCACCAAACCCTGGCGTTTCTATTTGTACTTTCTACGGTGTCCTTCCTCATGTAGAGAATTTGAATGTGAGGCTTGTTCTTTATAAGTGTTTTTTGATTACTGGAACACACTAAGCATCATAAACAGCGAATCTGAAAATCATGGACACAACCCAAAAGCTCACAGCACCATATCTGCTATAGACTGAAAAAGTGGTATGATAAACAACATGGAAGGCAAAAACCGGCTGGGATTAGGAGGGGGCTTGCCTGTTACTGCCAACCAGGGGCGGACTGACCAGTCGGGCACTTCGGACATGGTCCGAGGGCCCGGCTGGGAGGGGGGCCCGCCGCCATCAGGGGGCCCGGCGGCAGGGCCGGATTGCCCCACCGCGGCCTCGGCATCTGTGCATGTAAGTGCCACCGGGTGGCCGGTCCGGTGGCACACTGAAGGGGCCGGCCGCGGTACATGCTGGAGCCGCCGGGCCGGGTGGCAGCCTCGCCGATCCGGCGGCACTCCTGTCAGGCTGTCAGTAACGCTGAGGACGGAAGGAGGGGAGGAGCATGTCTCTCTCACATGCTCCTTTGCGGTTCCCACAATTCCCAGCACAGGATGTGGGAACCGCAAAAGAGCATGTGAGAGAGACATGCTCCTCCCCTCCTTCCGTCCTCAGCGTTACTGACAGGAGTGCCGCCGGACCGGCGAGGCTGCCACCCGGCCCGGCGGCTCCAGCATGTACCGCGGCCGGCCCCTTCAGTCTTCTCTTGGTAAATGGGAGGGGGAAAAATAAAACAGAGAGGGGGAAAAGATAGAGGCAGGGGAAGAAACAGACAGTGGGAAAATAGAGAGACAGGGGGACGGGGAAGGAAAGAGACAGAGGGGGGGGGGAGAGAGTGACACAGGGAAAGGAGGGAGAAATAGACAGGGGGGAGAGTGAGACACAGGGGGGGAAAGAAGGGGAATAGAGAGATGGTGGAGGGGGGAGAAAGAGACAGAGGGGAAGAGAGATGTGGGGTAGGGAGAGACACAGGGAAAGGGGGGAGAAAGAGACAGAGGGGACGAGAGATGTGGGGTAGAGAGAGAGACACAGGGAAAGGGGGGAGAAAGAGACAGGGGACGAGAGATGTGGGGTAGAGAGAGACACAGGGAAAGGGGGGAGAAAAAGACAGGGGATGAGAGATGTGGGGTAGAGAGAGACACAGGGAAAGGGGGGAGAAAGAGACAGAGGGGAAGAGATATGTGGGGTAGAGAGAGACACAGGGAAAGGGGGAGAAAGAGACAGGGGACGAGAGATGTGGGGTAGAGAGAGACACAGGGAAAGGGGGAGAAAGAGACAGAGGGGACGAGAGATGTGGGGTATAGAGACACAGGGAAAGGGGGGGAGAAAGAGACAGAGGGGACGAGAGATGTGGGGTAGAGAGACACAGGGAAAGGGGGGGAGAAAGAGACAGAGGGGACGAGAGATGTGGGGTAGAGAGAGACACAGGGAAAGGGAGGAGAAAGAGACGAGGGGACTAGAGATGTGGGGTAGAGAGAGACACAGGGAAAGGGGGGAGAAAGAGACAGAGGGGACGAGAGACACAGGGAGAAAGGAGAGAGACCCACAAGGGGAGGGGGAGAAAGAGGCAGAGGGGGAAGAGAGACTGGGAAGGAGAGGGGAGACATGGACACAGAGGAGCAGTGAGGGGGAGAAAGAAACATACAGAGGGACTGGGGGAGACAAAAAGGCACACAGTAGGGCTGTATATATAATTGGTGGATCGCCCCAGCCGATCTCTCTCCCCGGTCTGCAGGCACCGTGCGGGCAGCTGGCAGGGAGGGAAGAAGAGAGGACCCGGGAGCTTAGCCTGCAGCTTCTCTGGGTCCTTCTCACGCAAGCACAGAGCGTTGCCGCAGTTACCACGGCAACGCTCCGGCTCTCGCAAGAGTGAACTCTAGCCCTGGAGCTACGGGCTAGAGTTCCCTCTCAACACTGCGACCACCAGGGATTCCTGGTGGTCGCAGTAGTGAGAGTGAACTCTAGCCCCATACACACACTGCCCCCCCACACACACACCATACACATTCACTCACTGCCCCCCATACACACACACTGTCCCCACACACACCCTACACATTTACACACATTGCCTCACACACACACATACACAGACCCCCATACACAGCCCCCCATACTAACATTGCCACACACACCCTATATGTTCACAAACACACACTGAACCTTTCACACACACTGCACCCCTCACACATTGCACCACTGCTCCTATACCCTACTACAGCCCCATATCCCAGCAGACCCCAGGTAAGTTTTCAAACTGTTCTTAAACGGTTTGACTACTTACTCTGGGAGGGGGTCCTGGCCCTCCTGGCACCATAACCACTACACAGAGCAGCAGTGGTTATTGTGCATGGATTATTTCTTTAAATAATCTACAAGTGCCCCCGTAGCCAGCCCACAGGCCAGCCAGCCAGCCCACAAGCCACCAGTTAGCCAGCCCACAGGCCAGCCAGGCCAGCAGCCAGCCACATGCCAGTAGCCAGCCCACAGACTTACAACAAGCCACAGGCTTACAGCCAGCAAGCCCACAGCCTGCCGGCAGTAGCCAGCAAGCCCACAGTCTGCCGGCAGTAGCCAGCAAGCCCACAGCCTGCCGGGAAGCCACAGCCTGCCAGCCGCAGCCAGCAAGCTCACAGCCTTCCAGCAACAGTAATTAAGGTAGGAGGAGCCAACTTGGCCTAGGTATCAGCAAGCTATGTTGTGTTGCTATATTGTAAATAGGAACCAGAGTGTTGGAGAGACCCCCCCTCCAGGCCCCCATTAGACTCCATTGTAGTCTCTAATGGGGCTCGAGTAGATTCTTTCTAACACTCTCTAAATAACACTGAGATAGCCTCTGCTAGAAAGACCCCCCCTCCATGGCCCATTAGCCCTCAATTGTAGTCTCTACTGGGGCCTTGAGGGGATTATTGCACTTTTGTTCCTTGTGTCTAAAGATTGTGTAGGGTGTGGCTGGAGGCGGGACAAGGGTGGGGCTTGCTACGGAGCATGGGTGGGGCCTGTAAGGGGGCCCTTGATTTATTTTGCCCGTGGGCCCTGAGGGTTCTCAGTCCGCCCCTGCTGCCAACCACAGATGGAAGGGTTTGGACATGTAATGCCGTTGTGTAATGCAAATTTTGGGTGCTGGGAGAGTCCTGTGTTTTGTCAAACCACTTGAACATTTTGACTTAAAAATGAGGGGCAACACCAAAAACTAATTGCACCTTAACCAATGTTTATGGTGCTTTGTGTCCCTTTAAACTAGTGAACTAACTTATCATGCCCATTTTTGCCGCCAGCTGTTTCAATAACGAATATGCTCCAACTCCTGGACCGGTGTCTCAGCAAGACCACTTCAATTCCTCACAATGCTTCTGCCATAGAACGCTTATTAAAGGGACACTATAGTCACCTGAACAACTTCAGATTAATGAGGTTGTTCAGGTGAGAACTATAGCTCCCTGCAGCCTTTCTCATGTAAACACTGTATTTTCTGAGAAAATACAGTGTTTACATTGAAAGCTAGGAACACCTCCAGTTGCAGTCACTCAGAATACCACCAGAGGGACTTCCGAGTTGATTGAGGCATAAAACTCCTCAATCCACTCAGACCTGCTGTCAGCAGAGCAAAGGGCAGCACTGTCTCCTCCCTCTGCACGCAGACACTGAACTTTCCTCATAGAGATTAATTGATTCAATTAATCTCTATGAGGAGATGCTGATTGGCCAGGGCTGTGTTTGAATCATGTTGGCTCTGCCCCTGATCTGCCTCTTTGTCAGTCTCAGGCAAGCCTATTGGGTAAGCACTGTGATTGGATCAGGCTACCACATGTCAGCAGACTGCTTGTTTTTCTGAGTCTAACAGCATGCAGATTTACAGCTTCAGGCTTGAATACAGTAAGATTTTTACTAGAGACATGAGGGGCCCAGGGGTGCTAGATGGTGGTGTTAACACTATAGGGTCAGGAATACATGTTTGTGTTCCTGACCCTTTAGTGATCCTTTAAATATTTATTAAACCTCAGAAATGCATTTTCAAGGATTCCACGTGCAGAGTCTGATCTGTATTCAGCCATTCTCTTTAAGATGATCTCCTGGCCATTGTTTTAAATAGACGCCTGTAGCAAATTATGTGACGAAATTGTATAAAGATCTTGTATGGTCCAGGAAAGGTAAATGTTGTTTAGGCAGTTTTTGATTTATAATAGTGCTTTTTAGCAGCATATTTTAAAAGGTAAAAGTTTTAAAACCACATATCTACTAAGTTCGAGTGCAGGTAGTTGAAAATAAATTGCATTTCTTCCACCATGACATGGCATTGGTGGTTCTAGTTATCGATTTCCTGTGACTGTTAAATGCTGTTGTTACTGTACTATATATATTTTTTCTCTGACCCAATTGCTCTGCTGTGCAGTATCTAGTGGCCTGTCACTTTCATTTATAATAATCTGATTCCATTAATACTCAGGACAGATAAAGCACTGCATCCATTTGGCACCTTGCCCAAACGACAATATCCCTTGCTACATACCCAGAAGCCTTGTCATAACCCAAGCATAGTTCACAAAAAACCATAGTCCCAGAAAATAAAGTGAAATCCCTTTCCCAGCAGACAAATGAAATCTCAGTATTCTAACCCTTAAGCCAAAGCTCCCATCTGTTGGGCAGCAAAGCTCAGTTACTGAACAAGCTTTTTACAAACAAATGGGTTCATAGAAGCCATTAGAGCAATACACTTGGAGTCTAGGAGAACCATTCCTACAATTTAATCAGAAACATCAAATTCAATAAGCCACCTACTTTCACTGCAACTCAGAAATGGTCTGTTGGTTTAGCAGATTACAGAAGCCACCAGGCAGGGCTCGGTTTATTATACTTTAAAATTGAACTGGCATGATGTGTTTATATGAAGCTATTACAAGGACATAAAACCCCAAAACAACCATTCTTAAAACTCATTTAAAGACTACTAGAATTTTAAGAGATGGTGCTTCGTTTACTTCAAGTTTACACTGTACTGAATTCAAATGGATAATGTAGTTCTTGAGCTAAAAGATTTGGCCCAGCAGTTTATTGTGGGATTATTGAGTTTTAAAGGGAAGCATTTCTAATAAAGAAGACTTCTAGGGGGGGAGCGGGGAGTAATAATATGAGAACACAGGTTCTTTAGGACTTTAAATTTAAACAAATCTTATCAGACAAAAAGTATACTGTGTATTTTGCATTCCTGTGCTTTAATATCCATTAACAGCTAGACCATCAAGAATCGAATGTTCTCATCCACCCTCCCCCTTACAAAATTATATGGGGAAAATATGAACCCCCAATCCAGTACCCCTGATATTAATAGTATTAATTTGAGGTTTTTTCTATGCCGTCTTAGAGATTTAAAATTAGACAAAAGTGAATATATAGATTTGAAATTGTGTGATAGATGATACACAGGGTTATACACTAAACAAATTGATGGAGTTTAAAATCCGAAGGGCAAGGTGTCATTGTGGCCGAGTAGGACAATATTTCCACATCATCTATTTTTGCTTAAGTTTTGCCATCCAGGTTTTAATTTTCCACAGTTTCAAACTTTTATTGTTGTGAAAACATTTTGGCACAGACATCCAGTAGAAGTAAATGCAGCAAGGGGTTGGATTATTACTGAGCTAAATACTTTTTTGGGTGGAGTTTGCCCCTCTGTATCCGACAAAGCTGGTTTGTTTTGGTAAAAGAATCTGTGCTTCTAACAAACCTAGTTTCTTCAGTCATAGTTCATATATTAAAGTGTCACAGTCTAGGGACTTTGCAGAATTTGCAAAGACGTGGATGGTGACTTCACCGCTGGGCATCCAGTGGCTGGGAAATGTGAGCTCTCTTTCCTGAACCTGTCCCTCGTGGATGCGGCCATCTTTTTCCAGTGGTTCCTCTTCAGCTCTTGGAGCTACAGCACCAGGAGCCGAAGTCACTGCTATACTCGCGCACATGTGCAAGAGTACAGCATTAAGCTCTATGGAGGACAGAGCCAATTCTCTGCAACTGTTACTGCTGACACTGCGTGGTAGCTCTGCCCACTGTCTAGAAGTGACAGGCGTAGGAAATATACTGAAGACAAAGTAGTTCCTATCTTGACTTATGTTTTTAGTTAGAAATAGATGAAGAAAGAAATACAGAGTAGCAAATAGGAAGAGAAGAGAATACAATAGGTAAAAGGGGAGTACGGTGTGAGAGGGCTTGCCTTAAATGTAAATAATCATCCTGTATATATTTACATTTTTTGCCATAGCTGATAAAGTGTCTGTTACACTGATGATTGGGAGTCAGCCTTATAAGATGCTGTCAAAAATCAGCGGCAGGTGGAGAACATGACTAATCAGTTAAATCAGTAAAATGTTAATTAATTTTGGGACATGCTGCATGCAAATATTGTTACAAATACATAAAATGCACATTATGTTACGTTTGTGCATTATAATCACAAAAGTGAATTGTGGCATTGCATATGTGTCAATCCATATTTTTCCCTACCTAATGCTTGAAATGGAAACTGTAGCTTTCCAGAATTTTTAATAAAACTTAATTCATGATTTTATGTAGAAATTAAATTAAATGTAGAAATCCGCACCCATGTGTTTAAATCTATTCTGGAATGGAGTCCCTTCATCTTGGCTGCCAGAAAAACATTGATATAAACTCATATTTTCTGTCATCGAATAGAGTTTGACAAATCTCCCCCAGAAATCTATTTCTTCAAAGTGTTTGGTTCTGTAATGTAAATACTAAAAATGGGGCAATCCCCGTGGAAACCATTGGAACCAGCAAGCACGTTGTATTCGTCACTTGCCCCCTTTTACAATTTTGCACCACTTCTTCAGAACAGAACTCTCTGATAAATCTCCAATGGACTTTACCAATGTTGATGTCAACTGCTAAATCTTTAATATACATTCAGGAAAATGGAGTATATAATGCAAAAAAATGTTTTTATATATATATATAATTTATTATTATTATTTATTTTATTTTTTAAATTGAACTTCCAATATGCTCAGCCGTGCATGGTGATAGAGCTACGTTGTGTTCTAGACAGGATTTAGATGCCATTGATTCCTCACTGTGATGTACTTACTGTTTTTGCTATTTATGCATAATTCGTTAGAACTATTCCTCTTGATGAAAATGCCAGGCTAAGGTAAATACATGTCATTATCCTGGGAACACTGCTGTATGCATTTATTCAGTAATTCGCCCCTAGCAGCAAAGAAATCTGCATAAACTGTGTGACTGGCAGAGAGCTGAGGTTGCAGTGCTGCTGTCACCCTCCTGACACTTAACCCTCGAAGCGCTAGATGCATGAAGCTAGAATCCGGCTATTTTGTGTTAGCAGTGATAAACTAGCTGGCAGTTCAAGGTACTCATTTGCATCCTGTGGGAAAGTAAAGAATGTGTCTGCTGCTGATCCTGCATCCACATCTTGATGAATTTTAAAAGTAACTCAAGACATAAAGGATAACAATAAAATTGATTTGCCTCTATTCTGGGAGCTCAAAGTGGCCAGATGTTTCTTCAATGCCACTCCATGACCACTACCGCAACATAACGTCTTTACTGCATTCCGTTTTGTTGGGAATTACATTTCAGATTGTCACTGCAAAAATATTATGGCCTAAATTTTGCAATTACATTTTCAACTCTTTACAGTTTAGGTTTTTTTTTTGTGTGTGTAAATAAACCCCATCATAATGCGTCTTTAACCTACATTAAATATGTATTCAAATTAGATTTTGTAAATGTTGTGTGTGGGGCTGTGATATTAACTTCATAATAGCCCACATTAAACCATTTTGTAGGAAAGAAATATTACAGCGATGGACCCATCTGTTAATCGTAATCAGTATTGCTAGAAATATAATTTGTTTTATGCCCAATATATATGTTGTTCTAGATTTCGTGAGGATGATGTTACATTATTTACCAGTAGTTGTGGTTATTCGGTTAACTAACAATTGTGGTATTATGGCGCATGCAGCACTGCTGGTTACATTTTTTTAAACCTGCTTGAAGAATTAGACACCCTAGCTCGCAGATATAGGCATGATGGGGTAACAGTCTCCCCAATGTGTAAGTGCAGTGGAGGTAAGTAGGTTTTTACTTGCCTCCTCTGGGTTGTTCAGTCTGATAAACTCTGTAATGTCAGTTAATGGGGAGAAGGAACATGGAATGCACTGAAGTCTTCTGAAGTGACAGTTTCTCTTTATGGAGGAGTGCCTCTAGTGGCTAGCTGGCTGTCTTACAGTGAGTTCTTGGACAAATGTAACACTATTGTTTCTCATAATCCACAATCAGGGGCGGGCTGGGAAGGGGGGCAGGGAGGCAATTGCCCCCCAGGCCGCTCTAAACCCAGGGCCGTCGGCATCCAGCAAAAATTTGAAAAATCTGAATCCCCTGCCTCTGGCTCAAATTTTTCAACTTATCTCTCTCCCTGCAGTCAGTGAGGTCGGCTGGCCTCTCCTGATGATGTCAGGAGTAGGGGGCATGACTTTCACTGCTCTTCTCCCAAGACCGCTGGGGAGTCTGGGAGAAGAGCAAAGGAAGTCACACCCCCTCCTCCTGGGGAGTCTGGGAGAAGAGCAAAGGAAGTCACGCCCCATCATCAGGAGAGGCCGTCCGACTCCACTGACTGCTGGCTGCTGTATGCTGGTTGCTGCTCCTGCCCACCCCTCCCTGGCCTATGGTAAGACTCAGGGAGCGGGGAAATACACTTTAGCCTGTTTTTTATTCCCCTCCTCAGCCCCTGTCCCCCCTCATCAGCCCTGTCCCCTCAGTCATTCCCTGTCATCCTTCCTCAGCCCTGTCCCCTTAGTCAGGCTCTGTCCCCTCCTCAGCCCCTGTGCCCTCCTCAGCTCCTGTCCCCTACCTCAGCCCCTGTCACCCTTCCTCAGTCCTGTCCCCTTAGTAAGCCCCTGCCCCCCTCCTCAGCCCTGTCCCCTTAGTCAGCCCCTGTCCCCCCTCCTCAGCCCCTGTCCCCTTTTTCAGCCCCTGTCCCCCCTCCTCAGCCCTGTCCCCTTAGTCAGCACCTGTCCTCCCTCCTGTCCCCTGTCCCCTCCTCAGCCCTTGTCCCCTTGCTCAGCCTCTGTCCCATTACCTTTCTTCAGCCCTGTCCCCTTCCTCAGCCCCCGCCCCCTTCCTCAAACCCTGCCCCCTTCCTCAGCCACTGTCCCCCTTCCTCAGCAACTGTCCTCTTTTGCCCCTCCCCTGTCCCTTTCCTCAGCCCCTATACCCTTATTTAGCCCCTATCCCCTTCTTCAGCCCCTATGCCCCTTCCGCAGCCCCTGCCCCCCCTCTCAGCCCCTATCCCACCCTTTCCCTGCTCCTTTCCCCCTCTCAGCTCCTGTCCCCTTCCTCAGCCCCATGCCCCCCACTACAGCCCCATAACTACAGCTCCTCTCCCCCAATTGCAACCCATATCACCCACACCACAGCCCCTTTCCCAAATTGTAGCCTTCAACCTACTTCAGCCTCTATCCCCCCCCCCCCAACATTTCCTAAACCCCCAATTACAGCGTATACCCTCCACTACAGCCCCTGTCCCCTCACTACAGCCCTGTCTCTTTACTCAGCCCCTGTCTACTAGTTTTAAAAGTGTAAAGTTTGGGTGTCTGTGTGTGTCAGTATGTCTGTGTGTGTGTGCCCCAGTATGTCTGTCTGTCTTAGTCAGTATGCCTGTAACAGTGTGTCTTTCTGTGTGTGGTCTGTGTGCCTGTCAGTGAGTGTGTGTTTTTTAGTGTGTGCCATCTCAGAATGTCTGTGTGCCTGTCATTGAGTGTCTGTTTTTACTCTCCTCTTGGTGCAATGGGCCACTTGACTGGATTTGCCCCCCAGGCCTAACGCTGCCAGCCCTCCCCTGTCCACAATGTTTTTATATATTGTTCAAGAAAAGGGATCAATGTACCAAAACGGCGACATTAAATTTTAGTAGTTTTGTTGCTTAAGAGTGTTTCTTTAACTATTAATCCCACAAGAATATATATATATAATTTAAATATTAAACCGAATTGTCCATACAATTTTAAGTATCCTAATAATGTTTTAAAAGAATCACCTTTAGTCTGTTAAAAATGAGATTGTATAGTTTGAAAAGAAACCCTTCCAAGCTTTGCTGAATTGAAGGATCTTGTATTCCGTATGGGAGCACCGTTCTCAATCCATAATTGGTTTCAGGACACCATGAATGGCTAAAAGGTAGATCATCGGCTAAAATACCCCAAATCTCTGCATGACTTACGGCTGTCAAACCTTCATCTGTTAGGAGTTCCACATAAGCTGATTACCTTTTTGCCACCACTGCAGGACACTTGGCCTGTCAAGCAATCGGTACAGGACACTATACCCATCTTATCCTTTAATGTTCTCACCTCCGTTCATGTAGTTGACTAATCACAGATGATGCGGTCTTTTTTTTTAAATTCTTTATTTATTTCAAATTTTTCAAGTTTGGTAAAATGCAGGGAGGGTTACAGAAAAGAAGGGGGGTAACAAAAAATTGCATACAAATATTTTCATCATCACGGTGGAGTACAGGTGGTGTTTATTGTGATAGGGTTTCGTATAGTTTAGGGTTCGTGTATGAATCTACACCAAGAGGGGTACAGGAGTGTGTGCGCTGCTGATTGCCCTGGTGTAGGTGAACTGGTATAGTGGTTCTTTCAGGTTGGGCGTACAGGGTCTAGTGTTGTGAGCGTTATCGTAGACGCGCATGGTCATTGCCCTAAGGGCCTTTTGCTATGTCGTTCTTTTGTGGTGTGTATCCGAGGGGAGGATTAGGTGAGGGAGAACTTGGGGTAAGTGTGTAACTTGGGGTGTGTGGTCTGTACATAGTGCCATGTTGAGGGGTGTGTGGGTGTGGTGGGTTGTATGGTAGTGAACTTTTACATTGTGGAGGAGCATTAGCTCTTTACAAGGATGATGCCTCGTAGGTCCATGTTGTGGGGTTTGTAGGGGTCTGATGCCATGGGGGGTGGGCAGTGGGGTTTCCAGGGTATGCGAATGGTGTTCCTTAAGGCGTGTTGGCCGCGGAGTTCCTTCGTAATTGGTTGGCGTGCTTGTCTGTGTGTCTTTACTAGGCGCGGGCCCTTCCACCCCCAATTGGGGGTCTGGTGGAAGGGCCGGCGCTCAGAGGTTTGGGTTCATGGGGCCATTCTGTTAGCGAGATAAGGGGGATTTTCCTTTCTATCCTAATTCATATGTTCGGAGCATATTTGTAGGGGGGGAGGGCTGGTTGTGGGGGTGGGTAGAGGAGAGGATGCGGGGAGGGTACTGTGGAGGTGTAAGGGGAGGGGGGTCCAGGTGGGCAAGGGCAGTAGCGGGCCTAGTGGGTTCAGGGTGCTAGTATGGTCCCGATGAGCCACGGGTCCCATATCTTGTGGTAGGATCTTGTGGTGTCGTGGGCGAGGGCGGAAAGCTTATCCATTTCCATCGCGTCTTTAACTTTTTTCAGTACCTCCGGCATGGATGGGTGCGTGTTCCTACCCCAGTGTTGGGCTATGGTTCTCCGGGTGGCCAGGGCAACTCTCGCCGACAGTTTGTTTTGGGCCCTGGTGAGTGAGTCGTGGGGTTTTGACAGGAGCCATATCCAGGGGTCAAGTGGAAGGTTGCTGTGTAATATTCTGTTGACTGTGTGGGCTATGTCGTGCCATAGTTGGGCTATTGGTGGGCATTGCCACCGCAGGTGTATGTATGTGCCCTGTGCGCCACAGCCTTTCCAGCACTGGTCAGAGGTGGCAGCGTGCATTTGCTTCAATCGTAGGGGAGTGAGGTACCAGCGGAACATGGTTTTGTACGCTTGTTCTTTGTGTGTTACGCATATGGAGACGGCCGCAGTGGCTTCCCATATGCTCTGCCAGTCGGATGGGTCCCCGGGTGGGCCTATGTCCCTTTCCCAGGCTGTGGTGTACGTTAGTGCGTTGGGGGTGTTGGTGAGGTGTAAGATCCCATAGATAGTGGAGATTTGTCCCCTTTGTATTGGTGTGGTCATGCACATCTTTTCAAACAGTGTATGTTTGGTGGTGGCTGTGGCTTGGTTAGTTGGGTGGGATAGGAAGCTCCGGATTTGTAGGAAGCGGAAGTGGTCGAAGGTGGTGAATGGGGTGGTGTTTGGGAGGTGTGTGAAGGGTAGGAGGGTTTGTCCTTGAAAATAGTGATAGAATCGAGTTAGGTTGTTGTCCTCGTATCTTGCAAAGTGTTGAGGGGTCATCCCGGTAAGAAGAAACTTTTGTTGCGGAGGATTGGTGTTAATGGGGAAGGGGTGTTGATTAGGGCGTGTTTTCTGGTTATTCTGTCCCAGAGTTGGATTGAGTGGGTGATTGCTGGTGTTGTGGGGGGGAGGGGGTTTGGTCTGTCTTGTTTGGGTAGCCATAGGTACAAGGAAGGGAAGTCGCGGCCAAAGAGGTCATGTTCTATGTCCACCCATAGTTTGAGTCCCGCTGGGGCGTGGAGGTTTTGGATCTGGGCTAGTTGTGCCGCTTGGTGATAGTCCCAGAAGTTTGGGGGTCCTAGTCCTCCTTTCTTATGTGGGATGTAGAGGGTTGCCCTTTTGATCCTGGATTTTTTGCCTGCCCATATGAATCGGTCTATTTGGGTCTGTAAGGTTTTGAAGTCTGGTCTGGAAATGGGTATAGGTAGGGCCTGGAACAAGTATAGGAACCGTGGGAGTAGATTCATTTTGACTGACGCTAAGCGTCCCAGCCAGGATATTGATAGGTTTTGCCATGTTTCCAGGTCTAGGCTAGCGCGTTCTAGTAGTGGGAGGTAGTTAAGTCGGTAAGTGAGTTGTAGGTCTCGTGGCATGTGTGTACCCAGGTATTGTATGCTTTGTGTTTCGTAGCGAAACGGGTATAATTCTTTTAATGTTGGTAACATGTCGTTGGGGATATGTATTGGTAGAGCCTCGGTTTTGCTGAGGTTCAGTTTGTATCCTGATATTGCTGCATATTCGTCTAGGAGGGTGAGTAGTGGTGGCAGGGAAGTGTCTGGGTTCGTCAGTGTGAGCAGTAGGTCGTCTGCGTAAGCCGCTATTTTATATTCTGTTGTGCGTACGGTGATGCCGCTTATGGTCGTTGTCTGTCTGATTTTTTGGAGGAGGGGTTCCAGGGATAGGGCGAAGAGGAGGGGGGACAGAGGGCAGCCCTGTCTTGTGCCGTTGTGGATCGTGAAGGAGGGGGGTTGGGCATTGTGGATTAGGAGGTTCGCTGTAGGGTGGGAGTATATGCCTTTTATGGTGTCTAAAAAGGATTCAGGGAAACCCATCCGTTGGAGGGTCGCGAATAAGTAGGGCCAGAGGATTCGGTCGAACGCCTTTTCGGCGTCCAGGGAGAGGAGGAGTGTGGGTTGGCGTCGGTGGTTGGCCGTCCAGATCAGGTCGTATATCCTTCTGGTGTTGTCGCATGCCTGTCGGTGTGGGATAAATCCGACCTGGTCTGGGTGGATCAGCTTGGGGAGGAAGGGGTGGAGTCGGTTTGCCAAGATTTTTGTGAATAGCTTTATATCTGTGTTTAATAGGGATATCGGTCGGAAGTGGCCTGGGTCTTGGAGGTCCTTGTGGGGTTTAGGGAGTAGGCATATATTGGCTGTGAGCATGTCCGGGGGTGGGGTTTCCCCTCCCTGTAGGGATGTGAATAGGTCTAGGAGGTGTGGTAGAAGGTTCGTCGAGAAGGTCTTGTAATACAGTCCTGAGAATCCGTCAGGTCCTGGGCATTTGTTGGGTTTTAGAGTTTTCATAGCTAGTGCGATTTCCTCTATTGTTATGGGTGCGTCTATGGCCTGTTGTCCCGCGTCCGTGAGGGTGGGCATGGGGATTCGGTCTAGGAAGGTCTTTATCGTGGCCTGAATGTGGTTTGGGTTTTGTCGTGCTTCTGGGTTGTGGTCATAAAGGGAGGAGTAGTACTTTTGAAAGGTTGCTGCTATTTGTTCCGGGGTGTTGCATGTGGTGCCTTCAGGGGTTCGGATTTGGGTTATGTGTTTGGTGCGGGTCCGTTTACGGAGCCTGTGTGCCAGGAGTGTGTCGGCTTTGTTCGACTTCTCGTAGAACATCTGTCTGGTCCATTGGAGGGCCTTTTTTGAGTCTTGTGCCATGAATTTTTGTATTTCCTGTCTGTGTGTTTGCAGTTGTGCCGTGAGGGTTGGATTTGTTTTGTGTTGGGGTTCTAGTGCTCTGAGTGCGGTTAGATGCGTTTCCAGCTGCTGTAGCTGTTGTTTCTTATGTGCCGTGGCCACTGCTATCAACTTGCCCCTTATGACCGTCTTGTGGGCGGCCCACAGGGTACATGCGGATGGGACTGAGCCTTTATTAGTAGTGAAGTACTCAGTGATCTCTGTTCGGATCTTCTCCCGGATTGATTTATCATGAAGGTGTATGGGGTTGAGTCTCCAGGACCATGTCTTTGCTGTTTGTGGGATAGTGATTGTGAGGGAGGTTTCTGCGTGGTCCGACCAGGTGATCGGGCCTATGGCTGCTTTTGTGACTTGGGGGAGTAGGGAAGGGGATATGAGGAACATGTCTATGCGGGAATAAGAGGAGTGTGGGTTAGAATAGAAGGTGTAGTCCGCAGTGGAAGGGTGGAGTATTCTCCATGCGTCGACCAGTTGGGTGCGGGAGACGAATGCCTGTAGTAATTTGTCGTTCCGAGTGGGGGGTTGGGGTCGTGTGTGTGGTGTTTGAGGTCTCCGTCTGTCAATCGCTGGTGATAGGGTGGCGTTGTAGTCCCCGCCTGTTATCAGGTGGTGTGCGGAGAATAGGCGGAGGTGCGCCTGGAAGGAGTTCCAGAATTGGGTGTTGGGGTCGTTAGGGGCATAGATGGAGGAGATGGCGTATCTGTGTGTTCCTACCTGGCCCAAGATCGTCACATATCTGCCTTGAGGGTCTGGGATTGATCGTGTAATGGTTAGAGGGCATGTTTTCCTAACCATGATTGCCATACCATTAATCTTCCCTTTGGGGGAGTTTGCCATGTAGTAGTCCTTGTAGTGTCTACTTATGAGCGGGAATGCCCGTGTGTGTTCGTAATGGGTTTCCTGGAGTAGGATGACATCCGCTGAGGTGCGGTTGGCCCACCGGAGAAGGCGGTGTCGTTTGGCCGGGTTGTTTAGACCTTTACAATTAATGGAAATGCATGTGAGTTGTGCAGGGCCGGTGTTTCCCCGGCTTTCTGTTCCTGTGGGGGGTGGTCTCTGGGGTTGTGGTGGCATTGTGGTGTGCCCAGGGGGGTTGAGTGTGGGTGGGAGGGGAAGGGGAAGGGGGGGGAGAGGGGTGGGAGGAGTGGTGGTTAGGTGTAGTGTGAGTAAACCTGGTCTTACTTTGGTGTTGCCAGGTCGTCCTGGGGGTCGGAGTGGTCAGTCCTTTTCTCGCTGGTCTAACGAGGAAGTGTGGTGAACAGGGAAGAGGGAAGGAAGAGGTGGTTCGTCCGTGTCCACGTCTCCCTTCTCTCCCAGCATCGGCGTACTTGAATACGCACTAAATCAGTATCTGCGGGTAGAGAACATTTGTTAGATAAGTAGAGTGTCAATGTGTTCATGCGGGTTGTGGTGGGGTGGTTATACATAGATGGTTATACATAGATGGTTATACATAGATGGTTATACATAGATGGTTATACATAGATGGTTATACATAGATAGTTATACATAGCTAGATAGATATATATATAGCAGATGCGCTAGATAGAGTTGCATGTCAGGAAGCAATGATCTTCGAAGAAGAGAGAGGGTTGATCTGCATTATTAACAACAATAATATCAACATCAAAAACTTTAACACCATTAATAACATTAATAACATTTTGCCTAACGCTGTTGTCCTTTGTCGCCCTGACTCCGGTGCGATAGGGGTCGTGTCATGGTCTAAGGTGGAGGGCGACTGCGTCGGTCTGGACTAGTTGGTCGGGGGCCCACACCTGGTGAGGCGTGCCGAGACAGGTAACGTTTTGGGGGTGTGTGAGGGAGTGAGAGGCTGTGGCGGTAGTACAGGAGCTTGTCTCCCAAACCTTAGGTGTTGGTTGTTGTAGTCTAGTGTCTGCACTTGGGTTCGTCTCCTTGGCCCGCCTCCTGTCTGGGGGTACCGTCCGGTTCGGTTGTGTGGCGCGGCCCAGCGTGTGTTTTTAGGCTGGTAATATGTTGTTGCCCGGTCCACGAGGGCTGCAACTGGGGGCGGCTGGGCTGTCAGGGTTCGGGATCACCTGGTTATGAGTGCCCGGTATGTTGTGGGTGGTGTGGCCCTTCTATGTGGGTCGATCAGGGGCAGGGGCCCCTCGTCAGTGGAACTGCTAAGTTTTTATGTCGCCCGCTATTCTCCCAGATCCCTATAGGTTCCCCCCCGTGTGTCGTCAAGCGGTAGGGGTTTAGGCTGTTACCGGGATATGCCATGATGTGTAGTGGGCTGCCGGTAAGTCAGAGTGGGTGTCCAGAGGGGGGCTAAGCTATGTCCTGCTGGTGTCAGCGTGTGAGGTCCCTCCATTTTGTCCTGACTCGACTTATGTCGTGGGTAGGCGACTAGGCATGGTGTGGGGCTGGGTGTTCCGGGGAGTCCATGTCTCTGGACTTGTCGTGTTATGGTAACCCCTTAATTTGGTAAATAACAACATTATACAGCATATTTGTGTCCCATACCCCACACATTAGAAGAGAAAAGAAAAGGGAGAAAGTTAGGGTACATTATATCTGTGAGGTCGGTAGTTTAGTTTGTTCAAGAGATGGCATTGGTTTTCCTTCCGTCCCCAGTCGCCATCGCCAGTGCCCACAGGCCGCAGGTTTTTTTTGGAGTGTCTCGGTGGCCGTGCCATAGGCAGGATGGATGCCAAGTACCCGTCAGGGTGTGTGTGCCTAGCGGGCTAAGTCTCTCTGCGTTGGGGTGACCGGCTGGTTGCTCGAACGTGTGGGCCTCTTTGCGATGTCCCCTCCTTACATGGGGGGTAAGTATTTAGCAGTTTCTAGGCTCGGGATAGGCGTAGTGGGCAGGCAGGGCCCTGGGAAGTGGGAAGATGTGTCTATAGGCCGTGGCCGGGACAGTTGCCCCTGGAGGGGCCCCCCATCCGGGTAAGCGGGGCAATGGGTGGTGTGGGAGAGCTTGAGTTTACTTGCCCTGTTTTGGAGCGTCAGGATGAGCCGTCTCGGGGTCTCAGGGTGCGGGCCCAGTCCCAGTGTCTAGTCTCTGTCTTCGGTTTGTGAGGGCGTTCTTTTGCGCGATGTGCGGCGTGGAGACCTGGCATATCTCTCTCTCTGGGGCCGGGTTCTGCCGCCTGCGTTCCGGCCCGTCATCGGTGGTGGTGGTAGTAGAGTGATGCCCAGTGATTCAGCAAATGGGGTCATCTCTGCCGGGTTCGTCAGAATGTAGGTTTGGTTTTCTTTGCGCATTATTAGTTTAAACGGGTGCCCCCACATGTATCGAATGCCGTGGTGGTTTAGGGTGAGGGTCAGCTGTCGGAGGTCCCTCCGTTTCTTCAGGGTGGATGGGGCAAGATCTTGGTAGAGTGCCAGTCGGGTCCCCTGGTATTGTGGCGGGGTGGTTCTGGCAAGGTTGAGGATTCTTTCTTTAATCGCGAAGAAGTGTAGTCTGATGATGACATCTCTGGGGGTGTCTGGGTTCATGGCAGGCGGCCGGAGTGCCCTGTGTGCCCGGTCGATGAGGAGGTCTTGCGCTGAGGCGTTGGGCAGAATAGTTGTGAACAGGTCAGTGAGTGTGGTGTGGAGATTTTCAGCTGTGACCGATTCGGGTAGGCCCCGGATCCGGATATTGTTCCTTCTGGATCTATTATTTAAGTCTTCCAGACTTTCCTCCATGGCTTCGATTTTTGCGTGGAGGTATGTGATATCCTGGGAGTGTGCCTGGGTGGAGGCTGTGAGCTCTTTAATGCATGTCTCCGTGTGGGTGGACCTGCTCGTCAAGGCCTCGATGTCTTCTTTCAGGCCTGAGAGCCGTTTATCCAGCTCCGTCGCCATGTGAGTTTTTATGTCCATCGTGGCTTCTTGTAGCATGCTTTTCATATCGTGCAGTGTCAGAGGGGCATCAGATGTGGTTGTGCATTCGCTACCTTCGGAATCTGTGCTATGTTCTTCCGTCTGTTGGCGGCAAGATGGCCGCCGTTGTTCTTGTTGCGGGCGGAATATTGTGGCGACCGAAGGCGTCTGATCCTTCTTTTGTTTGCCACCCCCCATCTCACCGGGTTGTTGCTGAGCGAGCGGGGTAAGCGGTGAGGGTTCTCTGAAGGGGATTTGCGGGTCGTGCGTGCGGATGTCGGCGGATTGAAAATGCTGGGAAGAGGGAGCTACAGGATTATGCTGCCATCTTCCTGAACGGTCAGGCTCCGCCCCACCACAGATGATGCGGTCTTGATGACCCTTTTTACTTTAGTACCTTAAACTTGGTAACTTTAATACGTTAATAGATCACCACTCTACCGAACAATTTTAGAAATCCCTGGTTATTATATAAAGCCTTTTTTCTCAGTTTTATTTGTTACAACTGAGGACAATGATGCATGTAAAAAAAATCGTTAATTAAAATATATGAAGTTGCTAATTGAAATGCTGTTTCCAGTTCCCTTTCCCATTTGCATTGACAATTGGTCAGATAACTACGGCTATCGTACTAAATTGAAAATAAGAGCTGCTGCATTTACTGATGTAATCCATCTATCAGCCACACTGATATTATCAGGAGCCCTTCATCATGTTAGCTCTTATCTATGATAAAATTCAAAAAAAGAATAGCAAATCTTTCTTTGAAAAAAGGGGGTCAAAAGACGATTCTCAAAAAAAATTTAGATTACCCACATATAACATGTATAACCCACTATAATTAATAAGAAACAAAATATTAAAATATAAACTTTATTAGTATTTAGGGCATATCTACATAATAGTGAAAAAGGAAAAAAAGGACAAAGTGAAAAACACAAAAGTGACTTGTGAAAGTGTAATATGAAAAAGGAGAAACCTAGGGGGAATCGTTACCCGTAGTCTTTTGACTTGGGACCCCCTTTTTTCAAAGAAAGATTTGTTATTCTTTTTTCAATTTTGTATTTTCTGGGTTAAGCCTATATTACCCATTTAGTCAACTCTTGACTTTTGGGGTAATTTTTTTCCTGCCCCTCTAGTCGTGTAATTGTTTCTCTTATCTATGATAGCACAAGAATATTCATGACTTCTGTTCTTACAGCCATCTCTTCCGGTCTTGTATACACTGTCCAGCCAGGCCACGCATGAAGCTGTTCACCTGCTCTGCCGGATGTTGGTCTTTGATCCAGTAAGTAATACTTCATGTGTTTTGGGTTTGGCTTTGTGATTTATTTTATTTTATTATTTATTAGTATATTTTATTATTAAGGGGTTACTCCAACCACCATGACCACTTGCATGGTGGTAGGAGCTTGGATGTGCAGGGTTTCTCTTTGAAACACTGCATATCTAAAGATATTGGCAATTGTGCACTGGGGGCTAGGTGCACCCCAGCACACGTGATGCAGGAAGACTGTAACTGGTCCGGGCTTCCTAATGTCGGTTATGTACGTAATTTACGTCTGTCATCAACACGCACTGCATACTGCCAACAGGCGTAACTGCTTTTCCATTTCAGGCACAGCAATCTCTCTAGTCTTCTCTCACACACTGATTTCACCCCTACCTGCCTCCTTATTCCCATCGCTATGTTTTAGTTCCCTGCTCCACCCCCCTACTCCTCTGTCCTCTTGCTGTCTCAGAGCGCATGCATGCACTCTGAGCCTGTTAAATCCTCCAATGAAAGGCTTCTCTATGAGAAACCTTTGATTGCACTGCTGTGTGGCTCCTGTCAAGTCAGACAGGGAAGAGCCAAGCAACTTAGAGGAGCTTCACCTGGCACTGTATTAAGGTAGGTAAAGACTAATTAAAGGAACACTATAATCACCAAAACAACTTTAGCTTAATGGAGCAGTTTTTGTGTAAAGCTCATGCCCCTGCAGTCTCATTGCTCAGTTATCTTTCATTTAGGAGTTAAATCACCCTGTTTATGAACCCTAGTCACACCTCCATGCATGTGACTTACTCAGCCCTCCTAAAGACTTCCTGTAAAGATTCATCTAATATTTACACTTTCTTTATTGCAAATTCTGTTTAATTTAGAATTTCTTATCTCCTGCTCTGTAAACAGCTTGCTAGACCTTACAGGAATCTCCTGTATGTAATAAAAGCTAAATTTACAGAGCCGGAGAGAAAATGTTTAAAGTAAGTAACATCTGATTGAAAAGGTAACCATTTTTTATTTTATTTTTTTTTAATGCAGGCTGTGTGAGTCACAGCCAGGGGGAGTGTGGCTAGGGCTGCATAAGCGGAAACAAAGTGATTTAACTCCTAAATGGCAGAGAATTGAGCAGTGAAACTTCAAAAGCATGATCTACATAAAAACTGCTTCATTAAGCTAAAGTTGTTTTGGTGACTTAAGTGTCCCTTTAAAAAATGCTCTTTGATCGTTTATTTTTATCCTGGGAGTCTGGAGACTGATAGCACAATGCCAATAGAGCATTATTCTATGAAAAAAACGGAAAAGAAACCCTTTAATCATAAAATATGAATAATACCTGTTGTATTTTCTATGATTCACTTTTTTTATTTTAAGCACTTTAAAATACATTTCCCTATTCATGTTTGCCTGGAGAAAGATTTGTTATTCGTGGCAGCAAGATTAACTCATGAACTTATATAGGGGGCTCAGAGCAGCACAACACGCACTTTGTGTTTGTGTCCCCTATGTGTTAGATAATTTATTAACTATTGGAATTTCTATCCTTGCATAGTTGGTTACATAGTTACACGGACTAAAAAGAGACATGTGTACATCAAGTTCAGCCTTTTGCAACAAACTAGAATATAAATCCTTCTTGAACCCAGAATGGCAGTCTTAAAATGTTTTTATTGCGCACAACTGACAAGAATGTAATATGACTTGTTGCATTATTTATGCAAACACATAGAACAACGTAAGTTGTACAAAGTGAATGAATGATAACTAGTTATTCAGTTTATTGATTTAACATACTTCTAGTGCCATCTAGTGGCCAGTGTTGTGTAATAATCGTGTAAAGTTGGCCTACTCATTGCAGTGCTATGCTTTCTTATTTTTCTATTTTATTTTTTATTTAAAATCGACTTTACTGACATTTATAGCACAAAATAAAAGGGAATTAAAAATAAAAATTGTCAGAAGTCTGTTGTTCATTGCATCTGAGTGACAAATTCGAATGAACTAAATACTATGATTGTAATGGAAGAAAAACTAATTGCACAATGAATGAATCTGTTCATTCAGTTTATCAGTCAGACCCTTCCCTGACTGTCACGTAAATGCATGATTGCTTCCATTGGGAGTATAACTACTAAACAGTAATGTTTCCAATGGAGTGTTCTTTTAAGTGGCTGTTGAGGTACTAGTACTCTGAAGAATAGGTGGTGCTGCCCACTCATCCCACTGACCAGGGCAAATAGTACATCTCGCCCATAGATGGGGAAAAAGTTTAACGATGTGATTAGTTGTGCAGCTGCACCAATATCAACATATAAGAAATCCATTCTAATTTGGCACTCTACCCATACACCACTCCAGTTTTAATGTAACATTATTATTTGAATCTAATTCTAATTTGCAAAGTATATAAATCATCTAGCACACTTCTATCGGCATAGCATTAAAATATAATGAATATTTTTGTTTAACCTAGAACAAAAATGTATTCACCTGAACCTGAAAAATATGTAGATTGGCACAGAAAATATATATTACTGCATAATAATTCTTAATTCATCTATTCTGTTTCAGTCCAAACGAATATCTGCTAAAGATGCCCTAGCACACCCGTATCTGGATGAAGGCCGCCTGCGGTATCACACCTGCATGTGCAAATGCTGCTTCTCTACATCTACTGGCAGGGTCTATACCAGTGACTTTGAACCTATCACAAATCCAAAATTTGACGACACATTTGAAAAGAACCTCAGTTCTGTACGGCAGGTGAAAGGCAAGTACAATATCTTGTTGTTCAGAATAGAGTAATTCTAGCACATTGGCCTCTGTGAAAGCGATGTAACTTTAATGGGGGGCTGGTTTCTCAGGTTTTAAATGGTCTGAAGCTGTGATTGTCATTTGGGGGCAGGGTGACTGTGCGTGCTGCTTCTCTGCTTATTCCCAGCAATTGAATCCCAGAAGGTGTCAATAACTTTTAGTCCTGGCTATTGGCACTATATATTGAATTTTGAGTCCTGGCTTGCAGACTGTGATCCTTAGCTTATGTGCTAGTTGCACCTTTTGTCTCGCATCAATAAAAGAACAATTCTGCCAAATATTAAACAAAGTGCCAGCCTGCTAAATTGTAGCATTGCCTTGATTCCAAAAGAGTGAGAGGGAAAATGGGAAAGGAGGAAAGGCACATGATCATTTATACTATGACTACTTCTCTACTTTTCAAAAAGCAAAATCATGGTTGTGACAGGTTAAAGTGTTCCAAGCAGTCTTATGTTTTAATTTATAACTCACATTCAGTGTGTTTAAATTGTCACACCAATCCACTTAATCTTTAAAGAACAAACAAACCTGTATTTCTGGTCCTGTACCATTTAGGTGACTCGCGTCCCCTCACCCCTTAACCTATTTAAAAGGTATTAAAACGTACCTTATTTCCAGTGCAGCACAGCTCTGCCGACATTGGCTCCACCCTCGATCCACCTCCCTGCTGACAAATCAGAAATTATTATTTCAGCCAATCGGATTGACTGAAATCAGCAAGGAGGTGGGACGAGGACAGGGCCAAACACCAGCTTGAATCAATGCATCTCTATGAGGAAAGTTCAGCGTCTCCACGCTGAACAGCAGTGCTGCACACTGTGCAGCACTAACCCAGGAAGCATCTCCAGTGGCCTTCTGAGGTGTGCCCACTGGAGGTGTAAACACTGCCTTTTCTCTGAGCAGGCAGTATTTTCATGAAAATGCCGGCAGGGAATGATTCTACTCACCAGAACAACAACCTTAAGCTGTAGTTGTTTTGGTGACTATAGTGTCCCTTTAAAGGTGCTTAGATAATGCCCCTGCAATCTGTCTGCTAAATCTGCTGCCATTTAGGCGTTAAACCACTATAATTGTTTTGCAGTGTTGATCCTCCACTGGCAGATGTTCATACAGCCGCAATACACGCTTCCTGAGCAAAACTGTTGGTTTGGAACATATCTAAAGTGTCTTTTCTTTAGACGTTCTTATCTCCTGCTCTGTTTAATGCCTGATAGTGCAAAGCAGAATTATGGGTCAGATTAGAGAATGTTAGATAAAACCGAAACCAACACTTCATAGGAACAAGTAATAATTGAATTTGGCACCTGTTTCAGCATGTTGGAATTTTAGTGACATTATCATAATATGTGAACTATCTAGTATTTAAATATTTTAAAATATATATATTTATATATAAATAATATATGAGAGAGAGAGAATTATTTCTGCCATCGATTTTCATATATGTTCTTATATCTTCCAAATGTGCTCATTTTGTGGACATTGCTTCTATATTCAAGGCATTTGGTTAAACAGGGCCCAACGTGAACTAGGAAATTAGTACTAGGCAAAAGGGGGGGGGGGGGGGTTCAGATTAGCTGCATAATAACTATAAATACATATTTTTCATTTTAACTACCTGGTTCAAATGTGTATTGAAAATGCACTTGAACCAAGACTTTCCCTTACAGCATAGCTACTGTTCCACATTAAAGAGACACTATAGGCACCTACACCACTTTATCTCAATGAAGTGGTCTGAGTGCAGTGTCCGTGTCCCCTAAACCCTGCAATGCAGTTGGCTGTCTCTCAATTCATTAACTCCGCTGGACGTCCTCACAATTTGCATGGTCCTGTCCAGCATGTTGAAAATCCCCATAGGAAAGCATGGACTCAATGCTTTCCTATGGGGTAGGCCTAATGCGTACGGTGCTCACAGTGCGTGGGCATTAGCTTCCCCCCAAAACTGTGATGTCGCGGGAGAAGGAGACAAATCCAGCTCCGAGGGAATTTGACGCTGGAATCAGGTAAGTGAGAGAAAGGCAGAGGAAAATTATAGTATCAGGAATACCAAACAACTGTATTTCTAACACACTATGATGTTCCTTTTGGTAGCTTCACAACAAAATATGTTGATACTGGTTATTTATATTTTGAATTGTATTTTTATGTGTGTCTTCCAGAAATCATCCATCAGTTTATTTTGGAGCAACAGAAAGGAAACAGGGTACCTCTGTGCATCAATCCCCAGTCTGCTGCTTTTAAAAGCTTTATCAGGTTTGTGCTAAATTGCTTAGCAGATTTTTATGCTGCTGGGATTTTTCTTCCCCTTTCTTCCCCTGATTTATGTCTCTCTATCTAATGTATCTCTGTGTGTGTAACGTCTCTTTGTCCTAAACATGCTCACATTATTAGGATGCTGCTGAGTCCAATTGACACATCCAGTGCAATCACTCAACTTTAAACGAACATCAAAGCCCACAAAATTTCAAATAAAAAAATATTATTTTGTTTTAAATCCCGACAAAATTAAGGGGGGGGGGGGGTTTAGTTACAGTATATGATTATACTTTGCAAAAAGCCGGTCACAATGCCAATGTACCTCATTTTTGGCAGGTCCTATCCTAACATAATGTCTGCTTTCATGTGATTAACCCATTTACTTGGGAAATCCTTTCTTGTGGGGTGCAAGGTTAAATAGGGCATTGAAATGAGGTCCTATATATTTTAGATTTAAGGACAACCGTCACCTCAAACTACCTTTTTTTTTTTATAATCCTTTCATCAAGGTTTGAAAGGAAACCAATTTTTTTTTTTTTTTTGTATATTTTGTTTTTAATTTTTTTTTAATGAAGTACCGTATATACTCGAGTATAAGCCGACCCGAATATAAGCCGAGGCCCCTAATTTTACCCAAAAAAACTGGGAAAACTTATTGACTCGAGTATAAGACTAGGGTGAGAAATGCAGCAGCTACTGGTAAATTTCTAAATAAAATTAGATCCTAAAAAAAATATATTAATTGAATATTTATTTACAGTCTGTGTATAATGAATGCAGTGTGTGTGTATGAATGCAGTGTGTGTGTATGAATGCAGTGTGTGTGTATGAATGCAGTGTGTGTGTATGAATGCAGTGTGAGTGTATGAATGCAGTGTGAGTGTATGAGTGCAGCGTGTGTGTATGAGTGCAGCGTGTGTGTATGAGTGCAGCGTGTGTGTATGAGTGCAGCGTGTGTGTATGAGTGCAGCGTGTGTGTATGAGTGCAGTGTGTGTGTATGAATGCAGTGTGTGTGTGTGTGTATATGAATGCAGTGTGTGTGTGTGTGTGTGGTGTGTGTATGAGTGCAGTGTGTGTGTATGAATGCAGTGTGTGTGTATGAATGCAGTGTGAGTGTATGAATGCAGCGTGTGTATGAGTGCAGTGTGTGTGTGAGTGGTGTGTGTGTGTGTGTGTGTGTGTTGCAGAGCCTTGGTGGGGGGTGGGAATTTTTTTTTGTATTATTTAAAAAAAAATTTATTATTATTTATTATTATTTTTATTTATTTAATTTAATTATTATTATTTTTGTATGATTATTTATTATTTAATTTTTTTTTTATTATTATTACTAATTATTTTTTTTTTCGTCCCCCCTCCCTGCTTGATACATGGCAGGGAGGGGGGCTCCTTCCCTGGTGGTCCAGTGTCATTGGCAGTTCAGTGGGGGGGAGAGGGGTGCTGGCAGAGCTGTACTTACCCTTCCTGCAGCTCCTGTCAGATCTCCTCATCCGCGCGGTCTGTGCAGCTCCCTCTGTCAGCTCCCAGTGTAAGTCTCGCGAGAGCCGCGGCTCTCGCGAGACTTACACTGGGAGCTGACCGAGGTGCTGAACGGACGGCGCGGAGGAGGAGAGAGCTGACAGGAGCTGCAGGAAAGGTAAGTAAACTCTCTTACAGCCCCCTCTCCCCCCAGTCTGTATTATGGCAATGCAAATTGCCATAATACAGACTATGACTCGAGTATAAGCCGAGTTGGGGTTTTTTAGCACAAAAAATGTGCTAAAAAACTCGGCTTATACTCGAGTATATACGGTATATGTAAAAAAACTAAAAGAAGCGCCGAAACCGGGCATAACCCGGATATGCTGGCTCCACTTTACCACCTACCCCCAGCTCCTGTCCCACCATTTCACAATTTGTTTGACATGGAGCTGTCTATACACCACATTAGGTACCATGTCAGTACCCTCTGTTTATTTTTGTTGCCTAAAGTAGCCTTTGTTAGTCCCTACCTCCCTTTATTGCCTCATGGGCCACTACATGGCCTATAATTGTTGTTTACTTGTACCTGTACATCAAAGTTATATCGGCCTTATCCCTTAGGGGGCATGAATCTCACTAGATATCACTATACGTGATATGTAAACGCACATCATGCCTCCATCTGAACGCTCATTCCCATTCGAATACACTTATGCCAATGCTAATCTTACTGTCAGTGTGGAAACTACTCTCTTCATACTTTAACACTCTGTTGTTTTAATTTTCAATCTACTCTTAACATTTAAATATTGTGCGATCACCATATATGCCATGCTGATATTCTACTCTCTTATTATTGGGCTTGTTATAGCTATCGTGGCTACCCAAGCATGTTGTTAATGCTCGTACAACAAAAATAAAGAATAAAAAAAAAAGGAAACTCATAACTATCTTTAGTATTCAATGGGATAACTCAGCCATATACATGCACCTTGAGTCAGACTGTGTGTGTGAAAACTGAGTCTCTTTAATCTTCCCTGCTTCACTCCATGAAGAGGAACTGTAATGAACAGACCACTTCTGTGCAATTCAGGGCCCTGAATCACAGGCAGAACCAGGAGAAGTGTGACCCAATTCTGTCTTTAGTGGTAATGCAGTGGTTAAAGGGGGAAATTACTATAAACATTAACTCCTACAATTCTTTAACACTAACCCCTAAGAAATTTATTTTCACTTTGAGATGAGAAATCAAAAAAACATAATCTTTAATTTCCCTATTAATTATGCTAAATATTTAAAGATTGTGTGTGAATAGCAGAACACAGTGTTTTCTTCTGAACTGCTAACAAATCTCTCTTGTCCTTTCAGTTCCACAGTTGCTCAACCATCTGAGATGCCACCATCTCCACTGGTTTGGGAATAAATGTGGTGGACATACTACTGAAGATGTTGTCATGTAGCTTTTCACTGGAGTCTGGGAATTGCAATTCTGAAGATTGATTGTGCTTGTACTGTAATTTTACTAATTAAGGTTTAACTTTTCAACCACTACATGTACTATGTATATCATATTTAAAACAAAATGGTGTACCAGTAACTTTTCCCATAAACTCAGTGGTTGTCTTTTGAGATCCCGTAACCCATATTTTAATTTTATTTTATGAATTTTAAGCAGTTTCAAGGCTCAGAACAAATTGAAGATGGCAGCAAATTTGCAGAATAAGTGAGGTTTGATTTTTGTGGTTAGGGCTTATGTCTAGAGGTTAATTATGTTTTTAAATATTGTTTTATTTATTTTAATTTCTTTTTAATAAATGGATGTGTGGATTTTTTTTCCAAAGTATAAATATACTGAGCCATTCTTTAAGCCTAATTTTTGTGTTAATACAAGCAAATTAGTAAGAATACAGAGATCATCTGAATACCAACCATGAAGATATTCTCAAGAAGAGGAAGGAACAGACCACAGGACATTGAAGTCATGTAATTTATAAGGATACGCACCTCAATGACTTCGTACTAGCACTGGACTAGAGACATATTTCTATTCAATTACTATTTAAAACCGAAGGTTTGTGGTTGGAAAGAGTGCATCTGTGACGAAAGGGATTGAAACTTTTGTTTCTTTCCCAGTATAAATATATAAAATTATATATATTTAATCTATTTTTCTTAGAATTTGTTTTCTTCCTTACCTTGTAACTCTTGGGCATGCCGCATTCATCTGTGTAAATAATCCCATCAACGAGCTCATTTCAGAAGGACCCTTTCATTTGCCGCTGTACAAAACTGAGCTAGCTTGCCCATTTTCTTTTTCTTTTTTTCATTTTTGGGGCTTTTCTTCCATTGTTTTGCCCTCGACAGTGAAGACAAAATGTGAAAGCAGAACATATTTTACTAAAATGTAACTATGTGTTCCTAGGCAAGAAGACAAACCGTGGAAGTCTTATAATGTCACAGCAGCAACATTTTAAATTAGTTTTTCTTCTTTTCTTTCTTTTTTTCTTTTTCCTTTCAATTAAATGAACACTGAATATTCTGTGTATATGTATATATGAACACAAACTGAAGGTCTCTACCTCCTGGAGTATACAGCTCAGCTTGTTTCACTCCAAATTATTATTTTTAGGTTCAGTGTGCAGACTTGAAACTTGAATGTTCCTTCCAACTTTTATATGTAAACATTACAATACAATAAAGAAAACCCACTGACTATTGCTTTTCACCAATATCAAGGAATTTTAATGGCTTAACTTTGTGTGAATTAAAAGAGAGGCTGGCGGGGGAGAGAGACTGGTATTTATAAAATGGACAATTGTCCAGTTTATTGTTATTTATTGCAGAGGAATATTTTTATCCTGAATGATCTGGATTGTACTAGGAGGACATTAAGTGAATCAATAGTTTGATGCCCCCTCCCTTTATATTATATTTTAATATGTTGGTTTCAAGTTTTATTTTTGGGAAGTTTTACTTCAATGAAGTAATTTTGTGGAAGTCAAAAAAAACCAAAAAAAAAACCTTTTTAGTACCCAAATATCTGCAATCTTATTGTATCTTTTAGTATGTTTGTTTTCTTTTCTGAAGCAAATTTTGAGACATCGGAATGAAATACCTTGAACTGAAGCAATGTGACCTTGTTTGAAAACCACAATTGTCAAGAATTAATAAAAAAAAAAAAAAAAAGAAAGAAATGAGCCACATGTTGGGCTGAGAGGCTATACCTTTTTAAGGCGGGTCAAATGAGACATTTGCTGGTCACTTTGTAAATGTAGATTTGAAGTATAGTGGTGAAAACATTAAATGTGAACATTTAAAAATATATATATGTTTTCTCTTTTTGGTACATTTCTTTTGAAAATTCAGCTTTTGCACCTAAATATGTCTATTTTTTTTTTTTTTTTTTTTGTCAAATTTTAGTTTGTTCCACATTTATATATGAATAATTTCAACCTGGAGATGTTTTGTTTTATCTGTAATTTACAGCATGTAAGTGCACCTGAATTATTAAAGGGACACTATAGCCACCAGAACAATTACAGCTTATTGAATTTGTTCTGGTGAGTAGAATCATTACCTTCAGGCTTTTTGCTGTAAACACAGTCTTTTCAGAGAAAATGCAGTGTTTACATTACAGCCTAGTGATAACTTCACTGGCCCCTACTCAGAAAGCTGTTGGAGATCCTTCCTGGGTCATGGCTGCCTAAAATGCATCTAAACATTCAGTGTCTCCTCCCTCTGCATGCAGACACTGAACTTTCCTCATAGTGATTCATTGATTCAATTCATCTCTATGAGGAGATGCTGATTGGCCAGGGCTGTGTTTGAATCATGCTGGCTCTGACTCCTTGTCAGTCTCAGCCAATCCTATGGGGAAGTACTGTGATTGAATCAGGTTACCACTTCTGCTGATGTCAACAGACAGCTTGTTTTTCTGAGCATGCAGAGCTACAGCGTCAGGCTTGAATACAGTAAGATTTTGCTATATTTATGGAGGCATGAAGGGTCCAGGGGGGCTAGATGGTGGTTTTAACACTATAGGGCCAGGAATACATGTTTGTGTTCCTGACCCTATAGTGATCCTTTAATCTTAGCCTCTCTGCTTACATGTATTTCTGGAAGGCTATTTGCTCCATCAGTTGAGGGGACATTTTTGAACATTGTGCATTCAGAATACTCTTTGTAACAGAAACCACTTGCTCACTTTGGACAGTAACCCATAGACATGACAATAGCTGCTGGACAACCAGACAGAGCAGGCCTCACATTCTTCTTGACACTTCAGTAAATCTTGTTACTTAGGTAAGCTCTAATTTCAGAGGCAATACTCTCCTTTCAGTTGCTTGGTGCTTCACTTATTCCCGCCAAAATGCCCCAAAAAACCTCTGCCCAAAATGCAGTTGCTCAACTCTATGTTGGGATTGTGCTGCTGCTAGGAGTAGCAGAAATATCCAGTTCAATCTGCAAATGTCTGTTAACCAGCATGTCTCTATTTCACTGCAAATCACCATTCATGGTCCATATAGGTTGCAATGACAAAGTCAGAAGAAGATGGAAAGTCCTAAAGAATGGGTGCAGGGAATTAGGAAGCAAACGTAAGTAGAGAACCTCCAAGGTAAAATTTTCTGAGATATTACCTTTGCCACATGCTAGAGTAGAACGACATTGGGGAAATTAGGGAGGTCAGTGTGTGGCTGAAGACTTGGGGTAGTAAAGAGGGTTTGGAGTTTTTTTAGAGCACTGGACCGATGTTGCATTTTCTTTATAGCCATGATGGCTTGTACCTGATGGGTCTACTGTGCTGGGGGCAGAGGATGGCTAGAAGGTTCAAGGCTAGAAGTAGTGGGTAGTAACACAGAAGAATAAAAGTGATAGTATAAAAAGGAGGCGGAACTCCTCTGAAACCCAGAAGGCTGGAGATGGTAATTTTAGCAGACAAAGTAATATGGTATGATATACATGTGTTTCCAAGTAAAATACAATTTAAACATGGTAACTTTAATGTCTGCTCGCTATTGAGAGAAGCTTTGTAAGGAAATGGAAGAGCTTGAGCTATTAACATATCATACAAGCAGGGCCGCCACCAGAAATTTTGGGGCCCCTAACTCAGCTCAGGGTCTGGGCCCCCTGGGGCCTGCCTCCAAATACCGCCCACTGGGTCCACACACAGACACAAACGCACACACTGATACAAAAGGACGCAGATACATACTAACAGACACACATACTGAAACAGACATACACATACTGAGACATACACACAGGCATACATAGTGACAGACAGACACATAATAACATACATACAGACACCGACATACATACATACATACACACACACACACACACATTCATACATACAGACACTGACATCCATACACACATAATGGCATACAGACATACATTCATAATGGCATACAGACAGACATACAGACTGACATACATGCAAATATACAGACATACTGACACATACATGCATACAGACATCCATACACACATACACACAGACCTACGTTCATAATAATATGCAGACATACATTTATACTGACATACAGACATACATATATACATATATAATGACATACAGACATGCATCCAGACATACATACATACAGACATATACATACATACATACACACACACAGACAGACATACATGCATGCAGACAGTCATACATACACAGACAGACAGACATACACATACATGCATCCAGACACACAGACATACATGCATACAGACAAGACATACACATACAGACAGACATGCATGCATCCAGACAGACATACATACATAGACATACATGCATACAGACATACACACATACATGCATCCAGACACACAGACATACATGCATCCAGACATACATGCATACAGACAGACATACATACACATACATGCATACAGACACACAGACAGACAGACATACACATACATGCATACAGACAGACAGACATACACATACATGAATACAGACAGACAGACAGACATACACATACATGCATACAGACACACACACAGACATACATACAGACACACACACATACATGCATACAGACACACACACAGACATACATACACACATACATGCACACACACAGCTAATTTTCCAGCCACCCTCCTGTCTCTTACCTTTTCTTTGCAGGAGGGTGGCTGGGGATGATGGGAGTCGGCGCTGCTCCCTCTTCATTGCCTGGCTCTCCCTCTTCACGGCTGGCTGGGCGGGCGCGTTCCTCCCGCGCGGAGTGAGCTGGGAGGAAGTGAGCACTTCCTCCCAGCAGCACTGGGGAGTGAGCACTTCCTCCCAGTACCACTTTTTTTTTAAAGCGGCCCGGTCGCGCTATACAACGGCCACAGCGCTGACCGGGCCCCTGAAGGAGGGGGCTCATCGGGTGGCCCTAAGTGTGTGGGCCACCCGATGGGCCCCACACGTGGGGGCCGGGCCCATGACAACTGTTATGGTTGTCACCCCCTGATGGCGGCCCTGCATACAAGGAACTGTATGATGTACTGGTGGGATAAAACACTTGTAAAGCAGTTCATTTTAAGTAGAAAAGATAGACAAGATAGAAATGGGTGGTTTTTAAAGTTTTAGGTAATCTATGTTTATATATCAAACCTTAATGGATGTCAAGTGTTAAATGGTATGAGGTGAGGATAAGGAAGGATTTATAGGTAAATATTTGCATAGGATGAAACAGGTGTTAATAGTAGGATAAAAAACCTCCAAACATTAAAGGAACACTATAGGGCCAGGAACACAAACATGCATAGTGTTAAAATCAACCACCTTTAAAGGGACACTCCAGGCACCCAGACCACTTCTGCCCATTGGAGTAGTCTGGGTGCCAACTCCCACCACCCTTAACCCTGCAACTCTAAATATTGCAGTTTTCATAAACTGCAATATTTACATTGCAGGGTTAACTCTACTAGACAGCCACTAGAGGGCACTTCCTGGTCTATAGCACAGGTTTTCTGTGCTATAGCGTCGCTGGACCTCCTCACGCTATGTGAGGACCTGCAGCGTCACTAAAATCCCCATAGGAAAGCATTGGAAACATTTTCAATGCTTTCCTATGGGGAGGTCTAATGAGCATGCGCGGCATTGCTGCGCATGCGCATAAGGTCGCATCCCGCCGGCGGTCGCGCATGTGCCATCGGTCTCCCCCACCGGATGACATGGGCGGACCCTAAACCACCGCTGAGGGACATCGGCGGTGGTCTCAGGTAAGTGACTGAAGGGGTTTTCACCCCTTCAGCAACATGGGAATGGGGGTGAGAGGGAACCTGCAGTGCCAGGAAAATGATTTGTTTTCCTGGCACTAGAGTGTCCCTCCCCTTAAGGACCAAACTTCTGTAATAAAAGGGAATCATGACACGTCATACATGTCATGTGTCCTTAAGGGCTTAAATATAGTTCTTACCTTTATTCCAGTATGCTGCTGCTGGCTCTGCCCCTGAATTGTCTCCTTGGATGACATCATCAGAATTTATGATCTCAGCCAAACACAATGTTTTCCCATCAATTGTGATGATCTCAGCCAAGGAGGCAGGCCCAGGGATCAGAGCTAAACGCCAGCCTTGCTAATCAGCATCTCCTCTTAGAGATCCATTGAATCAATGCATCTCTATGAGGAAAGCTCAGTGTCTCCATGCAGAGGGTAGAGACACTGAATGTCAGTGTACAGCACTGCTCTAGGAAGCAGCAAACTGGAAGTGGCCTTAGGCTGTAATGTAAACACTGTTTTTTCTTTGAAAATACAATGTTACTGCAAAAAGCCTGCAGGGACAGGGTAAAGACACTAGAACAACTACATTTAGCTGTAGTTATTCTGGCGACTATAGTGTCCCTTTAATAGTGATGGGGAAAAGCAAGTGCTATTTTACATAATCTGGGTAATTTTTTGTTTTGTTTTTTTGCAACACTTAATTATACAGTCAGACGTGCAATTCCACAATTGCTAGAGCCAGCGTACGAACACACTGATGTAAACAGATACGTGGCACAGGATAACTTTGCACATTTTTGTGTTTAATAGGAACATGCTGCTCGACTACACATTGTATACATTATAAAGTACAAGAGAGAGCAATGTAGTTAGGATATGTAAGCTTTGGTACCACTGGAGTGAAAGAGCAAGAATGCAAAGAGTAAAGGAAACACAGAATACAACAGCATATATCTCTGCAATGCTTAAAGAACAAGTGTAAGAGAGACACTCGGACATCCTAATCCAGGTATTATCCGAGCTTGCATTCAGGCTGTAGAATATTGCATATTCTATGTTTCTATTAATTATATATATATGGATGTGTGGATTGACATAAGTAACAGATGGTATCAATAAGTCACAAGGCCTTCTTTGTATGAGAACTCTGGAATGTGGATTTGGGGGTCTTGTCCTTATATGGCTAGAGTTATAGCCTGACATCAGTATGGGCACATATATAGTAACAGAGGGACACGAGCTCTCTCTTGGTTCTTGACTCTCTGGCTCTCTCTCGATGTAAAGATGTAAGGATGTAAAGAAGTCCAGCAATTACCATCTGCTGTCGAATGTCCATTATCCTGTAACATCATTTGTTGTTTTATTATGTATCCGTAACTAAGAATAAACCTGAAGAAACCATAAGTCAGATTGCGTAATAGTACTTTTATTAATATAGACATATATTAATATGGCGAGCATTTGGCCCAAGACTATATATACACCAAAAGACGTATATATATATATATATATATATATATATATATATATCAATCAACTGAAGACAAGAAGAAATTAAGAAGATTTAACTGTGATGATTCACAGACAGATTTTACATTGGCGAGCCAGCCAGTCTTTTATTCAAGTTTTGTTCCCACTTCAAGGGGGGAGAAAGAAGAATCGAGTTACAAAGCTGTTTTGGAACTGGGAAAACAAACAAAGAATCTAGACTGTCACAGAAGAACTGTGGTTTGTAAGAAAAATAATCACAAAGATTGTTCCAAGATTATATTCTACAACAGACAAAAGCACGTGTTAAAAAGAAAGCAGCACAAGATACAACGTGAATTCTAGAAGCAAGCACGTGGCAGAGATTGGTAAGCGTCCAGATTCAAGCCCAGAACTGCGCAGCTGTGTGGATGAAGCAACGAATAGACAGAAATAACTGATCTGGTGAGTAACATGGAATTCATAAACGATATTGCAGAGAAAAGTAAATTGCAGTTTGCATTTAATAGCAGCTATTCAGATGCTGTTTTGTGGCAATCTTTATACACACAATGTGAAATTGACAATAGTGAAATTGACAAGAAATTGTTTGTTAATAAGAAAAAACAAAAGATCAGAAATGTTATGAAACTAGTCTGTACTTACAACGCATTGATTTGGAAACGAGATGCAGGTCAAGACAATTTAGAATCAGCAGAAAAAGAAGTAGATTTGAATATGTTAACAGAAGTCAAATCAGATTTAAATGAACAGTGTAACAATGTAACATAGAGTACATGCGGTAACTGTGAGAGATTGTCAGAAACAGTCTGTGAACTACAGGATAGAGTTGAACTAAGAAATGATCTTATTTGCCATCTTAGAAATGAAGTAAAGCAAGTGTGTGTTAATACAAGAAAAATACAGGCACAAAATCTAATCCCAGAACCAATAGATACTGAAAATGTATCCTCACAGAGTGATTTGCAGAAATGTAAATTTCAAGACAGAGCTGCAAAACTTAAAGGACCACTCTAGGCACCCAGACCACTTCAGCTTAATGAGGTGGTCTGGGTGCCAGGTCCCTCTAGGATTAACCCTTTTTTTTATAAACATAGCAGTTTCAGAGAAACTGCTATGTTTATACTGAGGGTTAATCCAGCCTCCAAAACCTCTAGTGGCTGTCTCATTGACAGCTGCTAGAGGCGCTTGCGTGCTTCTCACTGTGAAAATCACAGTGAGAGCACGCAAGCGTCCATAGGAAAGCATTGATAATGCTTTCCTATGCGACCGGCTGAATGCGACCGCGGCTCCTGCCGCGCATGCGCATTCAGCCGATGACGTCGCAAGGAAGAAGGAGAGGAGGAGGAAAGCTCCCCGCCCGGCGCTGGAGAAAGAGGTAAGTTTAACCCCTTCCTCCCCCCAGAGCCCGGCGGGAGTGGGTCCCTGAGGGTGGGGGCACCCTCAGGGCACTCTAGTGCCAGGAAAACAAGTATGTTTTCCTGGCACTAGAGTGGTCCTTTAATTTGAAAATCCATGACCAATTAATGAAAATTGTGAAATGTATTCCAGTTTTTTGACACGTCGGTGGATGCATTTACTAATGCTGAAATGTTTGAGTCAAATTTGAACAAATATAGCCTAAATGACGAACAAAGGAATAGACTATTTCAAATATGGCTGCCGACTCAAATGGCATGTAGACTGACCACGCCTGTAAAATGTGAGGGCAATGATGAAATAATATATGGAAATGGGCGAGACAGATTAACACAATTAATAAAATTAACAACAGGGAATGATTTTGCAGACATTGCAAGGAGAGAAACCAATAATGAAGGGGTTAAAATGACTTGTGGAATGAGGCAGAGAAAGAAACTCAGACCTGACACCCCTCGTCCCCCTCCTCCTTCTTCTAGGACTCCTTGTGAAAGAGTGATACAGACAGCTAAGCCATTCCCAATTTACTCAACTAAAAACTGCACAGTTAACAACCAAAGACAGAATATAACTCCTAAAGTTATTTGTTTTTGGTGTAATAAACAACATTATTTAAGGTCTTGCATATATTTTATCCGAGATATCAAATCAAAAGCAAATGAGAAATTAAATTTGTTGATTGAAAATTTTGACAGAATAAATACATGTGGAGATAAATCAATAAAAGCCTTTCCTTGTAAACTGATAATCAGACAAATAAGAGCAATTTTAGCTAAATCAAAATTAGGAGACAGACAAGCAAAGCAGTGTAACACAGAAAGTTATAAGAATCCGATAACTTCAAGAGATATGATCAGTTTAGAGAATGAGCATGGATATGTGTGCCAACAGATGTACACAGGCTGATTAAAGAGTTAAAAACAGCACAAGAATATAGATCTATGTTAGTTTGTTGTTTTAATGAATTGTTAGTCTGAACTGTTTTTTCCATTGTTTTTATGTGTTATATGAAAGTATTAGGTTAATTAAAATAAAAAATTACAACAAGTTTGCAAATATGGCAGAATGAAATACACTAATGTAGCAGTTAGTTATATTGAGTGTATGCGATTATACAGTAACTCCAATCATTTTACAGAAGGAAAAAACAATGTTGTTACTTCTGAGGTTGATTTAAAATCTTTGATTTAATTCATGAGAATGAGATTTTAATGTCATGACTGATAATGGATTACTATATTTTGCAAAGCCTGGACATACATATGTTTTGATTATATAGAAGACAAAAGTTTTGATAGGATAAAACCTAGATTTGCAGATAGATTTGGTGTAGGAAACAATATGTGTTTTTTGTAGTTTGTTTCATGTGACAAAATGGTGCCAGTGTTAAGACAAGATGGCTGCTCTTGCTAAAGTATAGAGTAAAACAATGTGTTTTTTTTATTTTTTGTGTAACATCTGACATTTGATTAGGTTATACCTCCAGATTATTAAACAGTTTAAAAGGGGGGTATGATTAATAAAAAGTTTGGAAAATTAAAATGTTCAGAAAGATTTTGATATAAAGGAAATGTAAAGATTATACATCACATGGCATAAATGTAATGACCACAAGATGGTAGATCTCATGAGAAGACATGAGTATGTTTTGCATAGTCAATATAATTCAATGTTAAACTGTATAATAATAATGAGATATAAACATTGTAAGCCATTGTATTGATGCTGCACATGTTTTTGTTTTAATGTAGGTAAAGCGTGACAGATCCATGTGGCAATAAATCAGGAAAGAATTCCTTTAGACAACTGGACATCAACTGTTGGAAATAGACTTTTCATCTGATCTGCAAACTGTGATGGAAGATTCTACAGAGTTCATTTGATACAGAAGATTAACAGACGTACAAAGAAATAAAAGATTGACACTAACATACATATATATTCCTAAATATTAACGGAAAAGAAAACAGACAATGAAAAGTTATATAACAGTTATGAGTATTAATACCAAAAGAGTATTTATAAATGTGTAACACATAAAGTAAAATTACGAAATGATAGTATTCTGAAAATAACTATTACATTATTACCTATACATAGAATGAGAAGTATCAGAAGTAGATAAAATATGAAGTTGTTAAAATAAGGATCATGGTTACTTAATACTACAAAGATTGAGTGCAATAGTATTTCATAGATTCACTAGAATAAATATTTTGTTTATACTCGAGGTGAAGTAAAAAAAACAATGGTAACATAAGGAAGAAAACTAAGGACGAATCATTCATATTGATTTATATTAAGTAATGGTATACATTAAGAATGTCTTGGATATAAGAGTTCAGAGATCCAAGAGGAATTGAATTGAAGTTTAGTTAAGAGTATAGTACACAATTATATTTGACCTAAGTCTATAAAGGTATGGACTAGGGAGAATAGGTTTCTGGATATGGCGATATCCAATGAATAAGTTTATCTTGAGTTTGTAAGGCACAGACTAGGAATAAGAGTTTCTGGGCAGTATGACCCCAAGTTTATTTTATTTTATTTTAGTCAGTTGAAGTGTACTAAGGAATGCGGATTGGTCAGAACATTAGGACAATCCTGCTTTTAAGATGTATTACATTAATAAGTCATCACAATTAAGGTCTAATGAGGAGAGTGATGGTAATTAATTTATATTATTCTTTCCAAGTTATTTTAAAGTAAACTATGTTTCTGTTGAATGAAAAGTTTGTTACTACAAGGTGGAATTTTAGTGAAAATTATAATTATATAAACAAAAACAAATCTATGATAGAAAGATTTCTGGGTGGAGAATTTCTAGAACAATAAGTATTGTCAACACCATGAACATTATTTGAAGAATTATTATAGAACTTCATGGTTGATAACTTATGAGACTTATAAGTAGTGTTGATATATTTCAGGTAGTGAGAGCCTACTGAATATATAAATTAAATACTATGATTGTAAAGTACTGATACAATTATCACTAGGTGGTATTAATGGTATAGGAATGTAATTTATGAATAGAAATTACCCAAAGTTGCTAGAAACCATATGATTCATGGAAATATAATTGGACGGGATATACAAGCAATACATGTATTAGTACTTAAGTAATATCAGGTATTGAGAATGAAAATACTATACTATATATGTCTGCAGGAATATGATAGTGATACACGGTTATTATTTAGAAAGTTACGATCTTGATTTTGTTGTCTACAAAGACATGACTTTACCAGAGCAGGTAGATCTTTCTGATTGCTTTACATTGTTTATCGGATCAACATTTGTAAATATTTTATTTTATTCATTTATTATTGTTATATATATGTATATATTATATTCAAGTAGTTATGATGTAACATGGATATGGATATCAATACATAGCTGAAACAGAGGGAAATTGAAGTAAAGTAAGCAGTATGAGGGATAGAAACTCGACCTTCTAAGAACTCTCATATAATAGAAAGTTGTGACTACATCTTGTTTTATGCTCAATTAATGTGATACGAGTGATGTATGAATGGACAGGTAAGTGACATTGTGTTATGGTTTTAAGACAAACCATAAACAGAGGGAATGTAGAATATTGCATATTCTGTGTTTCTATTAATTATATATATGGATGTGTGGATTTACATAAGTAACAGATGGTATCAATAAGTCACAAGGCTTTCTTTGTATGAGAACTCTGGAATGTGGATTTGGGGGTCTTGTCCTTATATGGCTAGAGTTATAGTCTGACATCAGTATGGGCACATATATAGTAACAGAGGGACACGAGCTCTCTCTTGGTTCTTGACTCTCTGGCTCTCTCTCGATGTAAAGATGTAAGGATGTAAAGAAGTCAAGCAATTACCATCTGCTGTTGAATGTCCATTATCCTGTAACATCATTTGTTGTTTTATTATGTATCCGTAACCAAGAATAAACCTGAAGAAACCGTAAGTCAGATTGCGTAATAGTACTTTTATTAATATAGACATATATTAATATGGCGAGCATTTGGCCCAAGACTATACCAAAAGACGTATGTATGTATATATATATATATATATATATATATATCAATCAACTGAAGACAAGAAGAAATTAAGAAGATTTAACATTAACAGTGACGATTCCAACCAGTTTTTACACAGGCCACATCAGAAAGGCCCTCTGTGTGCCTCTCCTCCGTCTAACACCCCTTGTGGTCTCAACCACCCCACCCCCTGCCAACTGACCTTCTTCCATATAGCACGGCCGAGCCGCGGACCACAGTAAGGGAGTTTCTGGTTTCCTTTATCTGATCTGACAGGAAGCAGTTCAGCCCTCCCTGCGTGCATTTCCTATCCGACCAGGTAGAGGACACAGAAACTCCTCTCCCGTAGTCTACCACACTACATGCTGTGACTGGTAGGAGGGGAACACTGTGCTGTGTGCTCCGCATCTATCGGTCAAACAGATCTTGCACCGCCCAAGACGGCTGCCTATTCTACCTGGCGGTAGCGCTGGCCCTGCTTGAATTAAGTTTTTTGGGAGACTAGGGAAACTCTTCGGGTTGCCACCTGGTCGGTATTTCTCCAGTATTTGAGGATGCCTAGCCGATGTCGGTATTGCAGTAATACCAGCAATACAAATGTTAGTCTCAGTAAAACCAGAGATTATTCTGCAATACCAGTGCCGGCCAGTAGAGGTTGCTGCGTGTGTGGAGAGAGGCAGGGATAGGAAGTTACAGCATCTCCCTCCCTGCCTTTCTCTACTCACCGATCCGCGGGGGAGCAGCTCTGCACAGAGAGTCCAGACAGCAGCTCAGAGCCTGCAGAGACAGCCTCAGGTAAGTGAGGGATGGGGGAAAGGCTGCAAGGAGACATGGGGACACAGACACTAGGGAACACTGCAAAACACTAGGGGAACTGGGAGACATGGGAACACTGAGACACTTGGGGACACTGTGAGACATGGACACACTAGAAGACACTGGGAGACATAGGGACACTAGGGGACCGAGACTTGGGGACACTGAGACACTAAGGGAGACATTGGGATACTGGGAGACATAGGGACACTGACACATTAGGGGGCACTGGGAGATCTGAGGAAACTGAGACACATGGAGACATAGGGGCACTTGGGGACACTGAGGAGGGACGGTGAGAGAACCTTCAGCTCAGGTAAGGGGGGAAAAGCTGCAGGGAGACATGGGGACACAGACACTAGGGGGCACTGAGACACTATGGGGCACTGGGAGACAGGGACACTGAGACATGTCTCCCAGTTTTTTAATTTAATTTAATTTTTAATTTTATTTCTATTTCTATTTTTATATATATTTTTTTATTCTTATTTTTATTCCCATTTCATTATTTTATATCTATTATTATCTTTACTCTTTTACTTTATCTTATCTTACTTATTTTTATTATGTCCTATATTCCTATCTATTCCCATATTTTTTTTCTTTTTCTTTTTTTCTACATTTACTTCATCCTTACACTCATCTTTACACATTTACATATTTCACACATCATTTTTATTATGTCATGCATATATCATAGTATACACATATTTGTTTTATTTATGACACTTGTTTTTTGTCTATCTATCCACTTTCTACTGTGAGAGGAAATTTTTCTTTAACAGCCCTTGTGTCACTTTAAGCATCCATTTTCTCAGTTGTATGCCATTTCATATTCTGTTGAAATTTGGCACTATGCCCTGAGAGAAACCAAGATATGCGCGTCGAGATTCTATCAACTACGCCCACTCGCTATGTTAGACGGAGGCGTGACCTCTTGTGCCGACCTCCGTCTAAATACTATACTACCCAATATCTATTGCGGCATGTCACGTGATCGCGGACGATCGCGATCACGTATTTATAACTTTCTTCCCTCCCTCCAGGCTCCTCTGATGCTTTACGGTATACTATATTTCCCAAGAGGCATTAGGACATCCCATGTGATCGCGGCAGCTCGCGATCACGTGACTTCTTATCCCTGTCTTATTTTTAAACAATAATACTCGTTTTAAGGTTAAAAATAAAGGTTTTAGATATTTTTTAAGTTAGCAGTATTATGCACCTTCAACTTTTCTGATTTGTAATTTCTTTGCATTTCACACACTGTATTGATGACGTCATTTTGGCGCCCAAATTTGAATAAGCATGTATTTTCTAAGTTTATATAAGCATCTATGTACCAGGCTGATTTTTTATTATTGCCAGTTGATAAAGCCCTGTGTGGCGAAACGCGTTTTGGTTATTTTATATATTTTAATTATATTAATAAAGGAATATTGTATTTTTTACCATATATTTGCCATATACCTTTTATTCTATATTTTTTATTTACATTTTCTTTCTACCTGGTCATACATCACCGTGAAGTCGACATTCGTCAAAGAATCCTAGGTGGGGATAGTACCACCCACGTGAATATATTGAGCAGTACATCCTGCTCATTTAAATGTGAGTATTTTTATTCCTACTTTTTAGACTCATTTTTATCATATCAACAGTGAGCACTATATTTGGCTTTTATTCTTCTCTTTCATGCCGAGGAATTATTAACACCTACATCCCACCAGTGGGGGCAGACGCCACTGAATGCCAATCATATTTGAGCTAGTTTATGCTCTCAAATAGGTGAGTGAATTACCTCCCTAGTATTTATCCAACTTCTACCTATCTACTCACAGTTTGCACTATTGGAGTTTCTCTGTTCTCTCATTTTTATGTCTACCATCGAGTCAAGACTGCCCAAGTATTAGAGGATCCAGCTTCCCATTGGGAAAAACTATACACCTAAGTCTCTACAAGCCTACTGGAACCCATAAGAAGCTTATCAAGTATTGGGACTATTATTTGTATTTCTTTCTATGTTACGCTTTTAGCGTGTGTATTACATTTATTTATATACTCATTTATTTATTTTCTTCTCTATAGCGCGACCTATTACTGTGTTTTTGCCATGTATCCCAGTGTCCCTGGTGTCTCTCAGTGTACGTAGTGTGCCAGTGTCTCAGTGTTTCCTAGTCTCCCAGAGTCCCCTAGTCTCCCAGTGTCTCAGTGTACCCTGGTATGAAAGAAAAAATCTCAGGCACTTACTGTGTTAGATTTAAGCAGGTTTATTGGACACCGCAACATTTCGACCTTTACCCAGGTTTTTATCAAGTCTCCAGTGTCCCCTATGTATTACAGTGTATCAGTGCCCCATGTCTCCCAGTGTCCCCTAATGTGTCAAAGCCACCCAGTCTCCCCATGTCTCCCTCAGTGTCTCCATGTCTCCCAGTGTCCCCAAGTGTCTCAGTATCCCAAGGTTTCCCAGTGTTCCCTAGTGTCTCAGTGTCCCAATTTCTCTGTGTCCCCTAGTGACAGACACTAAGGGACACTAGGGGAAACTGAGAGACATGGGGACACTGGGTGACTTTGAGACATGAGGGGACACTGTGAGACATGGGGCACTGAGACACTAGGGGGCTGTCAGGGTTTCTTTGCTGTTTTAAACAGCAACCCTTTCTGTTTCAGTGAATGAGTTTTCAGCTGCAATTACTATGAGCTCCTTCTGCTTGTTGCCACGGTTACTCACCTGAGAGTAGTAATCAACCCTGCTGCTAATCAGTTCTGCCTATTTAAGCAGCTAATCCCAGAACCTCCTTGCCCTTGCGTGGTTTCCTGTTTCCCAGAAGTCTCCTTGTTCCTGAGTTTCCTGTTTGTTCCTGGTTCCTGACTCCGGCCTTGTTCCTGACTCCGCTGCTCTCCGTGCTCCTGATCCTGGCTTGTCTGACTACCCGCTCTGGTGACTGACCCCTGCTTGATTCCTGGACTTTGCTTTTGTTATTTATTTGTTATTTATTAATAAAGGTGTGTTTGCATCTAGTGCTGTCTCTGTCTGGTTCCTGGTCCCTGACAGGGGCACTCGGAGACCTAGGGACACTGAGACATGTCTCACAGTGCCCCAATGTCTCTAAGTGTCCCCTAGTGTCCTTGTGACATGGGGACACTTGGAGAAATGGGGAAACCGACACTAAGGGACACTTGGAGACATGGGGAAACAGACACTAAGGGACACTGGGAGACATGTGGACATAAACAATACATATACAAAGTAGAATCAAACTGTAAGTAGTTTTTTGTTTTACTTGAGGTAATTCTAGTGGGGCTGGATCCTACCTCTTACAATCTTTTCCTAACCTCATAGTTGCAAACTAGAAAAAAATAAAAGCAGAAATTCCAAAAAGCACGGATGAAAAGAATTCGCTGGACTGTAGTTTGCGATATTTATCCCTGGCACCTAGGTTGCCATGACGACCACACCTGCAAGCAGCCATGACCTCCTTCCTTATCAGTGCTGGGAGATCCCTTACAGTTTCACTCGCAATCATGGTGACAGGCTTATTGATTCTAAAAAGCTATCCTCCCATCACAATTTGTTAAAGAAAATTCTCTTGTTACCACTCAGTCCAAAATGTAGCTTATCTACTCTATTAACTTCTGTGTTTTCTGGAATGAGTAAGTCTTAGTAAAGAAACACCACACGCACCATAACCACTACATCACCCCAATTATAAGGAATGCCCTGGCACCCCTACTTTATAAGTAGACTAACCAATTTAGAATTGTTTGACTTCTAACCTGGTGTCCCGCAGCATTGCATCCTGACCCTTCCTAAGCGAATTCCTGCATTGTCTGGCTAACTTGCTTGGACTGAAGATACAACCCACATTATTCTCAGACCCCTTGTCAATTAAATCACAGTAAGCTGCTTATTTCCACCCTCCCATCCCTCCCTTCCCCCCCCAAAAAAATAGTATTCTTCTCCATTATGTCCCCCTTTTTTCTAGCACCAGGAACAGAACTCTGAATCCTATTCACAAATTGTTTGTTTTGTGATTTGATCACATGGCGATAAGTATACGTTTCGGATGATCACCAGACTGGCCCAAATTGGGACCAATTGCGGTTTGGGACAAACCGAATGCACAAGTCTAGTGATCACTCATACAACAGGGCAGCGCTTTACATGTGACATGTCCAGAAAAACAGTTACGTTCATCTGGCAGTCCTAATGAAGGCCTTGATTTAATATTTTTTGATAAGCTTTTCAAATGAGTTCATAATTTTTTTCCAAATATTTTAATATTTAGATTTTTTTTTTTTATATATTGCTATATGTTTGTTATTTTGGAAAATGGTTTTAAATGTTTATCCAAAAATATTATATAATTATTTCAGAGATAGCTAGAAGATGTATGAAATGACAGCAAATGCTTAAGTGCTCTATTAACCTTTGTACTATGGCCTATAAACAAGCCCTCTCTGTGTTTCAATTTATTTAATCAGACATTTCAGGTGCGTCTCTATGAATCCAGAGTTCAGCTGGTGACCATGAACACAGCTTTGTACATATCTGCGCTATCTCTTGGCCCTCTGCATTCTTGATAACCATTTTCCAACCTTGAAATGTTTGCATGATACGCGATAAATACTGCTTCACTTCATTTAATATATTGTTTCTTTTTGTTGTACACTGCGTTTTAAAAGAAATGATCCCTTTGTGAATAGAGCGATTCTGTGCCTTAACAACTAGCAAGGATGGTATTGTGGCTTTGCCTACTTTCTTAGTTAGTGTACCCACACATCTTGTATGTTATGTTCCAAAGGACAAATCACATGCTCTTTTATAATACTTTTTTTTTTTACTCATTTAATTTGTATGCAACTAGTGCAGGTAATGAAAAACACATAACATTTTAAAGAAACACTCCATGCACATAGAACTTCCCCGGCCCATGGCCAGTGGGTCTGGGCTATTAAATGTATAAATTGGGAGGGACATCCTAATGTCCCCTCCCCAGCCTGCACACATTTTTGTTGGGTGGGAGCTATTACTATATAACCAGGAGGTTGGAGGGCCTAATGTCCTCCACTCCAATTGCCACCTATCGGTGTTGGATGGGGCTATTACTATATAACCGGGAAGGGGACCTAATGTCCGAACCCCATTCCTCAGTCATTGGCATCGGGTGGGAGTTACTACTATATAACAGTGGCAGGGAACCTAATGTCCCAAATCCCATAGCCACCTCCTTTTTTTATAAAGTGACCCTACCTATCCACCCTGACTCAACCTAATATTAGTTTTGGGGGGGTGGGGGGACATTAAAACTAAGTCCTTTAAAAAATAATATATATATATAATTACCATCAGAAGTCTTCTTTCACAAAAAAAATTAAAAAAATCAAAACCCTGATGCAACAAAAACAAATCCATCTTCGCCCTGCGAGGGGTCCACACAGAATGGAATTTCACAGTATCTTCTTCCTCAAAAAAACTATTGGATGCAAAGTACCCCAGACCCTCTGTCAATTTCTTTACAGATCTAGCGCTTTGTCAGAGAACAGGCTGCAAATCCCAGCCTACATGCTGACTTCCTCACATCTCCGGAACGGAAGGCCTGCAGTTGCACAGGGAGCCCACTTGACCACCAAGGAATCCGCTGGACAACCAGGGAATCTCATACCTCCCAAGTGCCTATTAGAGGGGAGAGTGCCTATTTTGGGCCCAGATCATTCTCTCCTGCTTTTCTACTGTAAAGTCCTTCTCCATAATGTTGGTGTTACTGGGTGTATAACAGAGCTCCACAGCAATAATACTCAAAGTAATGTTTTTTTAAACTACAATAAATTTGTTTTAGAAATAAGTCTTTGTAAAAAGGATACATTATTCCTGTTCTAAATTACATTTTAATTGAATAAATCATTATTAGTAAGTCACCTATACTGTCCCTAGTAAAACCCCAACACACATCCCTAAAATAAAAGTGTCCACCAGGGAATGTATTTGTGTCCCATTTATAATGTAATAAACTTTCAAAAATCAAAAAGTGAAAATTTGATGACAGTTCTTTAAGTAGCCAGCATCATCTTAGCTAATGCTATATGAGTGCATGTGTTTTGTGAGTGAGTGTATCTAACATTGTGGTTGCTATATTTGACAAGTGTTACACGGGGACACGAGTGGATACGGGCAGCATGTAGGCATGCCAGCGGTGTGAAAATCTATCACTGAAATATCCCTCTGACCAAGGAGGGACTGGGACAAAAAGTGGGCCTTGGCGTTTAAAGTCATAGTACTTTGCTAACCATAATTGAATGAAAAGCTTGCTCTGCATTTGCTGGTGACTTGTTTGTGGTGTTCCTATAAGTGAAACGCTAGATGAAAAAGGGACATGGTGTTGTGTTTGTTGTCTGTGTGTGTGCGCGCGCGCGCGCATGTATGTGGAGGCTGGCTGTGGTGTTGTATGTATACACAATAAATTAAAGAATTAGTTAGGGTATTGTAATATGTCGCTACTATCACCTATGTGTTCATCCCAAAACACAAATAAAGTGCAAATAAAATCAATATAACAGTGAGAGAGCACAAAAATAAAAGCAAGTTTTTTACCCCAGGTTGTACAGTTAAAACCTATAAAAAAAAAAAAACATTAAAAAGACCATGAGGTAATACGGTAAAACACCAATATTTGATAAAACTCACATGATGCTGAGCCACTACCCTTGGCTGGCTCAGACTTTGAAGCTTGGTCAACAAAAGGATGAAGTGGATGTTCCTTGGAAATCTGTTTAGTGCAGCTCCCCACCTGGTTTCCAGCACCTCAAGCCTTATAAACTCCAGCATACAAGGTAAGTACAAGCATAACCGTTTATTGAAGCACTTAAAGTACCGGTACACTAGATTCTATAAATAAAAAACACATAGTCCACTTTACTTAACGCGTTTCGGCTAAAACGAGCTTTTCTCAAAAGTGTCCAGTGTCCTTTTGTTGTTCCATTCTTCTGTCTTTTTATTTTCAAATTTGGCGCAGCTTATCCTCTCCGTTAGCCTTATCCTCTGCAAATTTCACATCCAGCGTCACAGAAGCGCCTCTAGCGGCTGTCAGGAAGACAGCAACTAGAGGCTGGATTAACCCTGCAATGTAAACATAGCAGTTTCTCTGAAACTGCTATGTTTAAATCTGAAGGGTTAAAACTCGGGGGACCAAGCAACCGGACCACTTCATTGAGCTGAAGTGGTCTGGGTGACTATAAATGGTCCTTTAAAAACATAAAGGGAATCAACACAGTAGAGGAGGAGACTATATTTAAAAGAAGAAAAACTACCACAACAGCTACCATGTGTGCCTGATGTATATTATAGTATGTGTTTGGGAGGGGATAGGGAGTGTAGTGTGTGCAGGGGGTTGACATGGGCTGTACTGAGTGAATAAGAGAGAGGGAGAGCAAGTGTGTGTGTGTTTGTGTGCGCACGCTCTCCAGGGGCTGTACACAGAGAGAGAGAGAGGGAGATAGAGATAGGGGGGGAGAGAGAGAGTGTGTGTGTGTGTGTGTGTACACAGAGAGAGAGAGAGGGAGATAGAGATAGGGGGGGAGAGAGAGAGAGAGAGAGAGAGAGAGTGTGTGTGTGTGTGTGTGTGTGTGTGTGTGTGTGTGTGTGTGTGTGTGTGCGCGCGTGTGTGTGCGCGTGCGTGCGTGCGTGCGTGCGTGTGTGCGCGTGTGTGCGCGTGTGTGCGCGCGTGTGCGTGCGTGTGCGTGCGCGTGCGTGCGCGTGTGTGTGCGTGCGTGCGCTCACCAGGGGCTGTACACAGAGAGAGGGGGAGAGAGAGAGAGAGTGTGTGTGTGTATGTGCGCACGCTCTCCAGGGGCTGTACACCGAGAGAGAGAGAGGGAGTGTGAGAGGGGGAGAGAGAGAGGGGGGGGAGAGAGGAGAGGTGCAAAGCCTGCATTCAGAAGAACTGCAGCTTTTACAAGCTCTTTTTAGATATACCCCCAATGATTGCGTGCATAAATTAATAAATGTATGTATTTATTCATTGTGGGTATATCTACTAAATAACATTATTTATTAGTCTTTTTACAGTGATGATGAGAAACACTGAGGCACTTTAAGAATGAACATTGACCAATAATGATATATTTAAAAAAAAAAATACCAAAAATCCTCCCCTGGATAGACTGCGTTTGCATTCTGTTTGGCAACAATGTACCCTGGTAAAAAAGAAAAAAAAAACTATTAAAAAATATATACGTACAAGAACACTACATTATTTATACTCCTCCATAATGATTGTAACACACGCACACAGGAAACTGCTTGCCCACTTCAAAGATGGCTGCCGAGGACTCGTGCTTGTCACGTGACACCAGACCGCCCTAGCTGTGGGTGTGACCGTTACCTATAGTGCCCAATCCTTCGGTTTGTTCTCACTCCTGTGTGTGAGCTCCTCGCAGACATGGCTTCCCTCGTCCGCCTGCTGGAATGGATCTTCTTCTTCTACTTCTTCTCCCACATCCCAATAACACTGCTGGTGGATCTGCAGCCAATCCTGCCTTCCAGCTGGTACCCACAGGAGGTAAGTACCCCTCACTGCCAGGCACACTTACCGCAAAGACATCCCACCACTACAGTATGAGAGGGGAGAGTATATACCAACATCCCACCACTACAGTATGAGAGGGGAGAGTATATACCAACATCCCACCACTACAGTATGAGAGGGGGGGAGTATATACCAAAATCCCACTGCTACAGTATGAGAGGGGAGAGTATATACCAACATCCCACCACTACAGTATGAGAGGGAGAGTATATACCAACATCCCACTACTACAGTATGAGAGGGGAGAGTATATACCAACATCCCACTACTACAGTATGAGAGGGGAGAGTATATACCAACATCCCACTACTACAGTATGAGAGGGGAGAGTATATACCAACATCCCACCACTACAGTATGAGAGGGGAGAGTATATACCAACATCCCACCACTACAGTATGAGAGGGGGGAGTATATACCAACATCCCACCACTACAGTATGAGAGGGGAGAGTATATACCAACATCCCACCACTACAGTATGAGAGGGAGAGTATATACCAACATCCCACTACTACAGTATGAGAGGGGAGAGTATATACCAACATCCCACCACTACAGTATGAGAGGGGGGAGTATATACCAACATCCCACTACTACAGTATGAGAGGGGAGAGTATATACCAACATCCCACCACTACAGTATGAGAGGGAGAGTATATACCAACATCCCACTACTACAGTATGAGAGGGGAGAGTATATACCAACATCCCACCACTACAGTATGAGAGGGAGAGTATATACCAACATCCCACTGCTACAGTATGAGAGGGGAGAGTATATACCAACATCCCACTGCTACAGTATGAGAGGGGAGAGTATATACCAACATCCCACCACTACAGTATGAGAGGGGGGAGTATATACCAACATCCCACTGCTACAGTATGAGAGGGAGAGTATATACCAACATCCCACCACTACAGTATGAGAGGGAGAGTATATACCAACATCCCACTACTACAGTATGAGAGGGGGGAGTATATACCAACATCCCACTGCTACAGTATGAGAGGGAGAGTATATACCAACATCCCACCACTACAGTATGAGAGGGAGATTATATACCAACATCCCACTACAGTATGAGAGGGAGAGTATATACCAACATCCCACCACTACAGTATGAGAGGGGAGAGTATATACCAACATCCCACCACTACAGTATGAGAGGGGAGAGTATATACCAACATCCCACCACTACAGTATGAGAGGGGAGAGTATATACCAACATCCCACCACTACAGTATGAGAGGGGAGAGTATATACCAACATCCCACTACTACAGTATGAGAGGGGAGAGTATATACCAACATCCCACCACTACAGTATGAGAGGGGAGAGTATATACCAACATCCCACCACTACAGTATGAGAGGGGAGAGTATATACCAACATCCCACTAATACAGTATGAGAGGGAGAGTATATACCAACATCCCACTACTACAGTATGAGAGGGAGAGTATATACCAACATCCCACTACTACAGTATGAGAGGGAGAGTATATACCAACATCCCACTACTACAGTATGAGAGGGAGAGTATATACCAACATCCCACCACTACAGTATGAGAGGGAGAGTATATACCAACATCCCACTACTACAGTATGAGAGGGAGAGTATATACCAACATCCGACCACTACAGTATGAGAGGGAGAGTATATACCAACATCCCACCACTACAGTATGAGAGGGAGAGTATATACCAACATCCCACTACTACAGTATGAGAGGGAGAGTATATACCAACGTCCCACTACTACAGTATGAGAGGGGAGAGTATATACCAACATCCCACTACTACAGTATGAGAGGGGAGAGTATATACCAACATCCCACTACTACAGTATGAGAAGGGAGAGTATATACCAACATCCCACCACTACAATATGAGAGGGGAGAGTATATACCAAAATCCCACCACTACAATATGAGAGGGAGAGTATATATCAACATCCCACTACTACAGTATGAGAGGGAGAGTATATATCAACATCCCACTACTACAGTATGAGAGGGAGAGTATATATCAACATCCCACTACTACAGTATGAGAGGGAGAGTATATACCAACATCCCACTACAGTATGAGAGGGAGAGTATATACCAACATCCCACCACTACAGTATGAGAGGGGAGAGTATATACCAACATCCCACCACTACAGTATGAGAGGGGAGAGTATATACCAACATCCCACCACTACAGTATGAGAGGGGAGAGTATATACCAACATCCCACTACTACAGTATGAGAGGGGAGAGTATATACCAACATCCCACCACTACAGTATGAGAGGGGAGAGTATATACCAACATCCCACCACTACAATATGAGAGGGGAGAGTATATACCAAAATCCCACCACTACAATATGAGAGGGAGAGTATATATCAACATCCCACTACTACAGTATGAGAGGGAGAGTATATATCAACATCCCACTACTACAGTATGAGAGGGAGAGTATATATCAACATCCCACTACTACAGTATGAGAGGGAGAGTATATACCAACATCCCACTACTACAGTATGAGGGGAGAGTATATACCAACATCCCACTACTACAGTATGAGAGGGAGAGCATATACCAACATCCCACCACTACAGTATGAGAGGGGAGAGTATATACCAACATCCCACCACTACAGTATGAGAGGGGAGAGTATATACCAACATCCCACTACAGTATGAGAGGGAGAGTATATACCAACATCCCACCACTACAGTATGAGAGGGAGAGTATATACCAACATCCCACTACTACAGTATGAGAGGGAGAGTATATACCAACATCCCACCACTACAGTATGAGAGGGGAGAGTATATACCAACATCCCACCACTACAGTATGAGAGGGAGAGTATATACCAACGTCCCACTACTACAGTATGAGAGGGGAGAGTATATACCAACATCCCACTACTACAGTATGAGAGGGGAGAGTATATACCAACATCCCACTACTACAGTATGAGAAGGGAGAGTATATACCAACATCCCACCACTACAATATGAGAGGGAGAGTATATACCAAAATCCCACCACTACAGTATGAGAGGGAGAGTATATACCAACATCCCTATACTACAGTATGTATATGGCTCTGTCTAACACACCATGTGATACCTTACAATGTATAACATTATGAAATCATGAATATTTATAAATATCTTTATGTGATAATAAAACCTTATCACATTATAATCTGCACATATGCTGCAGAGTTGTTTATTATTTCTTCTGAAATTACACCGCATTACTGCAAGAGGAATAGGGTTAGGAAAGTCTATATTGAGAGCAATTCTGAAAACTTGAAGCGGGGGGCGCAATGTGTATGAGAAGGTGTAGCATCAACAAAAACGTATGGGTAGGAAAGCAATGTTTGTCCACCTCAGTACAGTGCCCTAATCATATCACACACAAAAATGAATAGATACATTATATTTTAATGTATTTCAATCATAGTGGCTGCCCAGTCTTGTCTTTAAAATGATTAGTTGTTGGTAGCCACTATGAATGAGATGAGGCAGTGAGACCCTAAGGCATGGGTAGGCAACCTTCGGCACTCCAGATGTTGGGGACTTTATCTCCCATGATGCTTTTACAGCCATAATGTTTGCAAAGCATTGGGGGAGATGTAGTCCAAAATATCTGGCATGCCAAATGTTGCTAGTTGAATCTTAGATTAGGCTAGTGAGGTTTGTGACAGTGGGGTTCCTCACGTTGGGCATCCTAGGTTAGGGTTAGTGGTGTTAACGATAGTGGGATTCTAGATTTTACGGCTGTTTTGGTTGAGAGGGTAAGAACCGGCTCCTGTTGGCATCTTTTAGAATTTTACACTTTCTCTATGTCCAAACAAATCTTCCATTATTTATCTGATGGTTTTCCCTTAAATACCTACTGGTTTACAGTTGTCATAAACCTGTGTCACCCCATTTGATGGAGGTGGTACCTTGTCCCGCACAGCATAGATGGAATGTTCGGTGCATATTTCCAATGACTGTTTTCATGTCTTTGACAAAAACTTGACACCGGTTTCAAGAGTTTTATACTTAAAATAATGAAATTTGAGTATTTGTTTGCCTAATCTATTTTATTCCTTTTCCATCAATTTTCAAAGAATTTAAAAACATTTTTCCCAACAAATGTCTTCTTTCGTGTCAATAGTTGTCACATAATTTAAGACATTGGAATGTTACTGTACTATGCTTTTAAAATAAAAAATAAAAGCCACAGTCATATTTTATTGCCAAGGAGCTTGTTCATGCTCTGGTATTACTGATTATCCTCTCCTAGTTGGTCTCCCCAAAAGCCAAACTGCCCCGCTACAATCGGTAATGAATGTTGCTGCCAGGCTGATCTTTCTCACTCGTCGTTCCTCACATACCTCGCCCCTGTGTCGATCCTTGACTTCCTGTATCACATAGGTGTCAATTTAAAATACCACCCCTTACCTATAAAGCTCTAACCAACTCTAACATTTCTTCCCTGATTCATAGATATGCCCCTTCTCAGTCTCTTCGCTCTGCCAGTGACCTTCTTCTGTCTGCTGCTCGCACCCTTACTGCCAACTCGTGCTTGCAGGACTTCTCGCATGCGGCTCCCTTCCTTTGGAACGGCCTACCTACCCCCATCAGACTCTCCCCTAGTCTTTAATTGTTTAAGAGATCCCTCAAAACACATCTGTTTAGAAATGTTTATGGACTCCCAGAGTAACTTATCTATCTATCCATATCTTGCTCTCCTAAAGAGCCACACTTCACACTTGCCTCCAGTTCTGCTACATTTCCACCTTGTTTGGTGGCTGTCACCCTTACTGCCCTGTTATGTATTTGTACCCCACCTCCTCTAGACTGTAAGCTTGTTTGAGCAGGGCCCTCATCTACCTATTGTTCCTGTGTCACTGTATAATTGTCTTATTTATTGTAAATCCCCCCCCCCCCCCCTTTCATAATATTGTAAAGCACTGTAGAATTAGTTGGCGCTATGTAAATGCCAATAATAATAATGCAAGAAAGGAGTTGAGTAGTACAGTGTCCCATTGATGCGTTATGGGAATAATGCATTAAAGTATTTGCAAATACTAAGATGTCTGCAGAAATCAGGAAGTGACTGACATCTCTCACCTAATCCTGGTCTCCCTAGTGTAATTTTGATTGGTAACACCGGTTGAAAAACATGAATGAAACTACCTGAGCAGAATATTCATAGTTTTACTAAACTAAGCTATTAGGATACAGTTATGCCTTGCTAGCAAGCCAATTAATACCTAGTCATCATTTGGCGATACACAAAATGTCTGAGGCTGAGATGTGACCTGAATTAGATATAATGGTCTTTAACCAATATTTGGAGGGTTGTGGGTGGGGTGGATATTGCAGTCTGAAAGCTGGCGCAGTGAACATAGGTCGATGTTTGACCTGGGTTATTGCTCCCTCTGTCCGTTATCGCTCTTCAAATAGTCTACTGTTGACTTATGTACAAAGCCTTTGCTCTCACAAAATATGACTAGCTTTTCCGGTTTTCCTTGTTTCACATATTCAGGGAGTCTGCTTTCCTGTTCAAAACGCTCCGGGGTTTGTTCGCTAAACAAAAATTTAGGTCAAATAGATGAATTTGGGAAACCAACTACTTTCCCAATTTAAGCCTTATATTTATGCAATCGGTTTGTGTTTTTAGAAAAAGAGCTTTTCTAGAGAACATTTTCATGTTCTGTAAAGAAGTTCTGTTAGAAGTGTCTGTAATGGCACCATTGTAGAGATTTTTCATATTGTACAATTACTGTGAGCCACAATGCACGCTCAGTAAGGTTATTTGTGTGATAAGGTGTAGATAATAATCTTTAATTCAAAGTTCATGCTTAGATAGGGACTTGCTGAATCACAGAGCAGAGTAGCCTGTAATCTTTATCATGGGCCCGTCACCTTTTAGCATAATTTGCAACATTCCAAAGAGAGACTTGGCCAGTAAAACAGTATGTGTAATTTTTTGACAGTTTTCCAAAATTGACAGTAGTCAAATTTGATATATTATTACAACACCCAAGCACGTATTGCCACAGTTAACCATATCTGAAACTTTACATCCTATGTATGACCGTACATTGTATAGCGGTAGTCCCAACGCAATCCTCAAGGCTAACTAATCTAGGAGCAAAAACCACACAAGCTTACAAAATTATGCAAAGTACCAAAAGCAAATAGGTGCAAAAATAAATGTGGCTCATCTGACCACACAGAATACCAAGTTTCCAACTACCTCTGGAAACCGCATTGCAATTCTATGATCAATGTCTTGCACTCATCTTCTAGTTTGTGGGCCATTGGTAATGCAATATTTTCTGATGAGACAATCCTCCCGCATAGTACCATCTGTAAGATGTGGAAGAACAAAGGTCTCTGGTTCGGGCTGTGAACCTTAGTTTAGTAGTGAAGAGACATCTTCAGTGGTATTCCAGACTTTTTTGCTCTTCAGACTTCATGGTATCACTTTGAGAAAAGCCATTTCCTGTTTCAGCATGTCAGTCAGTGCCATGCAAAGGTGGTTTGGCAAAATCTATTCAAGGGCTTCTTTGGCCTTCACAAAGCCCAGACCCCAATCCCAACCCCATTGGACAACTCTCAACTGGAATGCTAGCTGTGAGTCTGAAATCTTTGCCCAACATAACTAATCGAATCAAAGCAAATCTTTAGAGCAATATTCCAACATGTAGTGGAAAATCCTTTTTGGAAGTAGAACCATTGATTCAAATGGGTAATGGAAATCCTTCCTCTGCAGACCAACCAGATCTAATGTAGTTTAATTTTATCCTAATGAAATGTTGTAGTAGACTTGTGAGATGTTTTAGAATAACAGTTAAAAGGCGAGTAAAGTCACATCTACATTTTACATTGTCATTAATACTTTTTTCCTTTGATTTCTCCCCTAGGTATTGGATTTGATGAAATGGTACGTTGTCAGTTTTAAAGACCATATGATGATGAACCCACCTGCTTGGTTTTTGAGCTTTGTGTACTGTGAAGCTCTCGTACAACTTCCTTTCTTCCCTGTAGCAGCATATGCTTTTTACAAAGGTAAGTTTTTAAAGGGACACCACTGCCAAATGTAAAAAAACAAACAAACAAAAATCACTGTTCATTACATATACCCCCACTGAAAACTCTCTTTTCTGTAAAATGAAAAAAGTGGACCGACTCTCTTTTACACACTCAAAGCATTTCAGTAAGCTAATGTGTTTTAGGGATCTCGAGTGTCCCTTTAACTATCCACATATTTATACGATTTTTTTATTTTTTGGAGCCAATAGCTTATGTTAGTATGTAATGAGTGTTACTCATGAATTAAATATGCAAATAAAGCTAAGATGCCCCTACCCCCAAATTGAGATTTAAACTTGTAATGTGAACTAGTCTGCTCTAATTACTATATCTTCATTTGCACATTACAGCCAATAAAACTCAGTACTCTGCTAGACAGACAAAAATGTTAGTAAATTTAAAGGGTTACTCCAAGCAGTCTGCTGTAGTGGTTAACATGCCAGGAGTACCCTGGCCCTCTAGTAATGGGCAGCCTAGGTCCCCATCTGGCTCAGAGACAACTAGCATTTCGGATGATATGCTTCCGGGTGCTGCAGAGCTGTAAAAGTCAGATCCTGATCCAGTTGCTATTCATTGGCTGAGAACGTCAGCTGACCTCTCTCCAATAAATGGCACACTGTACATAAAAATGTTTACAGAATTTAAATGATCTGGCTAATGACAACCCTATGATGGTAACTGAGATGGAGTTACAACTTTGCTCGAAAAGGGGTTAAACTCCTTAAGTGCATTGTTTCAGTATGAAAAGCTACTTCTACAAAATTCAGGCACCATGACTACTTCAAATCAACAAAGTGCTTATGATGCTTGGAGTAACCCTTTAAACTGCAGTTATTTAGCGTTTTTTTTTTTTTTTTGTTTGTTTTTTAGATCCTGATGGGTATCAAGGATAAAATTAATAATGTTTTGTATTCTTGCTTTCCAGGTGGCTGCAAATGGATAAGAATTCCAGCCATTGTCTATTCGGCTCACGTTGCCACCACAGTCATTGCTATTATTGCACATGTTCTCTTCGGAGAATTTCAAAAATACAATGGTGTGGATCCTCCCAACCAGAAAGAGCGGCTGACTTTGGTCTCAATTTATGCACCATACCTAGTCATACCCTTGCTCATTTTGCTCACCATGTTATTTAGTCCACGTTATAAACAGGAAGAAAAACGGAAAAGAAGGTAGAAGGTTTATGTGAAAGCGACTGGTCTGTGGTTACTACAGAACACACAACACATTCCGTTCACATCATTTACAGCTGTGGACAATAATCTGGGCATAAAGGACTTTCCTATATGTTCTGTTTTGAATTGTGGATGCTAGTTTGAGTTAGAGACCAGAGGGGTTGGCGGGGGGGTACTGGTCACCTCATTGTCCTTAACATAATCCCTTTAATTGCCAAAACTACAATACCTTTGGTTTCAGTCATAATAAATGAATGACAATTTTAATCTTCCCATATTTTAAATGGACCGTAACCTTTTTCTTTTTAAGAATATGAAAAATTAATGACAGTGTTCAACATATAAATGGGTACTACCCCTTCCTTTCTGGGTGCTTATTCTGGGCAGAATTGGTTTTATAATTACATTGTGAACAGACTCTTTTTTTTTTTTCCCCCTTTGATGTCTACTGGTGTGTTTGTAATAGTTGCTTTACATACTTATTTTACTGTACCAATCTGTTTAATGGAAATGTTTAAAACTTTCAAAGCCCAAGTTTTTTTTTTTTTTTTTTAAATCATTGAAATAAAGTTTTATATTTTAAATTCTTGATATTCACACATTTTCTTCTACTTAAAAGGAAGGATCCTGATATCGATATATTAAGTTTTCTGACAGGAAATACGAACTAAGAGTAATTAGTTATGCTAGCATAATGCACAAATATATATATACACAAACACACACACTATAACAGGAATGAACATCTTAATTAAGAAATAAAATCTTGGTAATTATATCTTTCCACAGAATTGGTATAAAATGTATACATATTAAATAGAAAAAAATATATATTCTCCTATACTAAAGTGTTTGAATTTTCGCATTTTTCAAAAGAATAGCAGAGTGATACATTTTCGATTTAAAAAGAAACATATGAAGTTATAGTTAAAGTGGCTCTGTCACCTCAAATGTACCTTTCTTCCTATGGGGACTTAACTGACGCTGGATGTCCTTACGCAGAGCGTGAGGACATCCAGTGTCAGTTAGGCGACCTAAAGTCTGATTAAAATCCTGGAAGCATCTCTAGTGGCTGTAAACTGCGCCTCCTAAATCTGAAATGATTTACATTGCAGGAGTAAGAGGGACAGGGACACTGCACACACCCCACTTTAATGATGAATTGGTCTGGGTGCCTATAGTGTCCATTGAAAACAGGATATAGAAAGGCACCCAGGACTCCTATATATCTGTATTCTGAGACTTTCCTGGTCAAACTAGGAAGAGTGGGCACAGGCCACATTAAAGTGATTAGGGGGAGGGCAAAAATGTCCTGTGGATCAGGAGCTTGAGAACTCTAGGAGTCTAAACAACACATTGCACCCAACAGGTCGTGCCTCAAGTGTCACTTTAAAAATCATCCCATAGCAAATATGAAGTCCCAGGTCTGGTAAAAATAAAAGCAAGACATTTTATACTTTTTGATGAACGTTTTTATATATAAAATTGTAATATTACATGCATACAACAATTATATAATCTGGCCAAACAAAAAATGGATTAAACTTAATTCTGGTGTTATGACCTCACTGCAAGCTTCCCAACAGTATAATGTCTAACCATGCACTGTGACATTACGTCTGTGCATGTGGTCTGGTAAAGATAATCAACAACAAAATAAAACGTTAAATACTTAACTCATATCAATAACAAAATTATAGAGTAAACCAGGAAAAGCATGCAGGATTATTCACTGAGAATGAAGTACAAAGTAGCCAAATTGGAAGCGGTCACAGTTTGGCCTACATTATGAAATGTAATTGAAATCCCCACAGGTGATTAACCTTGAAAATATATTTAACACCTAAAGGTTCAATGACCATCTAAGAAATCAGAACAATCTGATTATTAGTGTATACTACATATATATTTATATGTATACTATAATGATCTGTCCATTACGGACATTGTCCGTACCTCAATCGCTGTCTTTTCCGGTCTGACTGTCACCATGCTGAGCAGCACTAGGACTTACAAGTGACAGTTACACTGCTGCCATTTTAACTTAAACCTATCCCAATTATGATATGGCATGAGAAATGTTCAGGGGACAGAAACTGCACAATTAAGTATCCCTAGTTCTTCTGCAAGTTTATCATTATCAGCGAAGGAACTGAATAAATAGCAGGAGATGCAGACAGAGAGAGACAGACTTGTGTCATGATGTTTAATATATTTATGCACTAGCTCTTAAAAGTATAACTGTACCATTATAGGTATACATGTTTCTCCAAGCAAGAAAGCAGAATTACTGCAATGTGGCAACAATGGCCAAAATTAGACTAATTTGAATTTACTAGTTTAGGGAACAAACCTGTATCTGCTGGCTCCCTTTACACAGTGGCCAATCATTTATAAAGTACCAAATTGTTCTGCGGTGCTTTACAATAATGCAGTTGAGATCTATAAAAGCAAATTATTCAAAGACAAAAATGTTGACCGATACAAGAAGTAAAGATTACTCATAGCAAAAAAGCTCAGAATCTACAAGCAATGAAGGTAAAGAAACACGAGAAGAATGAGGAGAGGTGCACAGATATAATGTCTGTGTAAATCTGGTCTGTGATGGTACCTTAGAGTTTAAAGAGCAATGTAGTAACAGAAACAGTAATCTAAAAAGCCGTGTTTTTAAATATATGTGCCCGTTTGAAAGGATTACATAGAAATGTAAATTGGAATCCTGAACGGGTGAGTCATTTGCATAGTCAGCTTGGCCTTCTGGGAGAGTTAAAAAAACATGATCTTTTATAGTGTCTGTGGGAGACTATTTCTTTATAATCTACCTTAGGATATATACCGTTAGATGGTGCATAACAGTACATTTCAGAGCATCATACCGCCCTGAAATGTGAGGCTGTGCAGCTCCTCCATATGTAGGTCCCATAAGGCAGCATATTTTAACATTTACTTTAACCCCTTAAGGACCAAACTTCTGGAATATGTCATGTGTCCTTAAGGGGTTAAGCAAGGAGAGTTAATGCATTCTTTGCTTTTACTAATTAGATAAGACAATTCATTTTAAATCAGGGATCACAAGTCCTGTTTTCTTTTTGTTCTAGTAACTCATAACAAGTCAGAACTTAAACAAATAAACCCCTTTTTGGTACATTTGTACAATCAGATTTGCATAAACAGCTTCTACCAATTTATCACTAGAAAATGCACAAATGTAATAAGGTCAGTCATACAAAGCGTCCATGTGCGTACTTATTAGTGGGCGTGTGAAAAACACCCAGAAATTATTAATACTGGTTGCCAAAAGCAATTGTAAATTATTGGACAAATGTATGAAATAAATTTATTTTAACCACTTCTAAAATTGTACATTAAAATTGCTGAACATTGTTTAAAGTAGAGGTGATCAACTACAACCTCCTCCAGAGAAAGTAGGAATAGGTCTCTCAGAATTCACTGTATTGCTGCACTATTAAGATTAAAAGTAGTACCAGTCTACTAAAAACAAGGTAAACTTATAATAATATTATGTAAACACTGCCTTGCAGTATGCTTTCCTTCACACTGCAACTTATGTTTTTCATTGATAACTAACTTTAGTGCATTAAATAATGAGCTTCAATAAATATATTATTGGGAAATACTTCTGATCAGATCAGTTCCTTGGTGAATAAACCCTTTGCCTGTGATCTTTCAAATAATAAAAAAAAAAAAAGAAAAGTAACATTTAAATAGGGATAGTGAAAATAAATACAAGTGATAATTAAGTAGGTATTTAGGTTTGCTTTTTGTGTGAATGTGGGATGGACTTGTATTTAAGTCATTTAACAAGTCATGCAGTTTAGTTTTTCATCACAATCCCTTCTATTTACGATCACTGTCCCTATTTAAATGTTACTTTTGTCTTGAAAAAAGTCCGGAGTAAGACTGAAACGTCGACACGACTTATGGGAGTATATCATTGAAAATGAAAGCAGAAATAGTATTTACAAAGACCATTTGAGGGGGCTTTTCTTGCAGTATATCTAGATTTTATATACACATATTATAACATAATAATATATATAGATCTATCTTCCAGATAGATAGATATACACATATATCTAGATAGATAAATCTATCTATAAATACACACAAGTTATATCCAAATGTTTTATAAATGAAATCCATTCTTTCTTTTGTATCTGTTAGCAATGAAAATTTGAAGAAAAAAAATAAAGAAAGCAAACAAATATTATTTAAGTGAAAACGATTTACATTTACATGAGAAAAAGAATCAGCAAGGCCACCTGCACTTACGTAGGTGGGATATTAAGGCTGGCATTGTAAAAATGACTGTAAACAATTGGATTTGGTTCCAGCCCAAGAAGATTTGTACAATCAAGCTGAAAAATATGTCACAATCTAAACTAGCTCTGTTTCAACCGCACAAAACGTGGCTTTAGTGGACTTACAATATAAATGTCTGCTGTAAGATCCAGTTGAAAATGGAATGAAATGTTTAAAAAGAAAGAAACAAACACCGTATAAAATCAGTCAGCTATGGAATTGTCGATGCCAACGTTATTTCTGAAGAATGAATTTGTCAATGAATTCATTTTGCTCGGCTTCCACTTTACACAGAGCGTCATATTCTATTCGATATCTGAGGGAAATGGAACAGAAAACAGTTAATAAATATGCGCAGCATTTAAACAGAGGGTTTGTCTATGTTGTTGCGGTGCCTGTTGCTACTGTTAGCAAGAAGCATCACATACCGACAGGGAGTTACTAGCTGCTGCTCCTGAAAGACAGATGCCATTATTTTCTATGGAAGCTAACCACTACTTGGCAGCTGATGTCTCACACTGATTATCTCTGAAAATGCAGTGTTTACATTAAAAGGCCTGCAGGGACAGTACGTTGGAGTGGTTCTGGTGACTATAGTGTATATTTAGTCCATTTATAAACATACCTTTCCAGTTGCATCTTCTTTTCCGCTATTAAAGCATAGAGCTGCTGTTGCTGGGCTTCCCTCTGTTTTGCTATCGATCTCAGTAAATTGCGGGCACCAATGGCCTAATTAAAAAAAAAATAAAAATACAAATTATCATATATCTCTAGAAAATCTATTTTATACATGTCAGGAATTGATAAGGGGACCGGTACATTTTTGATCAAAATAGCCAAACTACGAAAAACTGGAGGAAATAAAATCTTTAATTTGGCTATTTTGGCCTAATATTTGCTATCACATAAAAATATATAAAGTGAAGCATTAAGTAAATACAATTTAAAACACTGGCTATTAAAATAGAAGGTTAAACTTAATCAACCTAATAAATATATCAAACTGCCGAAGCATTAAAGGACCACTATAGGCACCGAGACCACTTCAGCTCAATGAAGTGGTCTGGGTGCCAGGTCCAACTAGGATTAACCCTGCCTACAGTAAACATAGCAGTTTCAGAGAAACTGCTATGTTTACTTTAGGGTTAATCCAGCCTCTAGTGGCGGTCTCATTGACAGCCGCTAGAGGCGCTTCCACGCTTCTCACTGTGATTTTCACAGTGAGAAGACGCCAGCGTCCATAGGAAAGCATTCAGAAGTGGTCTGGGTGCCTGGAGTGTCCCTTTAACTATCAGAATTTTAAATGGGGTAACTGACCAAACAGGTGAGCAAGAGAGAAAAAAAAAAATAAAATCTTTGTCGAATGGAAACTATTTTCAAACTTGGCTACTTTAGACTAAATCTTGCAATTCACCAGAGAATGCCATGCAACTCAGTGCCAACTAAACAGTTCTTATATCTATATTCCTAGCCTTATGAAAAGTGTTGGTAATGCTTACCTTCATTTTTTCGTTCTCTGTTTCTTTAGCCAGCTGGTCGACAAGATTGATTAATCCACCCACTATCTTCTGAAACTGACCTATTTCTGAAAGAAAGTGAAATTGTGTGTAAGAATCTCAGCAAAAATAGGAAGTCTTACCACAGGTTAAGATAGATAGCTGTCTATGTTGCCTACCTGTTCTATGGTAAAAGTTACTGACGGGGGAGCTTTTTCAAACGTTTTGTAGTAGTATAAAAAACAAACAAACGTTTGCACATGCGTAACATTCTGTACAATGCTATAACATTGCTATTAGTGCATTAAAATGACCACATGTGAAATTACAATAACATTTAACCCCTTAAGGACCAAACTTCTGGAATAAAAGGGAATCATGACATGTCAGACATGTCATGTGTCCTTAAGGGGTTAAAAGGACTCTATAGTTCAAGTCAATGAAGTGTTCTTTGTGCTATGTCCCTCCAGTTTTATCTCTTAAGCTAAAAAAAACTAGAATAGGTAAGTAAAATCACCTTTCCAACCCTGGCAGTGGGGGCGGTCACCTAAATGGTGACTATGACACTATAGCATTAGTGTCAGAAAGGTGTCATATGGAAAATAAATGGTTTAACTATGTGCTACACGTTTCATATTTTGTATAAAAGGAAATGTGATTAACTCCCCACATAGTGATTACATTCCCACAGTCTGTTTCTCTATTTAGCGTACTATATTGGTCATTGCCTGTAGAGCCCTGTGTATTATTGGAAATATAGCAATAATGATATATATTGATGTTCTATGTGCATTCCATTCTTATTATAGTTCTGCTAATGTGGAAATATTGATTTTATTTTCCTGCGATATTTACAGGTCTGTTTACTAGGTTGACAAACACTGCTAGCAGCAGTACAAGCAAATAAGCAAGCAGTACAAGCAAATAGTGGTAGAGGTTAACACAGTAAAGGAGTTTAAGCATGCGTGGGATAGGCATAAGGCTATCTATCCTAACTATAAGATAAGGCCAGGGACTAATGCAAGTATTTAGAAAATTGGGCAGACTAGATGGGCCGAATGGTTCTTATCTGCCGTCACATTCTATGTTTCTATGTTTCTATGTTTCTATAAAAAGATCACAAACATTCTATCTCCATCCTCCTTGAAATAGCAAGACCCACATGTAGATTACACATCCTCCGATGTACAGTATGAGACAAGATGTCACGAGACAAGATGTTAAATGTTACTTAAACGGACATTAAAAGCGCAACTTAAGTGATAGGGTTTTGGCCTCATATTCATGCTTGATTTTCTCCCTGCTTGAATCTCTCTAGTATTCCTAAAAAAAACAAAAAACACTTTTGCTGTTTTCTGCAGAATAACTTAATCCATTAACCATGCCTCCATTTCCAAATGTCATTGTGATTGGAAGGTATGCAGAAAGACTGTCATGAAAACCCATTCCAACATGAACAAAATAAAAAAAGGGCCATTGTCACTATGGGAAGGGAGTATAGAGACCACCTAGATGCTTATTCTGCCTCCCAGCCGGAACTGAGGGCCGGGACATACCCTGAAATGCTGTGGAACTGTTCAATGGAACAGAGCTGTGCCACGATCCAGTGAACCTTTGAATGGGTACTGGTTGGTCCACTGACCAATAGGCAATGAGGCATCAGAGGACACCAAGGAGTTGGGAGCACTCCCTTTCCCCAGAATTTTATGAGAGTTGGAATAACCAGCTGCAAGCCTGGAACTCTGCGCTGGATCGGAGAATGGCTGCGACCCAGTAAAACTTTAACAATTGGGGCACAGATTCTCTGGTCAGAGAGCTATTTGGACAGCGAGGGCGCCTAGAGACCATCTATTCAGGGACATATGGTAGTGAATTAGGGATAACCACAGACGAGAAGGATTTGGGAATTGTTATAGAAAACAAATTAAACAGCAATATGCAATGTCAATATGCAGTTGCTAAGGCCAGTAAGGTTTTGTCATGTACAAATAGGGGCATAAATTCTCGGGATGAAAATATAATTTTGCCTCTTTATAAATCCCTGGTATGACCACACCTTGAATATGCTGGGCAATTTTGGGCACCTGTTCTAAAGAAAGATATCATGGCACTAGAAAAAGTGCAGAGACAGGCTACAAAATTGATAAAAAAAAGAATGGAGCATTTTAGTTACGAAAAAAGGTTAAAAAATGTATATCTGTTTAATTTGGAAAAACGGCGCCTGAGAGGGGATATGATAACATTATACAAATATATTCGGGGCCAGTACAAACCTTTATCTGGAAATCTATTCATAAACAGGGCTATATATAGGACATGAGGTCACACATTTAGGATGGAAGAAAGGAGAGTTATATATAGTTACATAGCTGAAAAGAGACTTGCGTCCATCAAGTTCATCTAAGGAAAAGAAAAAAAAATTTTGCAGTAAGAACTATAAGGATATGGAATTCTCTGCCTGAAGAGGCGGTTTAACCAGGGTCCATACAGATGTTTAAACTGCAATTGGATAAATACTTGCAAAAACATAACATACAGGGATATTATTTCTAATTAGTGGGGTAATAGCTGCTTGATCCAAGGAGACATCTGACTGCTATTTTGGAGTCAAGAATAATTTTTTTCCTAGTTTGTTGCAAAATTGGAAGGGCTTCAGACTGGGTTTATTGCCTTCTTTTGGATCAACAGCAAAATCATTTGTGAGGAAGGCTGAACTTGATGGCCGCAAGTCTCTTTTCAGCTATGTAACTATGTAACTGAAATATGCTGTAGGGGTGCCATCAAGGAAAGAGGGTTCTGGGAACATTTTGTACATCTTGCTTCAAGATTTGTGAGGGCACAGCAGGGAGTCTATCTTGTTAGCTGAGAAAACTGTAAATAAGACCCCAGACCGAGTGGCGCCAAGGAGGGACTTTATAGCTGCGTTGTGTGCATTAAGAAATATTTAGTCTGAACTAATGTATAGGGGAAAAGCTATAATCACTACTTTACAGGAGATAAGGCCTCCAGAGCTAAACCCCTGCAGGGAGCTATGTCCACTGTAGAGAGCTATAAACACTATCCAGGAAAGAGATATCCAAAGACCCCCAAGTCCAGCTTCAGCGACTGGATCTAAAGCACTCCAGAGACTCGTGTTAACAACGAGGAAGTTAACCTAATGAAGGTACACAGTCAAAGTACAGGAGCTCTGTTACAAAGACATTCTGAAGAAAACTAAGGCATGTGTGAGCGTGTGTGAGCGTGTGACTCCATCTCACAGCAAATAACTATCCCACTATTATCTGTATAGTATTTCAAAACCAAGCTACCGGTAAGTGTAAAGGGGTAAATAATATGACAGTGATTAACTAGTTGAGTAAGTACCCTGAGTAGTTACAATCAGAAAGATGTGAAAAGAGGAGACATGGTGTGTTCATGCCTTGTGTGTTGCTTTAAAATTAAAAACCATCAGTATAATTTTTGCAGGGAGAAAGGCTAGCATTCACAAATAACATGTAAGAGGACTGCTGGAGGTGGAGGGAAACCCAAATGAATTATATAGTTACAGCATTATCTGCAGTGCTGCACCATAGGTATATAAACAAGGTAAAGAGGGCACGAGAAGATAGGACAATTGTTTCACAAAGCCACATGTTTCTTTTGACACATAAAAAGGGCTTATTGAAGCTATGATGCTGGAAATTATTCTTGTAAATAATTTAAGACTAATGTAAAGACAAAACATTATGAACAAAACATCTGGGATTATGTATTGAAACATGGAGATGTGTGTTATGAATTAATTTCTATATATTTAGAAATCAGTATCAAACCTAGTCCTTAAGGATAAAAACTTTCTGCTACAGTGTTCATGTTTTCTCAAATTAGCAGGTAATCAATCAAAAGACCAAGGTAGTAATGATCCTAAGTATCTACGTACATTCCCCAGAGGAAATTATTGTTGCACCCTTACATATGCCTGGTAAGCATAACATATAGCTGTTTTTCCAAGTATGTTTTATCTTTTTTGCATCTGAGTGAATCAAACGCTGACTTACTGTCTACAAAGTCTTTGCATTCTTCTTTTAGTTCTGTTGTTTGCTGAGAAACCTCGGGATCTAAGACTCTTAGCTTGTTCAGCTCATCAAAGTGCAGCCCGGCTTCTGAAAGGGAGTCTCTGGCCATTTCTATGGAAGAGAAGTAAGTAGTAGCTGTATATGTTGCATACAATTATGAGATAGTAACTAATCCCAGTTTCCAGTTCAGAACTGTAAAATACACGATGAAAAGAAAAAAAAAACTGCAGAACTTGACAAACAACAATTACCAGGAAAAACTGAGACGTGATATTTGATTGCCTTACTGTATACCTCCATGGGGGACTTTATACTAGACTTGAGGCAAAACCGCTTCAATGGAATGTAGAGTAAATTCACTGACAAATCACCATATAGGTAAAATTCTCTCAAAACGGTCACAGCATATATAGAGGGCCTACAGATTTAATGTCCGCATCCTGTTTACTCTGAAGACAATAGTGCATAGTAAATAAGGGACACCACAGATACCAAAACCACGTCTTCTCAATTAAGTTGTTATGGTGCCAGGTGATCCCAGACACCGCTTACGAATAGAAATATGTGTACACAACTACCATCCACTCTGCCCAGCTCCTTCTGGCAATGGGCTGAGGCTTTAATCAGGAAGCCTCGGACTGGGCGCCGTTGATTGGCTGAGAGGTTTAGTTGACACTGTGATCCTAGCACTAGCTCTCTATTCATAAACCTGTGTGAAAAGGTATGAAGCTGTTTTTGAGTCCAGAATGGTCCTTGAAACAGCGCATTGTTGTAAATTGAAATCCCAGCTGGAAAATTCAGACTAGAAAAAGCCAAGTTGCGACTGTAAGACTGCGGGGTTGGTGATTTTTTTAAATTTTAAATCACATATTAAACCACTAACGGGTATGTTGTATTATTTCCAAATGACATTTCTTATTGTATTAAATATACTTGAAACAGATTAATTATAAGCAGTAAACTCATCTAATTTAATCATTTATAAGAGGCACATTGGGGTAATGACCAACCATCTTCCCATAAGCTCTGCATATTTAGCTGCTGAGATGCATGAAGACTCTTATCCTTGTATGTATGCCGCCAAACAACTTACACTCATTAGATTAGATTGCGCGAGACTCTCTATAGAACACATCTCATGATAAACAAGATGACGCCTGAATCCCAGCTGTCACTAAAATAGTCCCTACTTCCTCTTACGGTATCATTGGATTGCGTTGGGAGATTTAATAAATTTAAAACGCAGTCGGCACGAATATTTCTTACAAATTATATATTTTTTTAGTGACAGGGCCTTAACTGATTTCCCAGTGAGAGCACATGAATCACAGATACTGTGGGGAAACCACTTACTTCTTTCTTACACAATGTGTGTGTATGGCAACCATATGGTTAAATACCATAACAACTGTGACCCATAACAATCCAGTGGGGCCCCACATATTAGCTGGTGGCCTGATCTAGGGCTTTCAGACTGAGATAAGTAAATACAGATTAGTGATATCTGAGCTTGCTTTCATATTTATGGGATCAAAGCTCTTCAGACCCGCGCTATCTAGTGCCAGGGAGGGAGAGAGAGGTGGGAGAGGGAGGGAGAGAGAGGGTGGGAGAGAGAGGGGAAGAGAGAGAGAGATGGGAAGAGAGAGAGATGGGAAGAGAGAGAGATGGGAAGAGAGAGAGAGAGAGATGGGAAGAGAGAGAGAGAGAGAGAGAGAGATGGGAAGAGAGAGAGAGAGATGGGAAGAGAGAGAGAGAGATGGGAAGAGAGAGAGTGAGAGAGAGAGAGAGATGGGAAGAGAGAGAGAGATGGGAAGAGAGAGAGAGATGGGAAGAGAGAGAGAGATGGGAAGAGAGAGAGAGATGGGAAGAGAGAGAGAGATGGGAAGAGAGAGAGAGATGGGAAGAGAGAGAGAGATGGGAAGAGAGAGATGGGAAGAGAGATGGGAAGAGAGAGAGAGATGGGAAGAGAGAGAGAGATGGGAAGAGAGAGAGAGATGGGAAGAGAGAGAGAGATGGGAAGAGAGAGAGATGGGAAGAGAGAGAGATGGGAAGAGAGAGAGAGAGAGATGGGAAGAGAGAGAGAGAGAGAGAGAGAGATGGGAAGAGAGAGAGAGAGATGGGAAGAGAGAGAGAGAGATGGGAAGAGAGAGAGTGAGAGAGAGAGAGAGATGGGAAGAGAGAGAGAGATGGGAAGAGAGAGAGATGGGAAGAGAGAGAGAGATGGGAAGAGAGAGAGAGATGGGAAGAGAGAGAGAGATGGGAAGAGAGAGAGAGATGGGAAGAGAGAGAGAGATGGGAAGAGAGAGATGGGAAGAGAGAGAGAGATGGGAAGAGAGAGAGAGATGGGAAGAGAGAGAGAGATGGGAAGAGAGAGAGAGATGGGAAGAGAGAGAGAGATGGGAAGAGAGATAGAGTGGGAGAGAGGGGGGAGAGAGAGAGGGAGGGAAAGAGAGGGTGGGAGAGAGAGGGGAAGAGAGAGAGAGAGATGGGAAGAGAGAGAGAGAGATGGGAAGAGAGAGAGAGAGATGGGAAGAGAGAGAGAGAGATGGGAAGAGAGAGAGAGAGATGGGAAGAGAGATAGAGTGGGAGAGAGGGGGGAGAGAGAGGGAGGGAAAGAGAGGGTGGGAGAGAGAGGGGAAGAGAGAGAGAGAGAGGGGAAGAGAGAGAGAGAGAGGGGAAGAGAGAGAGAGAGAGGGGAAGAGAGAGAGAGAGATGGAAGAGAGAGAGAGAGATGGAAGAGAGAGAGAGAGATGGAAGAGAGAGAGAGAGATGGAAGAGAGAGAGAGAGATGGAAGAGAGAGAGAGAGATGGAAGAGAGAGAGAGAGATGGAAGAGAGAGAGAGAGATGGAAGAGAGAGAGAGAGATGGAAGAGAGAGAGAGAGATGGAAGAGAGAGAGAGAGATGGAAGAGAGAGAGAGAGAGATGGGAAGAGAGAGAGAGATGGGAAGAGAGAGAGAGATGGGAAGAGAGAGAGAGAGAGATGGGAAGAGAGAGAGAGAGAGAGATGGGAGAGAGGGGGGGAGAAGAGAGAGAGCTAGCTGTACATGGCAAGGCAGGTACAAGGCGGTTACCGGATCATACAGCTGCTCAGCTCCTGCTGTGTATCGCGAACTCCGGCTGCCACGGCGACAGCTGGGAATTGTTTACCTACGTCACTTCCTGACGGGCGCACTAGGCTCCATGGCAACGGTGTGACTAACGCGTGGAAGGCTCGGCGGCCATTTTAGTGAAGGTCAAGATGTAACTGGCTATAGGTGGGAAGCCTGGCACTGAGTTACATCTACCGCGTCCAGCTGACTGATAGCGATTATAACGTTACTGTTAGAACTGTTCTGAAGTATAATAATAATAAGTTCTGTGTGTGAATGTGGATATTGTTTTATGTCAGTATCACGTGGCTAAGCGGCTACACTATTCTAGGCGAGTCTCTAAAATGGTCTTTCTTAGTGTCATTTCCTACAAAAGGACTCTCTCGAACTGCATGGCGGGAGTTGAAAACAATCATTCCTATGAACTTGTTACAGGAAGACTACCTGTCCCGTCATGCAATTCGCTCCCTGTCACGCTACAGGCGGATCGTAGAGTTGAAAACACTAGAGAGAACACCGGCCCCCTGCTAAAACCCTCTCCAGTTCGATGTACCAGGACTTTTCAGAGCGACATGTGCTGAATGATATCAGTTACCCCCCAAGCTTAAAAAAAAGTGCCTTCTGAGGCCCAAATACGTTTAGTAAAACATAGGACACGGCGACAGTAATGTGCTTTACAGCTCGGGTGTTTGGAGCTCTGCGCAGCCTCGGGGCGGTTTCCGTGGCAACGGGTTCAGGAAATGAGGTCACCCGGCCGTGGAAAAAAAAAACATGGGAGAAACTCCAGAGAGTTGAGCTCACAGGGTCCTGAGTGGGAGGTGGAGCGCATTTCCAGGCAGGCTGCAGGTGGGTATCTCACCCTGACACAGGTCTTATATCTGTTACATGAATTGTGTTTATACAGCATGGGCTACCACTCCCAGCCAGCTGGCCCATCTCAGTAAATACGGCGAGACCATACGGCGAGACCATACGGCTTAATATTCAGCTGCTGTAGGTCTCCTGTGCTGTGTGACCATCTGAAGGCTAGCAATGCATCATGGGATATCAGGGGGCCCTTATGCCATGTCTGAAATTAGTGTTTAACCCCTTAAGGACCAACCTATCCTTACCTTTTGTGTCATTTTACCCCACTCCCTCTAGCATGTAAGCTCATTGAGCAGGGCCCTCAACCCCTCTGTTCCTGTGTGTCCAACTTGTCTGGTTACAACTACATGTCTGTTCGTCCACCCATTGTAAAGCGCTGCAGAATTTGACGGCGCTCTATAAATAATATAATAATAATAATAACCTTCTGGAATAAAAGGGAATCAGGACATGTCACACAGGTCATGTGTCCTTAAGGGGTTAAACAACCTTTCAGGGCTATCCAGTAAAGTGCGAATTATGGAGAATTCAAAGTGACTTTTTTAACATTTTAAGCCAGAAAAGTAAGTATTTTCTAAAGTCAGTTATGTTGTCAGTTTTGTCATTCTTGCACCTTCTTTTTGAACTAGTTGGCAATCCATGTTGTTAGTGAATAACCCTGACTATTGGTAGTATGGCAAGCAGTGTTAGAAGGTATTTACTCCATTTTTATGAATGGAAAGGTGGTGATAGGCTGAGAGCATCATCTGACACACTCAGCCTATCAGCAGCGACCAGTCTGAGGCTTCCTGATTGAATATTTGGACCAGGGGTCCTCAAACTCCGGTCCCCAGATGTTGCTGAACTACAACTCCCATGATTCTCTGGCTAGCTATGTATTTCAAAGAATCATGGGAGTTGTAGTTCAGCAACATTGGGGGGGGTCCGGAGTTTGAGGAGCCCTGATTTGGACCATGGGACTGCAGAAAGTTGCTGGGCATAGTGGATGGACGTTTGCCTTCCCAAATTTTGGGGTTAAACTGTAAATGGGTCATCACCTTAAGTTAAGACATGGCACGTGACCCCCTGGCACTATAACAACTTAAGAGAGTTGGAGTTCTTATGCTTCTTAGAGAGGTCCTTTAAGTGAAACTGTCACTACTGAAATTTATGCACAGTTGAATACCTAGCTAAAAGTTAGGTATACGTTGTACTTTTATTATTCTTTTAACTCACACTGTTGCTTAATCTTATGTGCATGCGCATGTATAGCATTATTTGGTGCCTCACCATGCAGGAGCTCTGAGTATCTGAGATTTAAACAAATGTCACAAAATGCCAAAGTGCACAGAAAACGTGGTTAGTCATTTTAATGAAATGCATATAGGTTTATTCAATACATGGTAATTGGAACAATTATGCTAAAATAGATTTGAAAAATAACTAGGTTGGAGAATTCTTCTAAATCTCCCGATTTGGACTCACATTTTATATTGAATACAAACACAAATAGTTAGAAGGCGCTCATTTAGAGGGCCACCCAAATGCCTTTAGCCTAGAGTACACTTCCCTCGAAGTTCCAACAGAAGAAGTACTGAGCATTAATTGGGTGAAAGATCCATGGCAGGTGTATTGGGAATCGGCAATTCTTCCAATTTGTGCCCAGTCCTTTCTTCTATTAAATTTTTTTATTCATGATAATACTCAGTGTAGTCCATAACTCTGCTTGTACATAATTTAAATAACTTGCTACATTAGATAAGCACATGTCGCAGGGCACCGAAAATAGTTATTCCTCTTGGCCGTAACCTCTACAGCACAATTGTCCACTCTGGCCGCTTGAATGGGTATTAAGACATTCTTATGTGATGTATAGCTTAACATTTAGTTTCTTACTACAATCATACAGTTTTTTGGGGTAGTAGTGTTAAAGTACACTTGCATTTTTCAGAAGGTAGGGGTTTTTCTCCCATTTAGTTTTTTTTGGCCTAAAATTTCCACTTCTCTAATGGATTCCTGAAAAATGAGGGTGTAAAGAATAACACAATTTCTTATTCTCTTTGATACCGAAAGCATGAGACAGAACCTCTCCTAATCAGGCAGAAAATAAGATATGGAACTGACCTTGATGGCCAAACCAGCGTGTCTCATAGAGAGTCATATAATTTCAATAATTTAATGTATTTATATCAGAAAACCCCTTTTTGCTGTCTTAATGACAGCCACTAGTAGACGTAGTGAACTTGATGAACGCAAGTCTCTTTTCAGCTATGTAACTATGTAACTATGTAACGTCTAAACTGTAAAATGTAAACATAAGTAGGCCTTTTTGTTTCCCCTAGCAAGGCTGCAGGAGAATCCTTCCCTTCATTAAAGGAACACTCTAATGTTAGAAATACAAACATGAATTCCTAACATTAAAGTGCTATAGTATCTTTTTTGATTTTTGGGTCCCCTTAGAAATAGAAAAACAAATAGTTGTATTTACCTTTAGTCCCCCGGAGAGCTCGTCTCACTCCCCTGACTGGGATCATCATTACAAATGATCTTCCCTAATCCAGTGCTTCTTCATAAGAAAGCATTGGGGGCTAGTACTTATGCATATCTCGGTGGGAAGTGTAAGGGTGACAAATGTTGGTATTGGAAAAAGATGGCACCAGGAGGGGCCTCTAGCGACTGTCACTGAAGATATAGAAAACAATGTAAACACTGCCGTTTCTCATAAAAGGCAGTTTTTGCATTGCTGAGATTGCAGGAACAGTTTATTTTCAAAAAGAACAGTACGTTATGCTGTCGTCCATTGGGTGCTTAGACTTAGAGTGTAACTTTTAAGATAAAGTGATTTTAATACTTAGAATGACCCATTCAAAAAAAAAATAATAATGGACGGAAACGGGATGAATAGTTTGCTCTATCTGAACTGGGATTTCCAGCTCTTAATTTTAGTAAGTGTAGTGTCTCCCGATGGGGTTTGGAGGAAATAAAGGATTGAGGAAAACAAATGATGCCACTGCTTCTGTGCGGTTTTGTATTTTTAGACTTGGCAGTAATTAACTTATTAATTCTCGCAGTAGATGGAAAGGAACGTGTGTCTAGACTGAGGTATAAAGTTACGTAAACTTCTATTTTATCTTTTAGTTATGTAGGCATCCTTTTTTTGTGTATTGGAAAATTATTTGCCTGACGGTTAATTCTAGATATTTGAAACTGAATTGCATAACATATAGGGTTATTCACTATAGTGAAAATTCAAGGTCAAACTAGCTGGAAGCACAGCTGACTTAGAGGATTTTTCCAATTTGGCTTTTTTTTTTTTTACTTAAAGTTCCCTTTGAATTATCTTTTTAGTAAATATCCCTACTAGACTAAAATTGCCTAGAAGTCCTTTTTAGATGAAATGGAAAATCTTTCCAAAACCTGAACTTTTTGATTAAATTTTGGAATCCGGTTTTCAATTATCTGTAGATCAATTTAGTAAATGAAGCTTATTTTTTGCTTTAATTTAGAGTTAGGGCATTTAGAATTCTGGTTATGTTTTGGACACATAGGTACTATAACTTACTAAAAGAAGAACTCAATCTCATTACAGTACAACATTTACTAGTGTGAATTTAAATCTCAAAGCAAAATTGCCAATTTGGGAAAAAAAAATCTTCAGATCAGTTAGCTTTTCGGCCTTGGCATAAAATGTGGAATTCATTTTGTACTCCCCGCCATTCTTACTTTAGTGAATAGCTGCTAAACATTCCTATTCAAGTGTTTTGTAGACTTTATAGTAAAGCACAAACAGTAACTACGGTACTCTCTGCTTTGTAAATTAGTTTCTTGAATCTCCATTCGCTTCATTAGTGAATTTTATTTGCTTATACAAAGTTGATTATCTCATTATTTAAAGGGAACGTATAGTTCAGAAAATGTTTCCCTGCCACTACAGGGACTTCTTTCCTCCCCCTTGTATTTTGTTTCCTCCTCCCAATCCAATTCTACATGTGCCATGCTCTTCCAACCAAATGCTATCTATGAGAAGCATTGGTTTAAAAACAGAGTCTGACTTGGTTATAGCAGCGCAAGACCCCTTTAGTGGCTGAACAACTTATATGCTGTGGGACTCAAAAAAATATTTTGTTGTATAAACTCATAAAGTGGTCATGTTATATTTAATATTTTTTCCCCTCCCTTCCCCCATCTGCATCATTTGTTTGAGAAGATTGTGATAAGTTAGCAAGCATCCAGTTGCTGCTAACCGGCAAGCTCCTTCCTTCTGCCTCATCTCACCACGGCGGCACACGTGAAGCCCACTGTGTGCAGAGTCATCGTCTATTTACAAAGAGAAATGTCTGGTGACACTTGTTTGACAGCGATGTGCCCTGCTTCGGGCGCCAAACCAAAAACCTACAGCTTTAAAGGAGGGTGCCTTGGGAACAAGTACGTACGGCTAAATGTTGGAGGCTCTTTATACTACACTACAGTACAGGTTCTCACAAGACATGACACCATGCTGAAGGCTATGTTTAGTGGTCGAATGGAGGTCCTCACAGACAAAGAAGGTAAGATGATTCCTTTCTACCTGTTTTATTGGAAGTAAATGGAGGTATATTACAAAAATACAAACATACTAGCATGGTCTGTAGTGATTATAGTGCTTGGACTACCGCTTCAAGGGAGAGTGCTGTAATATCCTATATGTGCCTAGTCTCATGGGATATCAACTGCAATGATCGTAATGGCAGATATTGCTGTCCATACAGCACTACATGTGTTAACCCACTGACTCCTTCACTGTTTTTTTGTTTTATTGCATAACAGTTGCTGCTAGAAAGGGCAGCGCAGTCAGTGATGCAGCCATATACCTCATTGCTATGCTTGTTGGAATTTAAATGTCTTATTGTTGGTTTTAAATGAGTGCTTACTAAATTTTAAGTAATCCCACTGAAGGTAGTTATGATCCAACCAGAACATTCTCTAGTTTGATTCTTTGTTAGTGATTCTTTGATTTAATTATATGTTGGAATTTACCCTTGATCGCTTTGTGCATTTCTCAAAACAGACAATGGGCTTTCTCCAAACATACCACAAAGAAATTCACTCATCCATTTAATCTAAAAACAGGAAGCCGCACACAGGACAATGTTATGACTTAATACTCTTTTGGAAAAAAAGTCCCCATTCGACTGCACAGCTTTCTCCACTGGAAACACTCCAGATGTTGTGGACTACAACTCCTTTAATACTCTAACATCCATCTTGATGGGAAAACATCAGAGGAGATGTAGGCTACAAGATCTTAAGTACGGAATGTTGCCTACTCATATACTATAGTGTTTGTGTCCTCCTGATTAAAACTGACCTTTTATATGCTGACCTAATAGATGTAACCCACAACTGCAAAGTTACTGCAGGCTTAATTACATGCACTGCACTTCACAGGCTAATTGGTTTCTGTGACTTTCATTGTACATGTGTTATTGTGAACTTTTCATTTTGTCAAGTTGAATGAAGACTTATGGTAGTGATGGTTAACTTTGGCAAACAATGTGTTTTAAAAACTACATTTCCCATGTTTGCTTAGCCACATCACAGAAATAAAAATCTCATATATTTCATTTAATTAAACGGTCCATTCAGCTTGTAATATACTTGCAAAGCTCAGGCCTAAATTGTCAGATTATGTTTTCATATTTAACCATGTTTACCTGTGTTTTCTCAGCTATCTTGCCAACTAGCTAGTTAATGAATACACATTTAAAACGAACACCATTGTGTTTATTGCCTCGCAGCATCTGTTGGCATCTGCCATTTTTCTCCAATAATACAGCTGTAAATGATACTGTGTGTGGTACTGTATATCCTGGGAGTTGCTCGGCATGGGTTATGCAATTTGTAGTTTACTTGTCATAAGCTATACAACCTACAAATAAAAAAAATAAAAACGCTTGAGCTATCTGGTCTCTGCTATACTGTACATATGTGGCTTTTATTAATTAAACTAGCTCGAGGCTTTACAGTTTTCACTATAAAGTTGGAAGGTGGACTATAGCTCCCATAAATACCTACATGATAGATACTCTGTACACCCATAGAAAGATATAGGTGCCACATTGTTGCCAGTCCCATCTCCTTTTCTTTTGTTTAGGCATTGTATCTGTTATAATTTGTAATTATGTTACATTTTGTTTTAATGCCTATCTGTACAATAGCTTAAACAGTGGGGTCATCTATAACCTACCACATCATGTGTAAATGCCCTTTTGTAAATTTTACTTGTTTCTTAATAGATGAGTGTATAAATTCGATCCAAGCACAGTCAAAATATGTATTTAGTCCAAACACACATATGGCCGGAAAAAAAAATGTCTTCCTTACCAAATTTCGTCTGTTTGTTCATTCGGTTTTGGACTAAATTCAGCCATTATTTTCGTTTCGCAGCTGCAGCTTGCAGCCATCTAGTAGGTTATTCCCTAAATTGAATCCCTTGCTGGATTGCCTTATTTAAGGTTATCAAATTACGGAGCTGTTAAGTAGGTAGTTACTTTTTGGTATCCTTGTGGCAATCCTTCCAGGATTAAGGAGCTATCTACTATGAAGCTGAAAGACTGAAATTACGAAAAGCTCTTTGTCTAGTATGTCTACTAAGCAGTGAGCAGCCTCAAAAATGGTGACTTGGCAGCTATTATTGCCCAGTCGCTATTCCAATAAAGGTGGACTTGGCACAGGTTTTCCATGCCTTCGTGGTACAGCACCTAATAAAATAATTAAGTAAGGAGGACATATTGTTCTCACCATGCACCATGAGTGGGGGCCACTAAAATAAGCAGGGGACCTAGTGAACCCTTCCAGCAGGTGGCTCTTAAATCAACGTTCCCCGTGAGTGGGGGCTATTAAAATATGCAAAGGACCTAGTGTCCACTTTCTACCCTGTGGCCACAGGTGGGGTCTACTAAATAAAGTGTCGTGGACCTATTGTCCCCCCCATCCCCCAACTATAATAAAAAATATTATCCCCCTAGTGACTAGCGGGGGGGTAATAAACTAAATACTGTACCGTTAAATTTAAAATAAATAAATAACATTAGATGTCCTTTCTTTTTCCATCTTCTTTTCTTCAGTCCCAATAAAGGACAAATTAAAATCCATAAAGTCGCTTCACAACTATTTATAATCATTTAAAGAATTTAAACAAGAGTCAATCATTCAGAGCCCTTAAATTGCACGGTGTGGGAAAGTTTCTGTGTGTCAGGGTGTGGGCATGTATCAATGTTTGTGTGTGTCAGGGTGCATGTGTTTGTATCTGTCGGTGTGTGTATCTATATGTGTGTACGTGTCGGTGTATTTACATGCATCTGTGTGTTAATGTGCATGAATACCTGTGTATGTATGTGCATACATCCAAGCAGTCAAACACCAGCACACTCATGCAATCTAACACAAATATTACATACAAACACACCCCTTCACTCAAACACATATACTTCACACAAATGCACATTTAAAAGTGAAATTTACATTCAGACACACCCCTGCAATCAAACGCAAACATTACATAAAAATACACCCCTTTATTAAAACACAATAAATGTATACAATAACACCAACACTGTACATTACGCTATAGCGCAAGTAAGTGCTGCAGCGCTGTACAGATATACAACCTAGAAATTTTATCTTGGGGTACCATGGAGAAATACTGAAATATTAAGGGCCATTAAACCTAAAAAGTTTGGGAACCACTGCATTATATGCTTGCAATATCAGTAAAATAGAATAACATACCCCCTTGAACAAGTCAACCTCCCAGTCATGATAGCGGCGTCTACGGTTCCAAAACTCTCTCCCGTGTCTAATATTAATACTAATATCTTAGATTTTCGATAAGATCATGTTATGACCTACCACGGCAAAGATACGAGGCCATGGACTAAAACTCAAAGGACACTATAGTCACCAGAACAACTACAGCTTATTGCATTTGTTCTATTGAGTAGAATCATTGCCTTTCAGGTGTTTTGCTGTAAACACTCTTTTCAGAGAAAATGCAGTGTATATGTTACAGCCTAGTGATAACTTCGCTGGCCACTCCTTAGATGGCTGCTAAAGCTGCTTCCTGGGGCAGTCCTGCCTAGTGTGCAGCACTGCCATTCAGTGTCTTCTCTCTCTGCATGGAGACCCTGAACTTTCCTCCATAGAGATGCATTGATTCAATCAATCTCTCTGAGGAGATGCTGATTGGCCAGGGCTGTGTTTGACTTGTGCTGGCTTTGCCCCTGATCTGCCTCCTTGACAGTCTCAGCCAATCCTATGGGGAAGCATTGTGATTGGCTCAGACCACCACTTCTGATGATGTCAACACGCAGGTCAGAGGCAGACAGGGGCAGAGCCAGCAGCTGCAGACTTAAATACAAGTAAGATTTGACTATATTTAGGGAGACAAGGGAAGCCAGGGGGGTTAGATGGTGGTTTTAACACTACAGGGTCAGGAATACATGTTTGTGTTCCTGACCCTATAGTGTTCATTTAGGGTTGGACATGACATGGGAAATTCCCTGACTTGTTGTTACATTGACCTAGGAGCAAAATGGCATCCTAAAGTCTAAACACCATATTCACTAAATATGGGTAAGAGGTCATTTATTAAAGAAACATTGTATGAAAACAATGTTCTCCATTTCTAACAATTTGTCAAATTTAGCAAAATCTCTGAAAGACAAAGTACACAGTTTAAGAAATATAATTTTTCATTCAAAAAACTTGAAATAGGGGGCGGAGCCGAACCAGCTAACCGACAAGTCGCACGTTGTGTGAGCTCCTGCGGAGAGAGTCCAAAAACCGCGTATAACCCGAATCTGACTGCTGGAGACTTACCGCAATTGAGCTCAGTACACGGAGAAAGCTCCCACGGACCTGTCGGTACCATCCATGGCGACGTACTCGACCGGGAACCGCAGCGGCAACGTGAGGCCTAGCGGAGGCACGGGGGTCGGACGGCCGCCTTCCCGCCAGATGCCAACCGCATTAAGAGTGAGGAACAAACTCACCCCCCCCCCCCCTATGGACCGATGGGGGATATCTCGGTCCCCACCGGATGGGGTGTTCTGGCCTCCGCACCAAGAGACAGGCGCACCGACCTCCCTATACGAAATGGAGGCAGGGGTCCCCAAGATGGTGGAACATTCTGACATGCAAAGGTCGGACAAGCGAAGGCACCAAACTGTTACAGCAGCAACTAAAGATTGCACGAGAGACTCTATTGACAGAATCTTTGATCGCTTTTGGGCGAAACTAGAGGCCTACATGCAGCCAGCAACCCCACGCTACCAAAAGGCCGCAGGGATGAGAGCCGAAGACGGGAACCACACTTCAGCTCCACACACCCAGAGCCCTCCCGGGCTGAGCACGACGAAGGGTATGGTCCGGAGGTACCGGCCACATTGGTGGAGAGCAGCACAGCGACCGAACCAGCGACTGAAGGATACTCACCGCACTACCCCGCACGGGGCGACCCTGGGTCTCGTGGGTCCCCAGGCTGGTAGCATACAAACTCCAGCCCTCCCGCAGCACCGGGGCAGGGAAGGATTCCCACCCCCAAAACGTCGAGGTTCGGCTCCAGTGCGAACGAAGCCGGGCATGAGATCCAAACAGAACAAGCACCCGCCTCCCAACCGAGTAAAGCGACGTCAGCCGCGGAAACCGCACGACCAGCTGGGGTGGCGAAGAGTAGTCCGACACCCTGCCAGCCGCTACCGCAGAGTGACGAGCCACGTCATTCAGGCGTCTGTCCTCAACATCATGGAGAGAACTCCCCGGTCACCTCTGAGCCGACACTCAGGCTACCTGTGGCAGAGTATCTCCTCACCAAACGAGCAAGCCGCTCCCTGGAACTTTGTCGCAGGCACCAACTGGGTCCAGACCATGAAGGTCCAACACTCCTGGCTTAGGGGACCCTACAGAAACGGCATAGGGTGAAGAATAGCATGCAGAGGGACCTGTTCACTCATCATGAGAGCTGGTTCTGGCAAAACACTACCTACTACAGGCTACACTGACGGCTTCAATTCATAAACAATTTACAAAGCTAAGATTGATCAAAATGCTTAGGCGCTATCCCATGTCTAGATATATCCACAGTATTGCTAACCTAACCTAGTTTACCTCATAATATATTGTAAAACTTATGATGTTTCTTCTCCTTAAGTGCATGCTACAACTTAGCCTCCACAATCATCCTAATAATACCAGACAGGTCTTTAGAACTAAGCCCTGCAGCCTGCCGCTTGGCTAATAGCGTCATCTTATGGCCCCTTACAGCCACTACCCACCATACGCTTCGTTATAGCATCTATTGCAACCCCATTCCTCTGTGCCATCGTAAGTAATCCTAACCTGGGCGACCGTATACGGAGGCAGGGATACAGTGGCACCATTTCTCGTTGTACTGCATAACACGCTCATTGTTGATCTAGCTACAAGATGCACTCAGTTTAAATGTGATACCTACAATCTATGACTTGTATTTCATAACCATGCAATCTTACCTCGAAGCTAAAATGTTTAGGCAGCATGTATAGTCTGTTAGTCCCTTTCATTAAGCTATGCCTGTCTATGTTTACTCTTGTTTTCCTTAAAAAAAAAAAGTGCAGCGCATCCTGAATCTGTTACCATAAGGTTACCAATTATCTACTGAATGTAATATCATTTGTCATCACTGACCTATGTATTTAACACTGCACATTCAAAAATAAAGAATCTAAAAAAAAAAAAAAAAACTTGAAATATTTGCATAAGCCCATAACACAACTGTAAGTTATGCAATTAATGCTTTTTGTGTTAACAGGTTGGATTCTCATTGACCGTTGTGGTAAACACTTTGGGAGTATTTTAAACTATCTTCGAGATGACACCATTGCACTTCCAAAGAACAGAAATGAGATCAAAGAGCTAATGGCTGAGGCTAAATATTACCTCATTCAGGGCTTGGTAGACAAATGCCAGACAGCGTTACAGGTGAGGATTAGTAACACTATCTCATTCCAATGGCATGCGACATGCAGGTGTGCTGGGTCTCTTAGGATCTTTGTTTCAGGTAGAGATATGTGTGGTTTTTTTTTGTTTTGTTTTTTGCTTTTTCCCCAGGCATTTATAATGCTGGGCTGTTGGACAGTTAATGAGTCCCATCCCTCTCCCATATGAAAGTTATAAATAAAGAGTTAACGTTATAATCAAGCAGTGAGACAGTCCCTTATCGCAGCTCTACTGCTCCCATCAGGATGTGTAACTTGGTCGGTTCGTAGAAGTACTGATTTTCTCTTGAAATTGGCATTTTATATATTGACATGGACAGACCCTGTTAACTTCTATTAATTTATTATTGTTTTCTCTGACCATTTTCTTTACCTTGTTTCTGAATCCCTTTATAGGGCAACATTCAGACACTCCTGTTACACATGGGTTTGAAATTGTTTTCTTAAAAAGAATACTTTTCAGTCATGACAATCTTCTTGTCCTTGCACAAAAACTTTAATTAAAAAGATTGAGGCCCCTGCCCAGAGCTATTTGCTGAACGCCGAATTTTCACAAAATAAATTTGAAAGTGCAAATGGAGGTAAAACTAGTTAAAAATGTGGAAGAATTCTCTGCCATAGTCACAACATGGGCTATATATATATATATATATATATATATATATATATATATATATATATATATATATATATATATATATATATATATATATTTATTTATTTTTAAATTGTTTTTTTGCTATTTGTATTTGTTTTGCAAAAAATCAGTCTTGTGAATTACACTGAGTGTCTTACCCTGTGCCTTCCAATAGTACCCCTTTTCTTCATAGGGGGTGTGGTGTGTGAGGTGAGTGCTGGCTGTGTGTCATATTTGTTTACAGTGTGTACTGGCTCTGTGTAATGTGCATGCAGAAAGTACTGACTGTGCTTGTTACAAGTGTGGTGTATGCTGGCTTTCGTGTGGGGTGGGGTGTGTGGTTGTGGTTATGATACGCTGACCCATACACACTGCACACCGACACACATCCACCAGTTACAACATCCCTGTATATGTTTCTGGATGGGCCTGTCCGGCATTCTGCCTGCACGAGATACACTTCCTACCAGGCACCAACTCCCCCTCCCCAGGGCAGCCCTGCAGTTTGCCTGCGGCAAGGCTAAAAGAATAATAATTAAAAAAAAAGATCTTTCTGCCCTGAACAGCATGCCGCAAGCATCGGGCGTTATGAATTCCACATCCCTGCACAACTTTCCGCTATTCATAGTATCCTGCCATCTATGTAGAAATAACAATTTTACATTTATGAAAAAAACACGCATATGTAATCTATGCTGCGCAATCCTGAACTCTCACATAACATTGCAGGTTTAAGCCCACACACAACTGGTTTTGTAGAACATAGGTCATTTGTTGGGGTGCACAATGATGCCAACATACCAAGGATCATATTAAACAATGTTTTAAAAAAATTATATTTAATACCACTACTTCCAGTTGTACAGCCATAACCATTTAAGACAAAATGACTATAGGGGTGAAACTAATTAGGCGGTGATGGCTACATGACTGTAAACCATGGTTATGCAATATATTTTAAACTTTTTTTAATTCTCTGGATACTCTTTCTGCACCATTGTGTACATTGTCAGTGCTTGTTGATTGGAGTTGAATAGACACCCTGATTGTGTGGCATGGTAAAAGCTGTGGGCAGCATGGAGTAAGGTAAAGGAGGAAATGCTAAGAACCCTAATGGCTTGGAGCCCACGAATGCTAAACATTCCACTTACCGTATATACTCGAATATAAGCCGAGGCCCCTAATTTTACCCCAAAAAACTGGGAAGACGTATTGACTCGAGTATAAGACTAGGGTGGGAAATGCAGCAGCTACTGGTACATTTCTAAATAAAATTAGATCCTAGAAAAATTATATTTATTCACTGTGTGTGTATATAATGAGTGCAGTGTGTGTGTATATGAGTGCAGTGTGTGTGTGATGCAGAGCCTTGGTGGGGGCTGGGCATTTTTAATATTTTTTTTTATTATTATTTTTTTGTTATATTATTATTTTATTTTATTATTTATATATATTTTTTCGTCCCCCTTCCCTGCTTGATACATGGCAGGGAGCGGGGCTCTCCTTCCCTGGTGGTCCAGTGGCATTGGTAGTTCAGTGGGGGAGGGGGAGGGGGGCTGGCAGAGAGTTTACTTACCTCTCCTGCAGCTCCTGTCAGCTCCCTTCTCCTCCGTGCCGGTCCGTGCAGCTCCTCTGTCAGCTCACAGTGTAAGTCTTGCGAGAGCTGCACTATGACCCCGCGGCTCTCGCGAGACTTACACTGGGAGCTGACCGAGGTGCTGAACGGACCGGCGCGGAGTAGGAGGGAGCTGACAGGAGCTGCAGGAGAGGTAAGCGCTCGCTGCCAGCCCCCAGTCTGTATTATGGCAATGTAAATTGCCACAATACAGGGAGTGCAGAATTATTAGGCAAATGAGTATTTTGACCACATCATCCTCTTTATGCATGTTGTCTTACTCCAAGCTGTATAGGCTCGAAAGCCTACTACCAATTAAGCATATTAGGTGATGTGCATCTCTGTAATGAGAAGGGGTGTGGTCTAATGACATCAACACCCTATATCAGGTGTGCATAATTATTAGGCAACTTCCTTTCCTTTGGCAAAATGGGTCAAAAGAAGCACTTGACAGGCTCAGAAAAGTCAAAAATAGTGAGATATCTTGCAGAGGGATGCAGCACTCTTAAAATTGCAAAGCTTCTGAAGCGTGATCATCGAACAATCAAGTGTTTCATTCAAAATAGTCAACAGGGTCGCAAGAAGCGTGTGGAGAAACCAAGGCGCAAAATAACTGCCCATGAACTGAGAAAAGTCAAGCGTGCAGCTGCCAAGATGCCACTTGCCACCAGTTTGGCCATATTTCAGAGCTGCAACATCACTGGAGTGCCCAAAAGCACAAGGTGTGCAATACTCAGAGACATGGCCAAGGTAAGAAAGGCTGAAAGACGACCACCACTGAACAAGACACACAAGCTGAAACGTCAAGACTGGGCCAAGAAATATCTCAAGACTGATTTTTCTACGGTTTTATGGACTGATGAAATGAGAGTGAGTCTTGATGGGCCAGATGGATGGATTGGTAAAGGGCAGAGAGCTCCAGTCCGACTCAGACGCCAGCAAGGTGGAGGTGGAGTACTAGTTTGGGCTGGTATCATCAAAGATGAGCTTGTGGGGCCTTTTCAGGTTGAGGATGGAGTCAAGCTCAACTCCCAGTCCTACTGCCAGTTTCTGGAAGACACCTTCTTCAAGCAGTGGTACAGGAAGAAGTCTGCATCCTTCAAGAAAAACATGATTTTCATGCAGGACAATGCTCCATCACACGCGTCAAAGTACTCCACAGCGTGGCTGGCAAGAAAGGGTATAAAAGAAGAAAATCTAATGACATGGCCTCCTTGTTCACCTGATCTGAACCCCATTGAGAACCTGTGGTCCATCGTCAAATGTGAGATTTACAAGGAGGGAAAACAGTACACCTCTCTGAACAGTGTCTGGGAGGCTGTGGTTGTTGCTGCACGCAATGTTGATGGTGAACAGATCAAAACACTGACAGAATCCATGGATGGCAGGCTTTTGAGTGTCCTTGCAAATAAAGGTGGCTATATTGGTCACTGATTTGTTTTTGTTATGTTTTTGAATGTCAGAAATGTATATTTGTGAATGTTGAGATGTTATATTGGTTTCACTGGTAAAAATAAATAATTGAAATGGGTATATATTTGTTTTTTGTTAAGTTGCCTAATAATTATGCACAGTAATAGTCACCTGCACACACAGATATCCCCCTAAAATAGCTAAAACTAAAAACAAACTAAAAACTACTTCCAAAAATATTCAGCTTTGATATTAATGAGTTTTTGGGTTCATTGAGAACATGGTTGTTGTTCAATAATAAAATTAATCCTCAAAAATACAACTTGCCTAATAATTCTGCACTCCCTGTACAGACACTGACTCGAGTATAAGCCGAGTTGGGGTTTTTCAGCACAAAAAATGTGCTGAAAAACTCTGCTTATACTCGAGTATATACAGTATCTATTAGCACAACACATTTTGAATAATCTTTCAAAACATTTTAAACATACCGTACTAAGAATTGAAGAATAGTGAGAAAATGATAATGTTTTCTGTAACTTGGAGAATAAATTAGGTATGATTGAAGCCTGTGTGACGCAACGCTTATCTTAGCAATAGCCGCAGAATAGAACACCCATGAAGGTGTTACTAGGAGATTTGGGGAACAAGCAGTAGCATTAGACTATGCTTGAATGTGGTCTCCATTCTCCTTAGTACACTGGGGTGTTAATATAATATTCAAAGATCAAAGCTACCCAAGTTACCTTATATAAATTTCATTGCAACATTATGAACTAAGAGGCATTCTTTGGACATAAAGCTCTGGTTTTCTGCAGCTACATCACTTTTTTAGCGCCAGTAGGTCATCGTGCATTCTGCTAATAGCAACTTTCTTCTTTAGAGGGAAACCAGACAATGACAATTAATCCCCTGTGTCAAAATAGTAAAGTCCACATGGCACCAGGATTATTTTGAGTACCCTTTTGTAACGATCCTACTCAGAAACAAGTTGTTGTTTTGTAACCCTCCTGAATTATTTGGGATATACATTTCACAAGTGTCTTTGTTGGTACAATTGCTCCTATTGTATCCTTTGATAGAAGGTCAATAAAGTTTTATTTCTCAATGGATACATAGGATAGCTTTACAGTCAACTATATGGATACTTTCCCCTGATTCATACCTATTATCTCCAAGCAAGTTACCAAGATATATCATGGTGTAAACATTTTAAGTGCCTACAATACCTATATCAGCACTAAATTTTCCAATATTCTGGGGATTACTCTTGCTTATTTGCTCCTCTTTTGCAATTAAACTACAAGGGTTCAAGCCCATTCGGTGTAGATGTTACCATCCTGACCGCCCTTTCCCAGGTTCAGATCCAATTATTTTTTTTGATGGAAAAAGGGAAATTATCTCTTTCTTTATTCTTTTACGGAGTCTCCCTATGTTTAAAGAGTAATCAAGGTAAGGACACCTTACTTGCTGGGACTAGCTTTCTCTTAGCCACATCTCCCTGGTGAGCTCCAAGAAAGTCAAACAATGGTCTACGTTTACAGTATCTATTGAGCAGAGTGTGCTTGCTGGCAGTTCAGTTCCTGCGTTTGTGAAGGCGGGCAGTTTGAAAAGCAAATTGTATAGGTTCCCAGTGTAATGAAATTGACTGACTACACCAAAGTGGTAATTAACCATAGTAAGCTAGTACTGTTTCTGTATACGTATCCTGTTAAATAATAATAATTCTATCCACGTGCATATTGCATCCCCAATGAATTACATAAATCATATCTCTGCTGTATAAAATGTATTGACTTTTCCAGTTTACTGATCATCTCCTTTCTTTCAGGATAAAAATGAGTCCTACGAGGCAGTATGTAATATCCCTATTATCACATCCCCTAAAGAAGAAGAGAAGCTGATTGAATCATCTGCCAAGGTGTTTTTTTTAAATTACATTTATTTACTTGTATACTTGGTTTCCAGTGCATTTCTGTAATCGAGAATTACACTGGGTCCCTGTTAGGGGAATTCCATAAAGGAAAAGCCAGTATTGCTGCCTTCATGATCTTCCCATATTACAGTGTGCTTTTCGAATGTACTCTGTTCACTAAATCAAGAACTACTTCCAGAATTGAAGTCGATTCATACTGACTTGATATGACTGTCTGCAGGAGAAGAGCTTTTTAGCCACCTAACTTGAACTTGCTAGCTTGTGACTGTCTCTATTGGTACATAGCGAATAAACATCATTGTTCCAGGTGATGTAAAACAAGCTAGGCGTCTAATTTTTCTTGGTGATGTCACGGCTATTTTTTATTTATACCATCCATCTATTTTACTTGTGTTTTTTACAGCATAATATGTATTATATAATTACTGTACATTTACTTTTATTTCCTCCATTATTGTGGTGTATTGAACACTTGCATAGTCTCAACTGAACTAGCTAAGCTAACTTTTCTATGTTTATCCAACAGCCTGTAGTTAAGCTGCTATACAACAGAAGTAACAACAAATACTCCTATACCAGGTGGGTTATTCAACAGCCATTTCTTGGAAATCCTTGGAATATGTTGCTAAGGAAATATTATACCCTGTTTTTCTTTATTAACAGTATATACCGGGGGGTATGCAACATTTGGCACTCAAGAGACTACATCTCCCATAATGCTCGTACAGCCATAATGCTGGCAAAACATTAAGGGAGATGTAGTCTACAACATCTGGAGTGCTAAAGGTTGCCTATCCTTTGTCAATACCATCTTAACAGTGGCCCTGAATCCAATACAGTGCTGGTGTTTGATTGATAAGGTTAACTGAGCTTAGCATGGTATTGTGTCAATTCAAACCAAAATGTAAGGATCCTTCTCAGCCAGAAAAACTACCAAAGTCAGAAATTTGAATGAACTTAAAACTGGTCTTTACTAGTGTTGTTGTAGCTCAAGACAGTCTAGATTCCCCATCTCCTATAATATTATGTAGTGCAACTATTGCCAGTGGTGCTGTGGCTCCTCCCTATTAAGTAGTAACGGTGGCCTAACGTGAAGGCTGTCCATATTGGCTTCAGATCGCTCCTTTACAAGTGTTGTCATGCTGCTTTTCCGTAGTACATGGGATAAACTTAACTTGACAATGGGGCTATCACCCAAGTGTTCCCCTTTCTTAGAAACTGAGCCTTCCCACTTGGTCTTATGACAATACATTTCCACAGTCTGGAGGAGGCAGGTCTCCAGAGAATTGGTGATTTGAGGGTAGGAGACTTATGTATGTAATTTGACTCATCAAATGTCTCCTGGAGACTTTTCAGGTAACTCACAGATTTTGTCAAAACTTCTGAAATATGGGCTGCGGCAGCCACTCATATGATGACATTTGTATGCTGAAGAGCTGCTGCAGCGGGGACTCATTACTTCCTTATATATCATATTAATGCTTTCCCTTTTGGGAGTACTCTACCCAAATATATATTAAAAGATGTAATTTCATATGTGATGTATGTGCCCTAATGTTAACACTTATTGAGAAGAAATAGAGGTTGGCTTCTCATACTTTTTGGTAGACCTGTCAAACTAGACCACTGGAAAAGTTCACCAAAGGTCAACAAATTGATTAGAATTTCTCCTGCTGCTCTGAAGACTTTAGCTGCTACCTGGGATAAAGACACACCTTCCCTCTGTCAGCAGTTATAATAGGAATTAATGATAACACACATATATAATAGTTCCTGGCTCCTCCCCCTCTTTCTAAAAGGTTTGCGATACTTGGTCAGAATGATGTGGAAATACTGTATCCTGTAATTAACATTGCATCATGGCCTGTGGTACCACATGGGGATCTCTCTCCCTTCTGTTTTGTTTGTTTGCTTATTTATTTATTTCTTCTTGGTTGAGTTCATTTGAATAGGACACATCACCCTTATTTGTTCTTTAAAATTTAGAAATCTGGTTCATGACTGTGACTTTTGATCAGTTATGTAGTCCCAATGAATATATTTAGTGCCATTTATCTGAACCTTGCACTAAATCTTATGTATTTTCTGCTTGCATGGTCATCACTAAATAAAGAATTTATAGTCCATAGCTTCAGGGTCCAAGATTGTGAGATTAACTGACAAACTTAAGATTTGCAATTAAATATCAGTTGCCGTAGTGATATTAGGTGACATGTCAAGGTTTTTTAAAGCAGCCATTTAGGTTGTAATGTGCAAGGACCTTTGTTGTGTAATCAATGTCACTGTAACATTGCATCCAAATGTTATCTGCTCTGGGGAGGTGTTAGTGATGTTTGTTCTGTTTATGTGCTGAACTATTTATTTATTTTTTAAGCTAAATGTGTTTGTTTTCAGTGATTTTTGCTGTTTAATTGGATAAAAAATTGATTTATAGAAACACTGAAGGAAACAAAATAATCTTACTTGTAATTGTGGTAAAGTATAGGGACTTTTTGAACAAATAATGGCAAAATTGAAGAAGCAACAAAAAAGCATTGGAAATGTGATTCTCATTTGCAGACTTTAACATGATCAAACAATAAAAGACCCATTCCTTAAGGAAACTCTTCCAAAATGAAATGTCACACAATTTATGTCTACTGGGAGATACAGAGCTAATAGTGCCCAATGAGCAGGATATTCCCTGCTGATATTTGACACCAGGACTTCAATAATGCCACATTTCAGCAGTTGGCAGTTAGGGCAGTATTGTTTCTTATGTGCTAGATTTTCCCACTTGTCACCAGTGAGGTAATTGGTGTAAATTTGTAGCCAGGAGAAGGGTGTGGTTTTTTTTTTTTTTTGTTTGTTTGTTTTTTTTACTGCATATAAAAATAGCACCGTATAAGTCTGTTTTAGACTCTCTTTCTTTATTATAATTTACAACATACGAAGAAAAATATGAGAACTATCTTATTGGGAAACTTCCGGCAACGTTTCAGCACCAATAAGGGCTTTTATCGAGTCTCAGGGCTCCTTAAACAAATTACTGTTCTGAGAATTTGTGTGCTGGATACTGGACCTTCTTTCTTTCTTCCTTTTTTATTTATTTATTTATTTTTCTTTTGCTCGTAACTTTCTGGTTTGCTGTCCTGGTCACATCGGGCATGTCCCTGACAATTTGGCGAATGCCTTCTCTTGTATTTTTTTTTTCTTTTAACTGTAAGAAACTGTATTTTCTCTGTAAATATACCAGTGTAATGATCTACATTAAACACTTCTACACACCTGCAGGACTGAGATATTTTACTGTAAGAAGACTCTGCCATGTCCTGTACACATCTTTGATATTCACTTTTCCCCACCTGAAAACAAATCTACTCTACAGACACCAGTGCACATTGGTACTGCAGTATTGTGTAGTAAATCAAGAACTAGTGCGCATAATTACTAAAAATATAAATGGAACGGAAGCTTGTGTTACAACTGCTGTCATTGGAATAAAAAATATAATTCAGATATTTCAAATCCAGTTTTAGTATTTTATACTTGTTTTTTTCTTTTCTAACACTGCAGTAACTCCGATGACAACCTTCTGAAAAACATTGAGCTGTTTGATAAGCTTTCACTCCGCTTCAATGGACGAGTCCTATTCATTAAAGATGTGATTGGCGATGAGATCTGCTGCTGGTCATTCTATGGTCAGGGGAGAAAGCTAGCCGAAGTATGCTGCACCTCCATTGTTTATGCAACAGAAAAAAAGCAGACCAAGGTATATTATTTTATTTATAAAATATTTTACCAGGATGGATACATTGGGATTTCTCTGGTTTTCAAGTATGTCCTGGGTCCACAAAACATTGCATTGATACAATAGGGTACAATAAAATAGAAAAACAATATTAATACACAATATATACAGAATTTAACATAGAATAGGTAGGAAATATATAATAAACCATAACACGTGTGTGTGTGTGTGTGTGTGTGTGTGTGTATATGTGTGTATATGTATGTATGTATGTATGCCTTTTAATGCCTTGGTGCTAATCCTGGCCATAATATAGAATACCTTGTAGGAAAGCACTCACAGGACTTGAAATTTTTGCTGCAATAAAGAAGCACTATTTTTGAACCATATCAAGTAGAAAGTGTCAACGTTTCAGTCCCATCTGGACTTTTATCAATTTATTTTATTATTATTTTAATCTTCTAAAAGAGTGCAGCTTCAAATATATAAATATTGAAATGCTCTCATTTTAGCAAGAATTAAAGCATTATGTAGACTTAAATACATATAACAAAACAATATATCTAGTTCTCCTAATTTAGAATGTTTTCCCTGACTTTGTCTGATCTGAACTGGATTATGAAGTGTGGGGGGGGGGGGGGGGAGGGAATGTAAACACCTATAAACAGATTAGCGATGCTGTCCTACATAAAGTGAGCTTTAAAGCCTGTAGGACGGCATATAACGACCTGCATATTTGGTGTGTGGTCTCTGCTCACACCAGGGAACTCCCAGGTATCAATGGATGAATTTTAGATGAGCTGTTTGCACAAGTAATGTTGCGTGAGGTATACATGTAAGATGTTAAAGGACCACTATAGGCACCCAGACCACTTCAGCTTAATGAAGTGGTCTGGATGCTTGGTCCAGTTAGGGTTAACCCTTTTTTTTTTTTTTTTATAAACATAGCAGTTTCAGAGAAACTGCTATGTTTATACTGAAGTTTAATCCAGCCTCTAGAGCCTCTAGTGGCTGTCTCATTGACAGCCGCTAGAGGCACTTGCATGCTTCTCACTGTGAAAATCACAGTAAGAAAACGCCAGCGTCCATAGGAAAGCATTGATAATGCTTTCCTATGAGACCGGCTGAATGTGCGCGCGGCTCCTGCCGCGCATGCGCATTCAGCCGATGACGTCGCGAGGAAGAAGGAGAGGAGGAAAGCTCCCCGCCCGGTGCTGGAGAAAGGTAAGGGTTTAACCCCTTTCTCTCTCCAGAGCCCGGCGGGAAGGGGACACTGAGGGTGGGGGCACCCTCAGGGCACTATAGTGCCAGGAAAACGAGTATGTTTTCCTGGCCCTATAGTGGTCCTTTAAGTAAAACTCCTTTCTGTCCTTTAAAAAAACAGTATGTATAATGCATAGGGGCACTTGAAGAGAAACCTTTAAATTACCGTGGAACAAGGCTATAGCTTAAATTAAGGTTTGGTTTTGTTCAGAACGTGCACAATGGCCTTTGTCCTTATCCTCTTGGGGACCAAAGCAATTTTTGCTATGTGTGTGATCAACCATAATTTCCATCTTTCTCCTTTACTGCACCAACACATATTGAATAGAGTTTGCTTTTTTTTTTTAATTTTATTTAAATTCTTTATTTTTCTTGTGCATGTTAATACAGTTAACATTTTGCCTTGCGATGCCACAACAGCATTAGCAGGCCGTTTAGGAACAATGGAATTGACATGGCATGCGATTTGACAGCACATTTTTTTTATATTAATATCAGAGTTGGAACGGTTATGTCAAAATAAGAGATGCGATTTTAAACTAAAGGGTATGATAATTCACGCTTAGTCACACGTAAGGATAAAAGGGGCTTTAATTTGATGTGACATATACATGTGGGAATTACAAAATATAAAGTTATTTTTAAAAAAATAAATAAAAGGCACTCAAAATGACAAAACACTTCCCCCCCCCCCCCCCATATGTGTGCATAATTAGTGCAGTTTAAAATCGTAATTGAAAATAAATTACTTTATTTGTCGTGATTTACAGAGTAGATATTATGTCTAGGACTTTTTTTTTTTTTTTTTTTTTTGCTGATTACAGGTCACAAACTAAAAGCAGTAACATTAATTTTCAATGTGGAGTGAATTTAGATATTGGTACGTTTGTCTTGTAAGTTTAATAGTTATCACAGAAAAAAATTGCCACACTAGGGTACAGGTGGTTCTTGTTTTGCGACCTCGTACTTACAACCAGCTTTCTCGCGGGGTGGTAAGTGCGAGCCGTCGTGGAAATTAGAGGGATTCCCTGATCTGCTGCGTTCGTCTATGTTAGGTGACATTTCCCCGAACATCGACTAACACAACAGAGCAGGGAATCCCTCTAGTCTATGGTCTGGGAAATTTCCCTGAGCATAGATTAGAGGGATTCCCTGCTCTTGTGCGTTCGGGAATGTCCCTGAACACAGACATGAGCACCAGAGCAGGGAAATTTGCCCGAACATAGATTAGAGGGATTCCCTGCTTTGGTGCGTTCGTCTATGTTAGGAGAAATTTCCCCGAACATAGACAAGCGCACCAGAGCAGGAAATCCCATAACTCACTTACCGACCGGGTCGTAGGAACGGAACCAGGTCGGTAAGTGAGGAGTACCTGTATATATTTATATAATGTAGACGTCATCTCTGCTAAATATTGTAGTAAACTTCGTTTTTTTTTCTTTTTCATTTTAAACATACACACATATAACACATACATTCGTAAGTATTTTGTAAACCTGATGTGTGCTACTATTGTACAACACCCTATACTGTGTTTAGTTACATCTTATGAGTACAAAGATACCCCCAATGAATGCCTGTGCAACTAGTCTGTAAAGTTACATCACCAGATAGCAGACCTGACTGTTTCCATTTTTACAGTTAAAATTTTAATAGATGTATTTGATTAGCCTATGTTTCATTTTAGGGGCATTATAGCAGTTGAAGTTACCCCAAAAAGAAAAACATTCTAGGGTATCTCATATGCAGTTTATTGTACCTTTGCTTGCTGCCATTTTTAGCCATTTTCTCTTTTTTATTTTTTTTAAAGATACTCTGTTACAATTTCCATTTCTGAAATCTGATACGTGCCACGGTGATAAAAAAAACAAATCAATACCCCCAAATGTATGACTTTGGCATTAATTTGTAAACTTATAGTGCCATATAAGATTTATTTCAGTTTTTACAATAAAAATTTTCAGCTATGAATTTGATGGACTTATTTCACATTTTGGGTCATTGTAGCAGTTTTACTCACTTACTCACTCAGTTTTAAATCACTAAATTGTGCTCAGCTATATCTCCTGAGTACAGAATAACCCCTTTCGCATACCCTATTCACATAGAGGTACTTTGAGCCTTTTTCATATGTCAATTGTAGCACAAATTTCTGTCTAGCTATATTCCCAGAATATTTTCAAGAGCGATCAGAGGCCTTCTATTAGTATTTACCTGAACTAATACAGCCACAAGATTAAGTGATATTTAGTGTATCATTGAAGGTGACTTTTTTGAGCAACATGTTCAAAAAATCATATATTTGGACTTCTATATTTTAACTTCCATTTTCCTAGGGCTGCATTTTTTCCTCTTATGTTAAAGCTTGCCATCCACCTACAGGGAATGTGGTTAGCAATACTGTGTGTAACGTCTGGGGGCGAGCACGCATGGTTACATCCATTGCTGAATCCAGGAAGTTGTAGAAAAATCCTTTTTATTCTCACACATTCTGTTTACCATTAACTCTGTCTCTGAGGCAAGGTCACATAAAGGGTACATGAATGTTTAAATCCACAGGTATAACATACACTAAACAAATAAACAGCGGAAAATCCAATGAAAGTCCTCTGTGTGATAATATATACCGGTACTTTTAGGAGCTGCAACAGCAGCCACATTCATATATTCTATATACACATAAACACAATATCATCAACATCAGTAGTAGTTTAACAAAAAAAACATCTCCTATATATTGTGACCTTCAAGAAACATTTTACATAAATAAAATGTTGCTTGTGGGAGTCAGCCTAATTGTATTATTTGTTCTATGTTTCTGAGCAATAAGGGGACATTTAGTTTTCACTAGACTAGCCCTTTCCCAGAAAAGTCATTTAACTGAACTTGCGTGTTGTAACTGGCTATCTGAGTGGATGCAGATGGGCTCAAGTCTTCTGTGCTGGTAAAAGAGAATATTTATTTAACGTCATTCCATATTCAACCAGATATATGAATAGCGATTCCTGTACATTGGGGAAAATCTAAACGTGATTGTAATCTGATTTCTAGGTGGAATTCCCTGAGGCACGCATCTATGAAGAGACCCTAAATGTATTACTCTACGAGACACCTCGCGTACCTGACAACTCCTTGCTGGAAGCCACAAGTCGAACTCGTAGCCAGGCATCTCACAGTGAGGATGAAGAGGGTTTTGAGCTTCGCGACCGCGTACGCCGTATTCATGTGAAGCGATATAGCACATACGATGATCGACAACTTGGCCACCAGTCTGGTTACAGAGACTGACGCTACAACGGTCATACTGAAAACTCGGTGAAGATTTTCTTCACCTGGTGAAACTTTTTTAATAAATCCCTGTTTCTGGGAGGTTATAACTTCCAGTAGTTCATATTCTAGCCTTTTCATGCATGTTGTAGTAATCTCTTCTCCAGCCTACAATTTCATTTGATGACATAACTTATTTGGAGACTGGGACAGGTTCATTTTAGTGTAACCTTAGACCAAGTAGAGAAAATTGTTCCCTAATCTATTTTTTTTTTTTTTTTGCCAACACAAGGTATTTCTGCCTGCCATTAAGTATAAACTATATGGACTACCGGGTTCTGGTGTTCTGTGAGTTTCCTAAAGGATCTCAAATACAGCTGCTCAGGTTCTTTATTTGTGTGAATACATACGTTATATCAATGGCAAGTAAGGGTTTGGGGTTGGCATTACACATCTCATGGTTTTGGAGGTCAGATCTGGATATATAATAAGACCCTATCTGAGACATTTTGTCAGCGTTTGAGTAAGGCTTCAAATTGCAACAGCAATCCAAATCATTTCCGCTTGGCTGGTTAATCCTGATTGGAATATTTAGGTCTAGAATTATTTTAGCTTAAAGCATGATTACCACTTTGTCACCTATCATAATTTCCTGGTTTTTGTTTTTTTAGAAGCTGTGGATTGATTTTGCATCACGATCTGCAAACTTTAATATTATTGGTGCATCAAAGCACCAAGATTTGGTTACCCGACCAAACATTTTTCTTTAGGCAATTATATGCATGCATGACAGGTTTTGTGAAGGATTTACCAAATTCCATCAATGCTTTCTTACTATACAAAAGCGCACAGTATACAAAAATCTTAGTCTGTGATTTTTTTTTTTTTTTAAATTGAATTAATAGCAATTATTCAACCTTACAATATTAGGTGTTATACATTGTAAGCACTAAGGTAGGTTTCTTCTTCATTGTATAGCGTGTATTTATATATTTAGTAGGATTGTATCTTTTTTCCCCTTACAGTGGTAGAGACGTGAATATAAAAGTAAGGTTTTCAGATGTGAAGATAACATACCACTATATTAGGAAACTTGACAAATTTGTTTAACTCTAAGTTTGCAAAGTATATTTTTCCTGGCCAGTGAGCCAGCAGATAGAAGCAAAGAAAAGGTCTAGCACATGTATGCCAAGCCAAAAATCACTCACTAGGATGGGGGAAAACACTCCCAGTATCTCTCCATAATATGTAGTAATGGTTTGGTTAATGACCTTTGTGTTACGTACTGTTAGGGGGCCTGGTCAATATTCCTTTGTATGTTTACTACTGCTTCTTTTTAGTTTCTTTTCATTTTGATTTTATATGTTAATATTTTAGAAAATATTTTTCCATTCAGGTTTCTATTTTTTGTATTTGTAGCCTTTTTTTGTAACCCTTTGGCAAGAATATTTTCTTTTTAATTTGACACTAACAGGTCTTACTTATAAAATGATATAATGCTTTCATTTTAATTTCATGTGATTATTTATTTTAAGGCTCTAGTCAAATTGCACAAATGCAATATTTTGGAAAAGACCACTGGCATAGGAGTCTTGGCTTGTAATGCTACTTACGTTTTAAGATTTATTTTCTTCATATGTCAGGAACGTTGTGCCTGCCTCACTCAAAAATTAGGACACAAAACCCCTGAACACTCTAGTATAATGAGCAACTTTTGTCTGTATTTCCTGGTAGACTTACTCTCAGAAGAATAATATCCTACAAGAGAGATCAGCAGTCCATATCTACCTACCTTGCTATGCTGGCCAATTAATGGAATGGCTTGGGCCTACTTAAATTAAATCCTTATAATTTTAATAAAGTGGTAGCATACATAACCAAGGCATCTTAATTTGTACTTAAATTAACATTAAGAACCGTATAACTTCCAGGGATGGAGCTTTTTTTTTTTTTTCTTCATGTTTTGTTCCCCTGGTTGTTTAAAAGTTATAATAAACTTCAGACAAACTATGAGTTATTAAGTCTTAATTCTTTCTCAGGTTTTGAAAGACTTGTCAGTCATTCAAATCTGACGTATTTTTTCTTCCCAAGTTAATGCCTTTGTAATTCTGTATGCATGCATGTGTGGTGGAAATCTGCGGAAGTTGGCCGTTTCAGGGAAGCGTACACCGTGCCGATGTACTAGAATATAACAATCTAACAGTGGCTCAGTTCCTTTTAGATCAGGCTTCCCCAAACTTTTAGATGGTGGCGTGGGCACTGTTGAAAATGTTTCACGGTATGTCAACTACTGTATTTCTTAAAAAAAAATAAAAAAATATATAGTACAAAAGCAATAAGTCCACTTTAAATTACAGTATAATTTGAGATACCACTGCTTGCGTCAGATGTAAGTAGCTGCCCCTAAGTACAGTTGACACATTGGACTTCATTGATTATTGTTTAATAACCAATTCTGTGATCAGCCCAGCTAAGGACCAGTGTGGCTCCTCTACACTTACACATTTGAGGGGTGGGTTTTGGAAACCTTTTAATAGGCTGCATGCTCTAACAATACTTTATAATAATTTATAAATAATTAATTACAAATCTTCAACCTGTGCCAATCTCTGAACATATATTGGACAGTTATGTGCCTGATTTGACCTTTATCCATAACGAAGAGTGTGATGGTTTGTAATATTTGATTTTTATAATGTTGTTTGGTTTTTTCTTTGCCTTCAGATGACATTTTCATTATAAATCAGCACAGGAAAAAGTCAGTAGTGTGTAGTAAAACACACTGCTTGATCATTATAAAAATGCATCCATACAAGAACACTACAGACAAGCTATATATTATAGATGAAATGTATGTATCTCTAATAAACCCTATTTAAAGTGCAATACCTGAAAAATTGCATCTCATATACTGTTACCTGCCGCATGTTTCTATGCAATCATCCAATATAAATCCCCAAAAGCAAAACCTAGGAATTGTTTGTGTTGTTTGTTTTTGGTTTTTGTTTATTTTAATTTTCAGATGTGTTTTTATTAATTTACAATTAATGGCATCTTAATAAAGTGGCAGACAATTAATATAGCTAAATCTGTATTGATTGGTTCATAATAAACTTGCTCAGCTGCAGTTTACTAGACCGGAAGCAAAGCTAATTATGCATGTGTAGTTTGAAAGAAGGGGTTGGTAAACTTGTTGACACAATGTCTTAAAGTAGAGCAATCAATCAAAACTGGTGTTATGGCAACTGTTCTAATTTTTTAGAATTACTTGCAATAACTTTTTGCAGATTTTCACCTATATTTCACCATCAGTGTGTTCAATTGTAAAGCAACCCCTAATTTAACAAAAAGAGTTTTGTTTTTTTTGTTTTTTGTTTTTAAAATAGTTGTCTAGGTTTCATACTTGGGCAGGTTTTGCTTTTCTCGGTTGCATTTAAAATTTGGATACCGTGACTGTGGGTTTGACGTTTTCCGTGACTAGTGCTCAGGTCACATGTATTTTATAGCTGAGACACTTTTTTTACTTTTCTGTAAGCACTTTTCAATCGGATTTTTGCATTGCTTGGTTTTTTTTTTTGTTTTTTTTTTAAAGCAATATTTTGTTGTTTACATCCCCCCCTTCCCCATTACAGCTCCTAATTGTCCTAAACTATTGTTCTAATCAGGCCTGTGTGAACAAAATAAATTATAAAGCAAACAATTCGTTACTACCTAAGCACTCCTGCCCTGACTTTTGGTTTTGCTTTTCATAGTTTTGGTGATGGTTATGCATGCTTGTTTGTTTTTGTTTGCTTTTTAAAGTTATTTGTTTTACTAGATGTTGCATTTTTCTGATGAAAAGAAAAATCTTTAGTTTAAATTTACATATTTTAACTTAAGGATATTGTTTTAATGCAACAATTGGAATGCTTAGCTTTTTTTGTGGGGTTTGTTTTTTCGAGTCACCTTTTTGTATATATTTTTATTCTATTATAATTGCACAGCTGGGATGTGCAGAAAGTATTTTGCTTTATGTTTTTTATAGGTTTATTGTTTGTGTTGCTTGTTCATAGAAGAAAGGACACAATTTAAAATTAATCTGGCATCTTGGGGTTTGTCCCATTTAAAATCAAGGACATTCCTATACTTTATGCAAAAATATGTAAAAAAAAAAAAACTATTAACGAATCGCATTTTATAAGGAGCTTCTCATTCTGATACATGGGATTTTTTTCTTATTCCGTAAAACTCTGTCCAGCTCAGAACTACTCAGTATGTAGACCTCCTGAACCATATATCATTGCGTTACTTACATGTGCATGATATGGAAAGAAAGATGTTCCATCATTAATTAAATTTGCATTTTGCGCACCCCTTTTCCTGAGATTCATTCTTTTTGTTCTGTGAGGTGCAGGGAAATAAATGTTAAGATATACATATGGGCCTAAAGATAGAAAAATACAATCTAATGTATCTGATATTTGCAACCCACCTGTCTGGTTGCTCTGTGGAGCCATGTGTACAGGTAAATATTCTTAAAATTGCAATAATGCATCACATTCATATTAAGAGGCAAACAGATGTCATGGGGCGTGCTCTGTACAAATGCTTTAATGCATGTTTATGAGCAGTCAATTAGCTTCCATCACATAAATAAGTTGCTTAATTGAAAGAACCAGAGGAAGCACAATGGTGTATAGTCAGGAGGGGTTTTGTGATAACTCAAATATTTATGTAAAATACTTTTTAGTGAAAACAAATTGCGCTTTGATTCAGTGTTCCAAGCAATGTGTGACATGTCATGATTCCCTTTTATTCCAGAAGTTTGGTCCTTAAGGGGTTAAAGGGAAAATATTGATTAAATATAAGTTGTTCCTTTATTTAAAGCATTTTAGAACAGTCAAATATTTTACATTTATCGGTTTTGCCAGACTAGGAGAAACAGCAATGCTGATATTTTAAAAATATCTCCCTGAGAAGGAGGTGTAAAATAAGAAATATCTCTTTTGACTTTTGATTTTTCTTTTAGAGTACAGACATGCAGTGTGTGTGCAATTTGTAACTATCTAAGCACTCCTGCCCCATCTTTTGGTTTTACTTTATTAAAAAAAAAAAAAAAAAAAAAAAAATTATATATATATATATATATATATATATATATATATATATATATATAATTTTTTTGTTTTTGTTTAAGGGAGCATGCATTTTAGGTTAGAAGATGATTGGCACTCAGGGAAATTAAACTCTGCCTGTTACACAGTGACATTATGCCACATTTAATATGTTGGGCTAGCAAAGTTGGTATATACACATTCATGTTCATGCATTTATATGGACGACCTGTATGTATAAAATATTGCAATGCTAATTTGGTTGATACGTGTACATCCCACAATGGTGACTCAGTACTGCACACATGACATTCTGGAATTTGACTCACAATCTTTGTGATATCATATCACATTGAACACACATAGAAGGCAATTTCGGGAGTATATACATTTTGACAAGGTTTTTGCTAGTACCCTAGTTTAGGTCAAAAGCCATTTTCAGCAGGAGATTTAGCATACCACATACTTTCTACACACAGTTCCAAGAATGCACTGGACTTTAACCTGCAGGGGTTGTTAATTAAACAGGGATTTGCTAGTATTATTGTACAATAGGAGTTGGAAAAAGTTGCCAACTTGGTTTCTTTTCCAGATCGACTTTTACAGTCTTGGATGTGCAGTTCACTGGTCAGTTCATGGTTAAGTGTATAATCATCAATGTATCCTGTCCTTATGTAACCTGTCTTGAAAGAGTTAACTAAACAAATATGTTCTTGTTGGGTTATACATTTTACTCAATTTTGTGTAAAATATTCACTTTAAATAATCAATTTCTTCTTGCATTGTTGGCCCACATCAATTAACTGCATAATGTTCATATCGAGTGCTATTCTCTGTTTTGAAGGAAAGTACCAGTATTAATTGTCTCTTGTCATTATTGGATTTCATTTACCTGAGTGAAGGATCTATTCATCTTTTTGTTCAAGACCATTTCTTGTGATTTGAAACTTATTTAACCCTATAGAAATTTCTGTACATTTTAAATTTGACTGGAAAATGAAGCACTAACTTTTTAACAATAAACTCATATGAAGATGTCTTTGTGGGTTTTGTTGTGTTTTTTATTTTTTATTTTATACTGTTTGTGTTTAACAGTAAGTTAATAAGACCACACAATGTTTCCTGGTAATTATATTTTCACAATGCACAACATAAAACTTGATTCTTCACACTATATAGTATCCTTCGGCACTCCTTCCTCCTCTCCCCAGATATGTAAAGTGTTAAAAAGGGATTCCACCACTGATGTCCCTCTGTGCTGCATCTGGCTCCTGCTCCTCCATCCGAATAGGGGAACCTAATGCACATGTAATGCTCTCGCATTAGTTCTCTCCTATAGAAAAGCATTGACTCAATGCTTTCCTATGGGTTTTCCAACACACTGGATGTCCTCCGGCAAAGCGTGAGGATGTCCAGCGTCGTTTCACGGAGTTAAACTGTGTGAAACTGCTGGAAGAGCTTGTAGTGGCTTTCTGATAGACAACCACTAGAGGCACTCTTAACATTAGTACAGTATCTCTAAAACTGCAATGTGTTAAATTGCAGTGTTTAGGGGACATGGACACTGCACCCAGTGTCCCTTTAAGGTATTCTTCTAGTAAGGCACTTTGCACATTCAGATATTTGTTGATTTAGAATCTAGAAGCGTATCTATCAACTCTAACAATCCTAGTCTTTTTTATGTTTAATTCTTTATTTGTGATTGTATAAATAGAACCATTACAAAGTACAAACCATCAATGCAAAACAATATATTCTAGTACATTCTTAAACGCTTTCATAATAGTGCAAACATTAGGCCCATGCTCTGTGGGTGAAGGATAAGTAATGTTATTACTATCTTATGCAATACTCTATTTTAATATAGGATTACAGTGCTGATTTAAGCTGGCACACATTATTTTAGGTCCCACCAAATATTTGCATGGTTTAGAGTAGACACACATCTACTCATGCCTTTCAGTGAGTGTCAGGCAATGGCATCTACTTGACGTGGTCCTTTCAGTTTTAACCATTTTAGCAGCAACAGCAATTAAATGACAAATGTCATCGCATTTTCATTTATTAAAAGCTTATTACATTTAATGGAATTATGTATATTGATAATTTTTTATGTGGTAATAAAACCTACATATGTCAGTATCATTAAATTATTTTTAACTTGCGAGTAAAGCTTAATCATGACATTTTGAGAACAGCACTGTTACTTTCAAAATTCGCTTTTCTTTTTTTTTTTTTTTTTTGGTGAATCAATTTTAGAGATTGACAGAGGTGTGGCCAAGCAATATATTACATTTTATTTATTTTTATATATATATATTAGATAGATGATGCTGATTGGCGCAACACATCATTTTGCCATGCATGCACAATAGTCTCCTGATGCTTTCCTATGATAATGCATGGAATTGAGGCCCTGACAAGACCAGCACAGTAGTGATGTCCCAAACGGTTCGCCGGCGAACATAGCGTGTTCGCGTTCGCCACAGATGGCGAACATATGCGATGTTCGGTCCGCCCCCTATTCATCATCATTGAGTAAACGTTGACCCTGTACCTCACAGTCAGCAGACACATTCTAGCCAATCAGCAGCAGACCCTCCCTCCCAGACCCTCCCACCTCCTAGACAGCATACAATTTAGATTAATTCTGAAGCTGCATTCTTTTTTTTTTGTGTTTATTATACATTATCCCCCATAGCCAGTAACCTGTGTTTATTATACATTATCCCCCCCATAGCCAGTAACCTGTGCTTATTATACATTATCTCCCCCATAGCCAGTAACCTGTGTTTATTATACATTACCCCCCCCCCCATAGCCAGCAACCTGTGTTTATTATACATTATCCCCCCCATAGCCAGCAACCTGTGCTTATTATACATTATCCCCCCCATAGCCAGCAACCTGTGCTTATTATACATTATCTCCCCCATAGCCAGTAACCTGTGTTTATTATACATTATCCTCCCCATAGCCAGTAACCTGTGCTTATTATACATTATCCTCCCATAGCCAGTAACCTGTGTTTATTATACATTATCCCCCATAGTCATTTATCGTTGGACCTAGGCAGCATGATGTCTTAGGCCGGCCCAGAGAGTGAGTGAGTGAATAATATAATATATATGTTCAGAAACATATTGGTAATATATGTAAATCGGGTTCATGCAAAGAGGGTGAAAAGGTATTAAAGAAAAACACACTTATTGCATCAAATTTACAAAGCCAAACTTTTAAAAGCTTTCCTCATTTCTTTCTCGGGATGAGGAATATATCGGTTGTAGACTGAGGATTTCCATCTGCCCAATCTTTTAATAATATGCACTGGAGTGTCAGTGTTGAAGGAGACCGAAGCTGCCCCTATTCTAAATGAAAGACCCAAGACATGGATACAACCCAATCTTAGGAGTAGTGTTCTGATGTAGAAGATGAATTTAGCCGTAGTCAGAGGGATTCAGTGAGAGTAGTGGTGAAATGTGTGTGGCATGACTGAGTGTGGGTAAGTAAGAGTCAAGTATTTTAACTGGGCACTAGTTCTAGGTGGGATAAAGTGGTATAGTGGATGGATGAGTAGTTTGGTTCGTTTTAGAGGTTTGTAGAGAAAGTATATAGTGATCATGATTTTTAGCGATATCCACTATTTTTAAGGTGGTCCCAGTGCCACCACTCATATCTGGTGTCACAATAGCTTGCATTTAAAAAAAAAAACAAAAAAAAAAAAATCCTTTTTTGACTGTAATATAATAGCAGTCAGTTTCCTTCACACGTGTGCGTTTCAGGGCCTGCCAGGGCACAGTGTCACACCATTGCAACTCATATCTGGTGTAACAGTAGTGTACATTTAAAAAAAAAAAATACAGGGGGCTTGTTGTCACCTTTCAGGGACCCTTGGTGTTGTACGTGGCTGGGTGGAGGAAGAGACCTTCAATGACATCAGTGAGGACAAGGAACGGAACATGGCTAGCTTGGTATCCAACCTTGTGCAAATGGGGAGTTTGCGGTTGTGCAAATAGACTGTTTGCAGTTGTTTGCGGTGCGTTAAATGGGGAGTTTGGTCTGTCACTGTGAAGCGGGCGTAACCCTTACACTACCTGATCGATACAACATCATACCTGATGTTTTAAAGCACGTTATTCCAAACAATTTAGGAATGTTAGGTGATGTATGCCCTTTTTGGATTAAAACCAGACTCTGCATCAACTATGTAATTTTCCATGGGAGTTTTGCCATGGATCCCCCTCCGGCATGCCACAGTCTAGGTGTTAGTCCCCATGAAACAACTTTTCCATCACTATTGTGGCCAGAAAGAGCCCCTGTGGGTTTTAAAATTCGCCTGCCTATTGAAGTCTATGGCGGTTCGCCAGGTTCGCCCATTCGCGAACATTTGCGGAAGTTTGCGTTCACTGTTCGCGAACGGAAAATTTTATGTTCGCGACATCACTACAGCACAGTGATGGAAAAAGGTTAGTAAACAACACTTACATTTTTTTTTATTATTAAAGAAAAACAAAACACTCTGAGGGTGGCCAATAATGTAAATATTTACTCCAGCACTAGAATGTCAGGAATACATGTTTGTATTGCACTATAGTATTTCTTTAAAGGGGCACTATAGTCACCAGAACAACCACAGCTTAATGTAGTTGTTATGGTGAGTATAGTCAGTCCCTGCAGGCTTTTTATTGTAAACACTGCCTTTTTAGATCTTCCTTGGTCAGTGATGCACTGTCTGCAGCACTGATGTTCAGTGTTTACACCCTCTACATGTAGATGCTGAACTTTCCCCATAGAGATGCATGGATTCAATGCATCTCTACGAGGAGATGCTGTTTGGCCCATGCCGATCTAAGCTAATACAATGCTTTCCTATGGGAAAACATTGTGATTGGCTGAGATCATCAATTCTGATGGTCAGCCAAGGAGGCAGATCAGGGGCAGGGCATGGCGCAAGGTTCCCCAAGCGCCGCTGGAAAAAGTTGAGAATCACCTTTCTAACAAGAGGTAAGGGAGTCCATCCACCTAAACGGTGATGTTAGAATTATAGCATGAGGAATACAAGTTTGTGTTTCTGACAGTATAGTGCCCCTTGAAAGTTTATTAAATTTAAAACTTTTTTTAAAAAAATTGATGGAGGCTATGATTAAAGATGGCAGCTAATTGGACACGCTAGTAATTTGATATGTCCTGTCCGATGTTTTGCTTGGTCGTATCACTAGGTTGGTGACATCTAGTTATATTCTAGCAAATCACAATATATTTGTGCTCCTTTCTTGAACTACTCAGTGTACATAGTTCTCACACGGGACATGTCCTTCTATAAACCTCACATGGATTTTAATAAAACTGGGTTATTTTATACTGATTGCCTCTGTTGCCAACATTATACACAATAAATAGTCATAAAGCCCAATATTTTAATTTGATGGTATGGCTAGGGGCAGGCTGTTTTGAGACATGTTAGGTGGCTTACTAGTACCAATTTATGCAACGAAAGCGTAATTTAGAACAGGAATAATGTATCTTATTTACACAGACTGATTTCTAAACACATTTATTGTAGTTTAAAAAAAAAACAACAATATGGGGGCGGAGCCTGACAGCGGAGGCAAGCAGACGCAAGATTCAGGAGCTCCGAGAAAAAACAGAGAAAATAAACTTAAAAACAGCTGATAATACCCCCAATAACCACTGACTGAAAGCGGGAACCCCTTAAGCCCTAATGGGACACAAACACAAAAAACAGTTGCCGCACAAACGAGCTCCAGGACTCACAATAGGGGATATGTGGCAGCAAGCATGCAGCCCGAGCGGATCCAATATGGCGGCGCACCACGGAGGCTGCTCGGATTTCTCAGACGACTGCTCAGAGGGAGCTGAAGATGAATGCCTCCTAGCCCCAGACCCAATGCCGAGAGTAAAACCCAACAAACCAAGGAAGGACCCAGACGCCGACCTGGTAACCACCAGGGTGTTAAAGACCCTACTAGCGGACCTACAAACAAACATCCTCGCGGATGTCACCGCACTAAGGGAAGAGCTGAAGGGCCTGACAGGCCGCATTACTGTATTGGAGGAATCATCCCAAGAACAGCAGCGCACTATCGCCTCACTGCAAAACGACATGCGGGACCTGCGCAACCAAAATATGCTGTATGAACGGCGCTTCGCAGCCCAGGAAAACGCAAGACGGAGGCTCAATATAAAGGTCAGGGGAATCCCAGAGGGGTTGCCTGAGGCTGACCTACCGCACACGATCAAACGCCTGCTTACCACCATACTGCCCACAGACCAAGCCAAGGCCGTCATGCCCACGGATCTCTTTCCGATCCCAAAGCCCGCTGGGGCCCCAGACGTGGCCACAAGGGACACTATACTTACCTTTAAAAACGGGACTGACAAATCGACGGTCCTCACAGCCATCCGAGGTAAAGCCCCCATCCAGTTTGAAAATGCTAAATTAACCTTCTACGCCGACCTGTCCAGCGGCACTCTGGCATGGCGCAGGTCACTGCGGCCTCTCACCTCCACACTTCAGCGCAACAACATACCGTATCGCTGGCAGTCCTCACACTTGCTCCTGGTACAACATGGCGAAACAACACACCAAATATACAGCATACAAGACGCAGCGGCCCTCCTGCGAAGGTCTATCTCAGGATTCACTCCCACAAGCGGGACCTGGTGCCCCCACCACCCCGACCCACAGCTGGGATCCAGCAAACAGTGCCCCATTCAGACCGCGGAGCACCACACCGGTCACCTACGCCTCAGTGACCACATAAATGGAGCCGAAGGGCGCACTCTCCAAGCTCAGCAACATCACGACCTGCCTACATGGAACTACCGAGAAAGAGAGCACCGCGCTGGGGCGCCACCAATGCCCCGCAAGGCATCGGCTGATGATATTTTATCTCTCATTATGTACGCCAGCACTTGAAACAGGACTCTTGCCTGGAGAACCCCAGGGGACCTTGTTGCTCTGTTTAGCATGTTTGGGTTTGCTCACCTGCAGTATTACGCACATCGCCACTGTTTGTTTAATGATCATTTAATCTATCAATACTTAATGCTTATAAGGCACAAAACTGTCCTTTTTTTTTTCTTCTTTCTCCTCCTCTCACCCTCCCCCCCCTTTTTATTTATTATTATTTTTTCCTTTTGCAGTTGGGAAAATGGGAAAAGCGTCAGCAGGTGCTTAGATAGACCCCAGATACTCTAATACCTATCCAACAGTAAAGCACAGCAGCTTTATACACTCTTTAACCTGCGCTGTGATTGCATTATAAAAGTCACACACAGCACTCAGAAAGTTTGGGTACCATTAATGTGTTACCAACCTGTGTTTCCACCGCCCCCTAGCATACACACACACAGCACAAAGTATCTGTGCTCCGCCTTGTGGTCGGCTATCGATACACTACGAAGCGTACTAACGCAGTATACCTATACTAGCAAAGCCGATCTAGCGGGGTTAGGCACCGAGCATCTTTATTTTATTTGATTTTATTTTATCTAAACCCCACTCTGACAAACTATCTGCTTAGCTACACTCGCGAACTATAAAAACTGGGAGAAGCATCATGCCACTGTTTAATGCTGGTGAAAACCCTGCTTACGTATTGAATACTCACCTTGGCTAATCATTCATATGCTGTCAGTCAGAGTACTTAAAGCTTAGCCTGTTGTCTCATTGTTGTTTAAAAGCCATCTGACACATGCATCCCTGCGGACTCCCACTGCGGGGCATCGGCTGAGCAGCCTACAGGGTAACCACATCATATGGTGCCCTGTGGATATTCAGGGACAATCACCACTATCTACTTTCTTAAGCATAATGTTAGGCACACAGCTTGTTTATTCAATGCCAAAACGTGATATCTAATGTGTTCCTTTATTATATTTGCCCTCTAAAGAAAGTGCGCTTAGATAACCAGCTGGTTTTATTAACCCTTGTTAGCCATACATGTTTCCTAGCATCATTTTTATTCTACCCCCTAATCACAACTCGGCGAGCACAGTATTTCTTGGCTCAGCCTGTAGTTAACTTAGCTGTCCCAGCACTTCAAATGTTGCAGTAGTGTACAGCAAAGCAACTTAATTTACACACAAGCAAAACTACATTGCAGTAACATTTCACCATGGTTAAGACTGTTATATTGATCTTGCTTATTTGTTTAAAAAAAAAAAAAAAAGTACTCTTGCCACTGTTATGCTTGTATAGAAATACGTAAGTACGCTGTTGTGGCGTTGGATACTGTTATGTACCTACCTGCACAATGAAAATAAAGAATTACAAAAAAACAAAACAAAACAATATGGAGCTCTTAGAAAAGAGAGACAGAAGGAGTTGAACACAAAATAAGGACTGTCCCTCCAAAAAAAGGGAAAGTTGGGAGGTATGAACTGAGCAAACCTTCAAACCTCTCCTTTCTGTATTGTAAACAATAGGTACTTTAGATCTTCTCAGTCCATGACGCAACCGAGGGCCCCTCAACTCTATTTTTCATTTTCCTGTGATCATGGCTGGTCATGGTACACTATAGGGTAATACAAATATGTATTCCTGACGTATAATAATAAAAATAATGCACCACTGTCCTCCAGATTTACATTGAATTCTCCTGCAGTTTTTAATTAAATTAGATTTCAATCTGACCTTCTGATCTGGCTGTAAGATACGTGTGCAGCCAGCATGCTAGTGGCCAGGGGCGGACTGAGAACCCTCAGGGCCCACGGGCAAAATAAATCAAGGGCCCCCTTACAGGCCCCACCCATGCTCCGTAGCAAGCCCCACCCTTGTCCCGCCTCCAGCCACACCCTACACAATCTTTAGACACAAGGAACAAAAGTGCAATAATCCCCTCAAGGCCCCAGTAGAGACTACAATTGAGGGCTAATGGGCCATGGAGGGGGGGTCTTTCTAGCAGAGGCTATCTCAGTGTTATTTAGAGAGTGTTAGAAAGAATCTACTCGAGCCCCATTAGAGACTACAATGGAGTCTAATGGGGGCCTGGAGGGGGGGTCTCTCCAACACTCTGGTTCCTATTTACAATATAGCAACACAACATAGCTTGCTGATACCTAGGCCAAGTTGGCTCCTCCTACCTTAATTACTGTTGCTGGAAGGCTGTGGGCTTGCTGGCTGCGGCTGGCAGGCTGTGGCTTCCCGGCAGGCTGTGGGCTTGCTGGCTACTGCCGGCAGACTGTGGGCTTGCTGGCTACTGCCGGCAGGCTGTGGGCTTGCTGGCTGTAAGCCTGTGGCTTGTTGTAAGTCTGTGGGCTGGCTACTGGCCTGTGGCTGGCTGCTGGCCTGGCTGGCCTGTGGGCTGGCTAACTGGTGGCTTGTGGGCTGGCTGGCTGGCCTGTGGGCTGGCTACGGGGGCACTTGTAGATTATTTAAAGAAATAATCCATGCACAATAACCACTGCTGCTCTGTGTAGTGGTTATGGTGCCAGGAGGGCCAGGACCCCCTCCCAGAGTAAGTAGTCAAACCGTTTAAGAACAGTTTGAAAACTTACCTGGGGTCTGCTGGGATATGGGGCTGTAGTAGGGTATAGGAGCAGTGGTGCAATGTGTGAGGGGTGCAGTGTGTGTGAAAGGTTCAGTGTGTGTTTGTGAACATATAGGGTGTGTGTGGCAATGTTAGTATGGGGGGCTGTGTATGGGGGTCTGTGTATGTGTGTGTGTGAGGCAATGTGTGTAAATGTGTAGGGTGTGTGGGGACAGTGTGTGTGTATGGGGGGCAGTGAGTGAATGTGTATGGTGTGTGTGTGGGGGGGCAGTGTGTGTATGGGGCTAGAGTTCACTCTCACTACTGCGACCACCAGGAATCCCTGGTGGTCGCAGTGTTGAGAGGGAACTCTAGCCCGTAGCTCCAGGGCTAGAGTTCACTCTTGCGAGAGCCGGAGCGTTGCCGTGGTAACTGCGGCAACGCTCTGTGCTTGCGTGAGAAGGACCCAGAGAAGCTGCAGGCTAAGCTCCCGGGTCCTCTCTTCTTCCCTCCCTGCCAGCTGCCCGCACGGTGCCTGCAGACCGGGGAGAGAGATCGGCTGGGGCGATCCACCAATTATATATACAGCCCTACTGTGTGCCTTTTTGTCTCCCCCAGTCCCTCTGTATGTTTCTTTCTCCCCCTCACTGCTCCTCTGTGTCCATGTCTCCCCTCTCCTTCCCAGTCTCTCTTCCCCCTCTGCCTCTTTCTCCCCCTCCCCTTGTGGGTCTCTCTCCTTTCTCCCTGTGTCTCTCGTCCCCTCTGTCTCTTTCTCCCCCCTTTCCCTGTGTCTCTCTCTACCCCACATCTCTAGTCCCCTCGTCTCTTTCTCCTCCCTTTCCCTGTGTCTCTCTCTACCCCACATCTCTCGTCCCCTCTGTCTCTTTCTCCCCCCCTTTCCCTGTGTCTCTCTACCCCACATCTCTCGTCCCCTCTGTCTCTTTCTCCCCCCTTTCCCTGTGTCTCTATACCCCACATCTCTCGTCCCCTCTGTCTCTTTCTCCCCCTTTCCCTGTGTCTCTCTCTACCCCACATCTCTCGTCCCCTGTCTCTTTCTCCCCCTTTCCCTGTGTCTCTCTCTACCCCACATATCTCTTCCCCTCTGTCTCTTTCTCCCCCCTTTCCCTGTGTCTCTCTCTACCCCACATCTCTCATCCCCTGTCTTTTTCTCCCCCCTTTCCCTGTGTCTCTCTCTACCCCACATCTCTCGTCCCCTGTCTCTTTCTCCCCCCTTTCCCTGTGTCTCTCTCTCTACCCCACATCTCTCGTCCCCTCTGTCTCTTTCTCCCCCCTTTCCCTGTGTCTCTCCCTACCCCACATCTCTCTTCCCCTCTGTCTCTTTCTCCCCCCTCCACCATCTCTCTATTCCCCTTCTTTCCCCCCCTGTGTCTCACTCTCCCCCCTGTCTATTTCTCCCTCCTTTCCCTGTGTCACTCTCTCCCCCCCCCCCCCTCTGTCTCTTTCCTTCCCCGTCCCCCTGTCTCTCTATTTTCCCACTGTCTGTTTCTTCCCCTGCCTCTATCTTTTCCCCCTCTCTGTTTTATTTTTCCCCCTCCCATTTACCAAGAGAAGACTGAAGGGGCCGGCCGCGGTACATGCTGGAGCCGCCGGGCCGGGTGGCAGCCTCGCCGGTCCGGCGGCACTCCTGTCAGGCTGTCAGTAACGCTGAGGACGGAAGGAGGGGAGGAGCATGTCTCTCTCACATGCTCCTTTGCGGTTCCCACATCCTGTGCTGGGAATTGTGGGAACCGCAAAGGAGCATGTGAGAGAGACATGCTCCTCCCCTCCTTCCGTCCTCAGCGTTACTGACAGCCTGACAGGAGTGCCGCCGGACCGGCGAGGCTGCCACCCGGCCCGGCGGCTCCAGCATGTACCGCGGCCGGCCCCTTCAGTGTGCCACCGGACCGGCCACCCGGTGGCACTTACATGCACAGATGCCGAGGCCGCGGTGGGGCAATCCGGCCCTGCCGCCGGGCCCCCTGATGGCGGCGGGCCCCCCTCCCAGCCGGGCCCTCGGACCATGTCCGAAGTGCCCGACTGGTCAGTCCGCCCCTGCTAGTGGCCCAGGGGCAAGTTCCTCCGTGTTTCCTTGCCGTAGGTCAAAGTATTGACCCAGTTTTAACCTTTATGCTAATAGCAGTGTGTGATTATCACAGGGGCAGATGTACTTTCTACATGGGTACTCTCACACCAACGTCATATGGATGGAGGACTCTTGGTGCCAAGAGAAGATGAAGACATCAGGACTTATCTCAAACTGTCAACCCTTGTGTAAAGCATGACAATGTCAGGCATGTTACAGTCATGTGTTACACAAAAAGCTGACCACTATACGCATGCACATGACTTTTACAGCGTTTTTATTTGCACAGAATTTGCTTTGGCAATCAGTTTCTAACATTGTTGAAACATTGCAATATTTCCATGTATTTGCTGCCATCTAGTGGCCCACATGCATTATTACGTAAGTAACTTATGCCTTTCCCATGCATGCCTAAACTCTTTTACTGTGTTAACCTCTATCACTTCAGCTGGAAGGCTATTCCAGGCATCCACTACCCTCTCAGTAAAGTAATACTTCCTGATATTATTTTTTCAACCTTTGCCCCTCTTTATTTTAATTCTTTATCAGATTCTAAGCTTGGATAATTCCAATGATGGAGAGGACACTTATTGAGATTATGATACTGGAGAAACTGACGGAAGCCAAGCACAGAGAGATGGACACAGGTTTCTTCAGGAAGGAAGAGATTCTTTATTCGATTCACCGACCGGGACTCAGAGGGACTAATGTCACCAAAAAACAGCAAAGTCTGAGTCCTGATCATACAGTGTAGGTCCCTTATATAGGCATGTAGCTCCTCCCATAATCAGTTCAACCGACACATACTCTTATCTAATCAACCGAATAGAGACTAAATTCCTGTTTGACCACATGGCTTGCCCAGCACAAGGGAGGAGGGGAAATACTCATATATCCTGTATTCCTACATATGCTCCTTACACTACTGATTGTATCTTAGCTATGTGTAACTAACTAACTGATACATCAACATATGCAAGTGCACATACCACGTGGCAATCTTGTCCTAGTAAATTTATTTTTACTGAGATTCCACCACATTCCCCCCTTTGATGCTTCTGATATTTCACAATTCCAGATGCATCACTTAACCATAGTTTGCATACACCTCAAGTTGCCATGAACCAGACCAGACTTTGCGGCTCCCTAAGGACATGAATCTCTCAACATTCATCTTCCTGTACTAGTTCTCCCTGATTTAGAGCCTCATACCTATATATAGCCATTATCTGTGCAGCAGCCTTTCTCTCTGCTATATTTTCTATAATGCTCTGCACAGACCTAACTACCAAAGGAATAAGACATGGTAGGAGAAGACACAGCATCAAGATTAGCATGACTCCACCTACCAATGCCTTAAGTCCTCCAAACTGCTCATACCAGTTACCAAACCAACTACTTGGATTATACCCTTTCCATACCTGAGTAGGCACGTGCGCTAGTTTAACCATATGGCTAGTAAGCTCAGCTATTGCTTGCCCTTCATCATCTATTTGAAGACAACAATTGCTTAGGTTAAACTTCCCACATACACCTCCCTCTACTGCCAATAGGTAATCCAAGGCTAATCTATTTTGGTAAACGGCTGTCCTCATCCTAGTATTATGTTTCGCTAGGAGATTGAGCGCTTGCGATGTCTCGTTGGTAATTATCTCAACCACTGCCTGTAACCTTATAATACGGTTGAGCATATATATTGGGGTTCTATATCCAAAAAGTACCATCCTCTGCCCATGTAGCTGGCCCATAATAATCTATAATACGCTGGGGAGACCATTCATTATCTTCCCAGGTACCTATCTCTAGGGGTCCCCTTTTCTTCCTATGATTTACATCATATACCTTAATTCCCAAAGTCTCTCCTGTTTCAATAGGCAACAAGAAGAAGGATGGTTTGAGCATACCTAACACACATGCCCCTTCCCAGTCCTGTGGTAACTCCGAATAGGCTTTCTTACCACAGATCCAGTACAAATTTGCTGGGGCTTTCCAACTAGATGTAGTAGATAGGTCAAACCACACGTCCTTTAAATTGGTATAACTTGCAAACGGGTTAGGTGGTTCTGAGACATTTGAAGCCGACCACCAAGTTGTATTCTTTGTATTATCATCATAAGCTTTTTGCCCTAGACAAGTCAATTCTCCTACAGATGTATTAAACATTATTCCTTTCCTTGCTATGCAAACATAACCTATAATGGAGGTCTTTAATCGCCACTCAGATTTACCTCTAACACTCATTTGATAATCAGCTTGAGAAGATGTTATCTGTTCAATTGTCTCAGAACCGGAATACATTACCTCCTTTGCTTCCCAGGGCCATTGGTCTCCCATATTAGTACCTCCACACACATAGCAGTTGGTTACATTAAGACTACCAGCAATACTCTCGGCTAGATCAATAAACAGGTTCTTAGCATTATGGGGGATCTTATTTTCTACACTCATCTCTTCATAAAAAGAATGGAAAACCTGATGAGTTTGGGATGCTACGGTATCAGTCTCTATCCCTATAAATAATATTGTCCCAGGATCCAAACCCGTCCCATATATCTGGAACCCAAATAAGTTTCCGAACCTATCTATAAACTGTTCAGGATTATTAATAAGTATATGGACTGGGTTACACTCCATAGACTTACAATATGGTTTGGTAGGCAACTTAGTAACAATCATATCCTTATCTACTGTCTGTACCCAAGTTGCCCACCCTACACAAGACCAATATGGACAATAATTATAATTCTTATTTGGGCATTTTGGATCTATATACTTGTTCTTACTATTGGGGCAAATATACCTATCCTTAGACCCATACGTTCTTTCCCATTTAAGATCCCCGCATACATTCCACGATTTTCTACCACTTGATATCGCCTTACATGCATCAAATAGCAGAACACCCGAAGAATGTATGGTTTCTAGTATTGTCTTATTTATTAGGGTCCCCTGTGAGTCTCCATTCCGAAGGGTCAACCAAATTGTACGGGGTTGATACTCTGGATTGAAGCACTTAGGTTCTCCTACTCCTAAATGGCATACACTATAATCTTATACCTAAGTATCTACACCTAGATACATATCCTTTACACTCATATTGTGAATGCCAAATAAGAGTCTGGGAAATATGATTACCTGTTTTAGTAGTCTTAATGCAACCCTCACAGCCAGGTGTGTCGGTACCTCTACCTTCCTGAATAATTAAAAACACAAATATATACACTATCAAATAAATTTCTCCTGACATCTTTATCCTAATTCTTCGTCCGTGCGATGGCACCTCAGCTTCCAGGATGTAAGGGCTGCAAGGAATGGAGTCCTTCAAGTTCTCTCTTCCCTTCACAGAGGTCCCTTCAAGACACTCTGGCTATGTAACGTGGGTAGGTGGTCAGGCTTTATTATGGCCGTCAAAACACCCACTTGCTGATCTCTTTGATTACTCTAGAAGTCCCAATATCTCCTCGTCACTCCGACTGAGTTACACGCTTTAACCGGATCTTGCAGGGATTCTCTGTATCTGGTGTAGCTTGCCAAGAATCTACTGCTGCTGGTTTAACCCTGGAGTGATGAATCCACGGAGTCACTTCAGCCACCTTTATAGCTGTAGCGGTAGACAAAAGAACAACATAAGGACCCCTCCACTTTGGCCCCAACGGTACACTGTTCCACTCCTTTATCCAAACTTGATCTCCTAGATGATAACAATGGACAGGTGGATAAATATTCACAGGTAATCTATCTTGTACTCATTTATGTACCTCCTCCATAGTTTTACCCAACTCTACAACCTGCTGCCGGGTAATTCCTTCTCCCAACTGACTCAAATCCCCCCTTAAGTTACCAAGGAGGTGGACGCCCATACATGATTTCAAAAGGTGAGAGACCCATCCTTCTGGTAGGTGTACTACGAATGCGCAACAGAGCTATGGGCAAAAGAACATTCCACTTAAGTTGAGTTTCTTGACACATCTTTGCCAATTGGTTCTTAATAGTTCTGTTCATCCTTTCCACTTTCCCAGACCTCTCTATATGCCGTATGAAGCTTCCACTTAATACCAAGCATATGAGTTAGTTGTTGTAGGCACTGGTGAACAAAGGCTGGACCATTATCCGATCCTATAGAACATGGTAGTCCATATCGGGGTATTATTTCTCGCAACAGAATTTGCACAACTTCTCCTGCTTTCTCTGTACGAGTAGGACATGCTTCTACCCATCCTGAGTAGGTACACACAACTACTAGTAGGTAGCGATGTCCGCCGGATTTAGGCATTACCGTATAGTCTATTTGAAGATCGGACATAGGGAGTCCCCCCATATACTGGACTCCCGGTGGTTTCACTGGTCTTTGCCTTGCGTTATTCTTGGCACATATCACACATCTTCGTACAATGGCTTGAGTCAAGTTGGACAATCTTGGTATGTAGAAATGTTTCCTGAGAGATTCTTCCATACTATCTCTTCCAGAATGTGTCCCGTTATGATAATTCTGGACAATTTCTACAGCTTGTGATGCTGGAATAACTATTCTTCCATCTTCTAACTGATACCAATTATTCTCCAGGTACTTCCCAGCTTCAGTCTTTAACCACTCTTCTTCTTGAGCTGTATAAACTGGAGTCCATTGAGACAGTGGGGTCGGTATAAGAGCAGCTATATGTTCCACATACTCCTGTTTTCCTGATTCAGCGGCACGCTTAACTGCATTATCTGCCATCCGATTTCCTTTTGTTACATCACCATCACCTTTCAGATGCGCTCGACAATGTATGATACCAACTTCTTTCGGTTCCCACACGGCTTCCAGTAGTTGTAATATCTCAGCTGCGTACTTGATTTCTTTACCCTCTGAGTTCAGTAGTCCTCTTTCTTTATACAAAGCTCCATGGGCATGAGTGGTTAAAAACGCATACTTGGAGTCCGTGTAGATGTTCACCCTCAAACCTTCAGCCAATTGTAACGCTCGTGTGAGTGCGATTAGTTCTGCCTTCTGTGCCGATGTTCCTTTTGACAATGGCCGAGCTTCTATCACCTTGTCTATGGTTGTCACTGCATATCCTGCATAGCGAATTCCTTCTTTCACATAACTACTGCCGTCTGTATAGTACTGGACATCAGGGTTCTGGATGGGAAAATCACGAAGGTCCGGTCTACTTGAAAACACTTCATCCATCACCTCCAGGCAATCATGTTGACTCTCAGTAGGTTGTGGCAAAAGGGTAGCTGGATTCAAGGTGTTAACAGTCTCTAAATGCACTCACGGGTTTTCACATAACATAGCTTGATACTTAGTCATACGGCTATTGCTAAACCAATGATTGCCTTTATAGTCTAGCAACATCTGTACTGCGTGCGGGACTCGCACGTAGAGTTCCTGACCCAGAGTAAGCTTATCAGCTTCGGCTACCAGCAGGGCGGCAGCAGCTACGGCTCTTAGACAAGGTGGAAGACCACTGGCCACTGCATCCAATTGTTTGGACATATATGCAACAGGTCGTTGCCATGATCCCAAGTACTGTGTCAATACTCCCACAGCCATTCTTCTTTGCTCGTGTACATATAAGTAGAATGGACGTGTATGATCAGGTAGACCTAATGCTGGGGCGCTCATCAACGCCTTCTTCACATCTTCAAATGCCTTTTGCTGTTCAGGGGTCCACAGGAAGGGATCATGTTCTGTACCTTTTATAGCTGCATAAAGAGGTTTCGCCAATATCGCATAACTGGGAATCCATATCCTACAGAAGCCTGCTGCCCCCAAGAATTCCCGCACTTGTCTTCTATTCTTGGGTATTGGTATTTGGCATACAGCTTCTTTTCTCTCTGGCCCCATTATCCTTTGACCTTCAGAGATATGGAATCCCAGATACTTGACAGTTGGCTGACACAACTGAGCTTTCTTCCTGGACACCTTGTATCCTGCCTTCCAAAGAATGTGTAGTAAATCATGTGTTGCTTGCTGACATATTTCTCTTGTAACTGCCGCTATCAACAAATCATCTACGTATTGTAATAGTACACACTCTCCTGGGATGGACTTGAAATCCAGTAAGTCTTGACTTAAAGCTGATCCAAATAGGGTAGGCAAATTTTTAAACCCTTGGGGCAGTCTTGTCCAAGTAATCTGGCGTTTCGAGCCCGTTACAGCATTATCCCATTGGAATGCAAAAATACACTGGCTTTCCGCAGCAATTCGAAGGCAAAAGAAGGCATCTTTAAGATCCACAACTGTGAAGTAGGTAGCCCCGCCCGTAATTAAAGCAAGCAGGTTATATGGATTGGGTACAACTGGATGTATACTCACTACCGCATCATTGACTGCTCTCAAGTCCTGCACAGGGCGATACTCATCTGTACCGGGCTTTTGAACAGGCAACAATGGGGTGTTCCAGGGGGAAGTACAGAATTTTAGGATACCATACCTTATGAACTTATCCAAATAAGATTGTATGTTCTTCTTGGCCTTTTGTGGAATATGATATTGTCTCAGGCTTACTGGATAAACCCCAAGCTTTAGTTCGATATGAATTGGTGGGATATTACGAGCAAGTCCTGGTGGGTTATTCTCTGCCCACACTCCTGGTATATTGAACAAGGATTCATCACTCTTAGGGTTTTGGCTAGTCAACACTGTATAAAGTCGCCACTCTTCTTCCTTTGGTACAGATATTGTCATTATACCTGAGGGTCCATTGAACTTCAATGATGTTCTTCCGTTAGGTAGAAATGTTATCTGTGCTTGTAATTTCGACAACAAATCACGTCCTAGCAGTTGGACTGGACATTCAGTCATATAAAGGAACTGGTGTTTCACTATGTGGCCTCCCAATGTACAGAGTCGACTTTTAAGAACCGGTTTAGCGGCACTCCTTCCAGTTGCTCCTATTACGGTGATAGTTCTTCCTGAAGGAGGAGCGACTGGGTCAGTCACCACCGAATGTTCAGCACCAGTGTCAATCATGAAAGCACTCCTTTTCCCCCCTATTGCTACATCGACCATAGGCTCCGCTCGGCCAAGGGGGATGGAGCCTGGTTGGTATCAATAGTCCTCCATGACTGTGTCAGCCAAACCCACAAAGTCCCTATCCTCTCTCTCGCGGGGTCTCTGCACTGCTGGGTAGTATCTATCTCCACTAACACTTCCTCTATTATTACCACTATTTCCTCCAGAACCTCCTCTACCTCTTGCTCTACCTCTATAATTACTGCTATATCCTGCCCTAGGTCTGTCTCTCTCATACTGTTCCCTTCGTGGACACTCACTTCTCCAATGCCCTTCTTCCCTACAGTACGCGCATTGGTTCCTACTCAAAGGTTCCCCATTGCACTTACTCTCGCCTTTATCCGTTCCCCTATACACTTCCTTTTCCCTTCTATCTACGCCTGCGATAGCTACCGCTAGCATATCTGCTTTCCTACGCATCTTTCACTCTTCCTCCTTCTTCGTCTCTGTCTCCCTATTCATATATACCTTATTTGCTATTTCCATTAGTTGGGTTATAGACATCCCTACAAACCCTTCTAACTTCTGTAGCTTGCACTTTATATCTCCGTAGGCCTGGCTGACAAAGGCAGAGTTAACCATTCGGGAATTCTCAGGAGCCTCTGGATTAAAGGGGGTATACAAACGGTATGCCTCCAATAATCGGTCATAAAAGACACTGGGCGATTCATCACATTTCTGTAATACCTCAGCCGTCTTAGACATATTAATCGCCTTCTTCCCTCCGGCTTTCATGCCAGCAATAATAGCGTCCCTGTATGCTTTTAAATGGGCCATATCTGTGCCATTGATATTCCACTCCAGATCAGTGTTTGGATAATGTGCTGCGGCCCATGCTGCCGGGTTGGCCTGATTTTGTGTACGGGCCACTTCTTCCAGCGCTTTAATTGCCGCTTGATTTATCTTTGTCCTTTCCTCGTTATTAAACAATGTCATGAGCAGTTGCTGGCAATCAGCCCAAGTGGGATTATGTGTCTGGACTATGGAGGTAAACAAATCCGTCATGGCTTGAGGCTTTTCGGTGTATGAGGAGTTATGGGTCTTCCAATTAAATAGATCAGTAGTTGTGAAGGGAACATAGACGAATACTGGATCAGCATATTGTATCTGGCCGTCACCGTTAATGTGTGTCGGGCCAGGTGTCAGTCGAAGAGGCATTTGATAATGTCGGGGTTGGAGGGTACCGGTCAGTTGTCGGGTTAGTATGGGGCTTCGTTTAGGAACGTCAGTTAGGGGTTCCGGTCGAGGGGTAGTAAGACAAGGGGATGGGGACGCTTTACTGAGGGGGAGGTCAGCAAGTAAAATATTCCGGGCCGGGCTAGGAGGAGCCTGACCAGGAACTAGAAATGGCGCCAAATCTGGGTAGGTGGAGTTAACAGAGGTAGGTACTGAAAGGGGAGGGTTTAAAACAAGAGGGCTGAGCTCTGAGCTAGAGGAGGGGGTAGGTGGGGACAACGGGGCAAGAGGAGTAGCGTTACCAACAGCACCTCCTCTTCCTCTTCCTGTGGAGGAGGAGTAAGGGGGCGGCATGGGGATCTCGGACTCAGGATGCGTGTCCAAAATGGGCATAATTACGGCCTTAGTGGACAGGCGAGTTCTGGCCACCATGAGGCGACATTGTTCCTCGTGGCATACCCGGATCCATTTTGGCGAGTCATTTACGGCCTGCTTCCAACAGTCAATATACGGAAACTGGCCGTAAAGTTCAGGCCTACCTGATACAGCCACGTGTACACGCTGTACCAGATTAGGGTCCAAACTGCCACGTGGTGGCCATGCAGCAACCAAAGTAGGCCATTCCCTACTACATAAAGTAGTCAGGCGTGTTGGAGACATCTTTACCCCAAAATCATATACAGTGTATCCCTTTTTAAAGTTCTTCAACATACATCCTAAGGGATCCATCACCGTTGAATCTGACGCACCCATACCAACAATGAAGCGTCGTCTCCAACAGAAACTAAACAAACACACTTCCAACAGTCACACCCGTTCCCTCGGCAACAGCACCACGTGGTACAGTTACTAAGCGAAACGCACACAACAAAACACTCAGGGAATTCCCGTACACACACAGCTGTTACACCAGTCACTAAATAACTATTACTGTGCCTTTTGGCGAAACTATACAGTCACCCACGCTATAATTCCCTATATCTGAATTACCCGTCTATAACATACCCCAGTAACATCTTCTTTACAAACAGTAGTTATAGTAGGGTTAGCATTGGTTAGAGTACAATTTAAAGTCACAGTTCAATTAGTAATGGTTATGGTGTTAAACATACAACATAGACGACAGTTATTAGTAGTTATTTACAGTATCAGTAATTATACATGGTTATGGTACCGTGCGCTATAATACAGTTACACACTATTCACACTCTCGCTAGACGGCAGAGCTCACGCTATCTAGCAAGATATACACACTACTACAACAATCTTTAACACATTTACAATTCCCAACTAATCTATTGGCCAGTACCTTGATGGACTACCTAAAACTATCTACATCCGTTTTGGTTTGCCACACTGCCCAAGCACCACATATAGCGAACTAGAGGGCGGAATTTACACAGAACCCTCTTAGTCTAAATACTCTATCAAAAATCTAGTGGGTTCCAAATTTACACGCCTTCCCACTTAGCCAAGATAGGTTGAGATCTAGCGGACCGAATTTACACAGACGCCGCTTAGTCTCCCGGTCCCTCCGACCTAGCGAACGTAATATACACCCTAGAATGCTAGTCTAGACAAGACACCGGTGTCCGGCTTGGGCTATTTACACCAGAACCCAGCCTGACTCCAAACCAAAATTAAACGGGCTGACTACAGGGCGTTTAATTGAGCGGTGCTGTCACGTCTAAACATTTGATATGAAGGAACACAACTGTAGATTTCGTATAGTTTGAAGTTTTTATTATAAAAGGTAAAAGATAATGGGACGTTAGTCCAATTCACAGGTACTGTAACTTTAATTAGAAAACGATAACTGAAGTCCACAATTACAGACACTGTAGCCTTAAGGAATAAACGATAACTGAAGTCCACAATTACAGACACTGTAGCCTTAAGGAATAAACGATAACTGAAGTCCACAATTATAAGCAATGTAGCTCTAAGGAGTAAACGATAACTGAAGTCCACAATTATAGGCACTGTAGCTTTAAGGAGTAAACGATAACTGAAGTCCACAATTATAGGCACTGTAGCTTTAAGGAGTAAACGATAACTGAAGTCAACAATTATAGGCACTGTAGCTTTAAGGAGTAAATGATAACTGAAGTCCACAATTATAGGCACTGTAGCTTTAAGGAGTAAACGATAACTGAAGTCCACAATTATAGGCACTGTAGCTTTAAGGAGTAAACGATAACTGAAGTCCACAATTATAGGCACTGTAGCTTTAAGGAGTAAACGATAACTGAAGTCCACAATTATAGGCACTGTAGCTTTAAGGAGTAAACGATAGTAAATTGCAGATACTGAATCAAATAAAGTCTCTTAGTAGAATTAACGGTTTAGGTGATAAGTAGTTACAATAGCTGTTCCATAACTTTAACTGAAGCAAGACTGATGCAGATAACTGATATGCAGTATGAGTTGAAGTTAGCTGTAACGGGGTTGGTTTTACCGAAGGACTTTGGAGACAGGTAATAACAGCTTTTAGATGCAACGCTTATCACATTGGTTTTACTTAGCTTCCGGCACATAGAACACTGGTTCCCGAGATCTCCTCAGAGGCGGATGAAGAGTGTTAAGCTTTAGTCGTGGATGAGGAGAGGTGAAGGGAACTTTGCAGAGTCTTTCAGTCCGGTCTGGTAGCTTTCACAACGAAGTTGTACCGGTTGGTAGGTACGGAACGTAGTTTAATAATCCAGCGTCGATCAGCTGGTGCGGTCAGATTAAATAGGCAGACCGTGTCATAAAGAGGTGTGGCTAGGCTCCGTGGAACCAGGAAGTAAGGGAATACCGTAATTAAGGCATGACAGTATCCCCTCCTTAATGAGCAACCTCTGGGTGCTATTGACTTGGTTTAACAGGGTAACGTTTGTGGAATTTAATTTGTCAGCATGAACGACAGAGGAGTTTTCCCATGTATCTTCATCAATTCCATATCCTTTCCATCTGATGAGGTATTGTAAGGAGCCACGATGGATCCTTGAATCCAGTACACCTTGAATTTCGTATTCTTCTTCACCTTGGATCAATATGGGATTAGGAGAAGTAGAGACATTTCTGTGGAAAGGGTCAGGATGATGAGGCTTCAGCAAGGATACATGAAAAACAGGATGTAGCTTCACTGTAGGTGGAAGTTTCAATTTAACAACATTACGGTTGATAACCGCTGTAATTGGAAAAGGACCAAGAAAAGGAGAACTTAGCTTCTTTGATGGATGGTTTGTAGAGATATTCTTTGAGGAAAGCCAGACAAGATCACCGTTTTTATATGAGGGTGAAGGTTGTCTTTTTGAATCAAAAAACTTCTTTTGATTGGAGGAGGCCAATTCTAGATTTTCATGCAATTTCTCGAATAAAGAGGACATTTGAGAGATTCGATTCGATTCGAAGAGATTAGATGAAGAAACTGATGGTTGATGATGGACATGTTTCGATTTTTGACATGTAGAACAAGATTTGACATAAGATTCAATGGTTTGATCTTGACGAGGCCACCAATAGTATCTTTTAGACAATTTAAGGGTCTTTTCCAAACCTGGATGACCTGCCAGAGGAGAATCATGAACAGTTTTGAGTACTTTGATTCTGAAGGAGGGAGGAACGTAAATCCGGTCTTTAAAATAGTAGAGATCGTTTTTCTTGGATAATTTAATTGATTTTGGAAGTTCAAGAACATTTTCACTGAGATCCTTAATGTCGTCAATAAGAGAAGATAAGAATTCAATAAATGGAGGCAAAGGAGGTTCAATTTTAGTGTCCTTATGAACCCTGGAAAGGGCATAAGCCTTTTTGTTTCTAGACCCAGGTCTAAAGACGATGTGGAAATTGAATCGAGAAGAAAAAAGATTCCATTTTACTTGTCGAACAGACAGTGTTTTATTGGAGTGAAGGTTTTCGAGATATTTATGGTCAGTATATACGATTAAAGAGTTCTGAGCACCTTCAAGAAGGTGTCTCCAGGTTTCTAAAGCCACTTTGATACTTAGTAATTCTTTTTCCTTTGCAGGATAATTCTTTTCGGCAGGAGATAATGTTCGTGAGAAGAAGGCGACAGGATGAAGAGGTTCTTGAGGATTTTTCTGTTGAGAGAGTACAGCTCCAATTGCAATTTCCGAAGCATCCGTTTCAAGGACATAAAAATATGAAGGATTTGGAAGTTGAAGAACAGGAGCTGTTGTAAACTTTCTCTTCAGTTCATTAAAGGCAGTTTGAGCCTTCTCGTTCCAATTAAAGGGATGTTTTTTACTGTTAAGTAAATTGAGTGGTTGAGCTATCTCAGAGTAGTTCTTAATACATTTTCTGTAGAAGTTGGCGAACCCAAGAAATCGTTGTAACTCTTTTACTGTAGAGGGAACAGGCCAGTTAATAATACAAACGACTTTTGAGTTATCCATACTTGAGGCATCAGGTATGAGGTTTATAGGACAATCGGAAGAACGATGAGGTGGAAGTGTAACGGACCGTTTCACTTACAAGAGGATAAAACCCAGTTTAGGCGATAATCCCCTTTCCAGATGCACAGGCAGCTACTGCAAACACCATTCTCCCGACTGGAACCACACGAACACTGGAACAGCTGAACAAGAAAAGCAGACATCGGCTTACACTCTTGGCAGTCAGCATACAATCCCATTCCCCCAAAGACCGAGACGACACATCGCTTTGAGGGTTAAGCAAGACCTCTAGACTGGGACACCCAGTCTGGCTTTTATTTCCAACTCACACATACAGGCCACACCCAGGGGGAGGCATAAAATAACCAATGACATAGATGTTACCTCCCACACATCCCCTCCCCTTAGTGTGACACATAATCCCATTATGCATACAGAGTAAAATATACTTTTACACAACTTTCATAACTTTAAAACCATACATCACATTCACATAAAAATACATATCCACAATCAATCCATTCAGGGGAACAACATATTAAAAAATGGCATGGATCCGACCAGGGGTTTAAAAGTTACTAAAAGTATCTTTTGGGCCTTGGCTTGCAGCATGGCACAATCTGGCCCAAACAGAAGTAAAACATCCCCCACAATGCATCCCGGCTTCCTCCCTTCTGCCCTGGAGATAATTGGAGAAGTAATCCAATTATCTAGGACTAGAGTCAGACTCCATTAACCACATGGTTGCAAAAAGACAGTAAAAGACATAAAATTACATACTGATACATTTAACACATAAAACACACATTTCTACATATCCCCAGTTTAACTGAACACATAAATACCTACATAATATTTAAGACAGTATTACTGTGATATGTTACAAAGTCTTAAAGGGACATTAGTCCCAAAAGTCCCAATATGTCCATCGCTGGTTTTAAAGGGCCAGTAGCAGCAATATAAATTATTACATGCCCAAATATAGTGTTTATAGAGCAATATGTCCATGGGCCGTAGTCGCAGGGCAGGAGGCTAGCAGCCAGGCCTCTCCAGTTCACAGTGGCGAAGCTGGTTTCGCCACAGGAAGCGTTTCAGCTTCTTTTTTACTGGATATGTCTGAAAAGTCGGAATAACAAGAAGGTATAGTTGGTTCTTTGGAGATCTGAAGAATAGGAATTTGCTGTAAACATGTTTCTTTGCAATAATGTGAGTTAAAGGTGAGAGAGAATGGAGACCAAGAAATTTGAGGGTTGTGGTTCCTTAACCAGTTGATCCCTATTATAACGGGATATAAAGGTGATGGAATAACATCAAATACTAGAAATTCAGTATGAATATGATTGGTGGTTACCTTTAGAGGGATGGTTTCATGAAGAATCGGTCCCGAGGAGATAAAGGAGCCGTCAATCACTTTAATAGGAACAGAAATGGCTTTTTGAACACAAGGAATTTTATTCTTTGTTACAAAGGTTGAATCGATGAATACTCCATGTGCACCAGAATCGATGAGAGCTTCAGTCACAATTCTCACCTTATCCCACTGTATTACAAGGGATACAAGTGTGAACGGAGTGGTCGATGTTGAGGGGAGTGCACTGAAGATCGCAGAGGTATAGGCTTGTCTACCGGCCTTTGTCCGTTTTAATAAGGGACAATCAGAGACCAGATGATCTTGAGAGGCACAATACATGCATAGGTTTAATTGACGTCTTCGGTTCTTTTCTGCAGGAGTGAGAGGACTTCTTATTAACCCTATTTCCATAGGTTCACTTGGCAAGGAAGTCTTTTCAGGAGCTTTTGAGGGAGTGAAAGGTTTGCGGTCTTTAGAATGTAAGAAGGCTTTTTCGGCCTTTCTTTCTCTTAATCTTCTATCAATGCTAATTGATAAGTGAATTAGAGCGTTCAAAGTAGTAGGGAGTTCTGTTCTAGAGAGTTCATCTTTTACAGCTTCAGATAAACCAATTCGAAACTGATTGCGCAACGTGATGTCATTCCATTGCGTTTCAACAGCCCATCTTTTGAATTCAGCAATATAATCTTCAACGGGTCTATTTCTTTGCTGTAAAGTTCTGATTGTTAAATCAGCTGTAGCTTGTTTGTTAGGATCTTCATAGAGAAGAGACATGGCTTCAAAAAATTCATCCAGTGAGCCTAAGATGGGGTCATCATTGTCCAAAAAGGTATGGGCCCAGAACATAGGTTCACCTCTTAGAAAGGAAATAACTGAAAAAACCTTAGATCTTTCTGTGGGATAAGATCTAGGTTTTAAAGCAATCAATAGTTTGCAGGAATAAAAAACTCCTTATATTTGGAACGATCACCGTAGAATTTTTCAGGGTTACATACAGCAGGATCGCTAGCCGAGAGCAGAGTAGTATGAGGAGTACGAGTTTGTAAATCTCTAACATAAGTGAGAATTCTTTCGTTAGTGACTTGCAGGTCTTGCACACCTTCGGTTAATGTATCAACTCTTTGATTTAGCGAAGTTATCGTGGAATCGAAATCTACTGGATCCATTACAAAGGCTGGATTATTTTGTCACGTCTAAACATTTGATATGAAGGAACACAACTGTAGATTTCGTATAGTTTGAAGTTTTTATTATAAAAGGTAAAAGATAATGGGACGTTAGTCCAATTCACAGGTACTGTAATTTTAATTAGAAAACGATAACTGAAGTCCACAATTACAGACACTGTAGCCTTAAGGAATAAACGATAACTGAAGTCCACAATTACAGACACTGTAGCCTTAAGGAATAAACGATAACTGAAGTCCACAATTATAAGCAATGTAGCTCTAAGGAGTAAACGATAACTGAAGTCCACAATTATAGGCACTGTAGCTTTAAGGAGTAAACGATAACTGAAGTCCACAATTATAGGCACTGTAGCTTTAAGGAGTAAACGATAACTGAAGTCAACAATTATAGGCACTGTAGCTTTAAGGAGTAAATGATAACTGAAGTCCACAATTATAGGCACTGTAGCTTTAAGGAGTAAACGATAACTGAAGTCCACAATTATAGGCACTGTAGCTTTAAGGAGTAAACGATAACTGAAGTCCACAATTATAGGCACTGTAGCTTTAAGGAGTAAACGATAACTGAAGTCCACAATTATAGGCACTGTAGCTTTAAGGAGTAAACGATAGTAAATTGCAGATACTGAATCAAATAAAGTCTCTTAGTAGAATTAACGGTTTAGGTGATAAGTAGTTACAATAGCTGTTCCATAACTTTAACTGAAGCAAGACTGATGCAGATAACTGATATGCAGTATGAGTTGAAGTTAGCTGTAACGGGGTTGGTTTTACCGAAGGACTTTGGAGACAGGTAATAACAGCTTTTAGATGCAACGCTTATCACATTGGTTTTACTTAGCTTCCGGCACATAGAACACTGGTTCCCGAGATCTCCTCAGAGGCGGATGAAGAGTGTTAAGCTTTAGTCGTGGATGAGGAGAGGTGAAGGGAACTTTGCAGAGTCTTTCAGTCCGGTCTGGTAGCAGAGGCTTTCACAACGAAGTTGTACCGGTTGGTAGGTACGGAACGTAGTTTAATAATCCAGCGTCGATCAGCTGGTGCGGTCAGATTAAATAGGCAGACCGTGTCATAAAGAGGTGTGGCTAGGCTCCGTGGAACCAGGAAGTAAGGGAATACCGTAATTAAGGCATGACAGGTGCGCCTTCGCTCCTTCCCTCCACTGGAGGGGGCAGATTCCATACACAAATAACCCCTTATGGGCCTACCGCACAATCGGTATCCAATACCCCTAGTGGGTCCACCGTCTAAAACAGTAGTCGTCTTACCTCCTCGTTCCTGAACCTGGGTTCACACTCATCGACGGGGGTACCCCAGCACTTACTACGTAGAGGCCGATGATCTCCTGGTCAACAGACCAGTGGTGCCGAGACGAAGGGAGGTCCACGCAGAAGTTCAGGGGTGCAGCCGTAGAGAGCGTGGGCAAAGATAGACCGTCTCACGCCTCTGCTTCTCAGCTACCGTTGAACGATGAGCTTCCCGGCCAATCGCACCAAATGATACCGGAGAAACTGACGGAAGCCAAGCACAGAGAGATGGACACAGGTTTCTTCAGGAAGGAAGAGATTCTTTATTCGATTCACCGACCGGGACTCAGAGGGACTAATGTCACCAAAAAACAGCAAAGTCTGAGTCCTGATCATACAGTGTAGGTCCCTTATATAGGCATGTAGCTCCTCCCATAATCAGTTCAACCTACACATACTCTTATCTAATCAACCGAATAGAGACTAAATTCCTGTTTGACCACATGGCTTGCCCAGCACAAGGGAGGAGGGGAAATACTTGTATATCCTGTATTCCTACATATGCTCCTTACACTACTGATTGTATCTTAGCTACGTGTAACTAACTAACTGATACATCAACATATGCAAGTGCACATACCACGTGACAATCTTGTCCTAGTAAATTTATTTTTACTGAGATTCCACCACAATTACAGTCCTTGTGATTTTTAGCACAGAGCTCTCTCTCTTACTAACCGATCGATACGCTGTGTGGACATATTTCTCCTATAGATTGGGGGATTCAGACTTATTTAAGGGGTGTTTATCATAAATAAGACAGACTGCAAACCAAAAGTATCTTTCATCTTAAAGAGTTATTCCAGGGGGGCGGAGCTAGCGGCGAAGCGGGAAAGACGCCATTTCCAGCAGCTCCGATAATCGGGAGCGGAAAAACGGCTAAAAAGCACGAAAATACCCTGCACCGGAGAACACGAGGGGCGGGCACATAATCCCGATATCCAGCTGATCCCACCGATGCCGTTTATGCAAAAATCGGGCACGAAACGCCGCGTCAAAGGTACTGGGGCCTACCATACACGCGAGCAGACCCTTAACAGGGAACTGACATCGTGGCTCGGGGCGAGCTTATACTCGGCTGACGCTGACTTCTACTCCCATGAAGAAATGGGACGGAGGTCCCAAAAACCAGCCCTGAATAACCCCCTACCGCAAAGGGACATCAGCAGTATGCTGAAAACTCCCACACAACAGCGGAATCGAACCGCCATGGCACTCTAACCCGAGCAACCGGAGGACGGAGCCTCTACTCAAAGCGCAGCCCAGGCGGCCACTGACAGCACGACCATGTCACCCGCCGAAGAGGCGACCCCGGCCACAAAACAGGACATTCAGATTATGCTGACCGGCCTCCAGCGAAATCTCCAGCTCATGTGGCAGGCGGATTTAAAAGACCTTGCAACTGAAGTACACGCAGTATCAGCCCGTACCCACGCTGCAGAGCAAGAGGTGCGAGTCCTGCGCCAAGACCTCACATCCCTAAAAGACACAGTCACTCAGCTGCAAAATGCACAAGCCAATGACCACAGACAACTGAATGTACTGGAGGACAGAGGTAAACGGAAAAACATAAAAATAAGAGGTATACCTGAAGAGGTTCCGCTGGATGAACTACCCCACTACATCAGGCGCTTGGTGGCCTCCCTCCTACCAAATAAGCAAACCAAACACTTTACGTTCGATGGCGTGTATCGCATCGCTAAACCGCGACTAGCACCACAAGCAGCCCCACGAGATGTCATCCTGAGATGTCAGTCCCTCACGGACAAAATAGCTCTAATGTCAGCAGTCAGAGAGAAAACACCATATGACTTCGAGGCTCACCGGCTTACCTTTTTCCAGGATTTAAGCAGGGATACCTTGCTGTGGCGGAAGAGCCTACAACCTGTCACGTCCACCCTCCAGACAGCAGGCATAGCATACCGATGGGCGACCCCAAGAACACTATGGGTGACCAAAGGCAACAACCACTACAAGATTTCCTCACTGGGGGACGCTCCAGCTCTAATGGCCACACTGGGGCTACCTACCACCGCTGTGGACACTCCTGCAGAACACCACGGGACTGTGCCATGAAACTGATGGAGATTATATACCTAAATTTAACTTACTGAGAGCTTAGCTTCAGAATGCTCATAAACTGTTATACCAGTTACATTATTTGAAATTATTGTTTGATGTTATATTATAATGTTTAAAGCCTAGATCCCAACTCACCAGACGGCCAAGGCCAACACGCCCCGAATAGACGAGGCGAATGCCCAAGACACAAAATAGACCTTTCCCTCCCCCCCCCCCCAAAGCCCTGGGGTTAAAGGGCACAGTAAGTAATGGAGCTCCTACCTTACTCACAAACCATAGCCAATACCCTGATCAGCAGACACTGTCAGCTTAGACCAAGGGACCTAAAGACGACCGAGCTCCTTTATACGACTCGACTACACAGCGACACACCAAGGACCCCCAGCCCATATATAGACGCCAAATCCAACAAACCGACTACTCTGAGACAGGCTGGGAGCCCATAAGCCAATCCTCTATGCCAGGGCCACACAACTACCCAACGCTGTCACTAGTGGCACAGACAATTCATGCGCTACGACCGACTAGCCCAGTACACCCCCCAAAAAAGTGCAGACCACACTACAGCCCGACGCACAAGCTGCCTGCAGAATAGAGGTGGCTTAGGCATATGCCACAATAGCAGACTTATCCATGAGTCAAGATCGTATTCTTATTGATTAATTTTATTGATATACCTGTTACATGATGTGTTTACTAATACTTGTGAAACCAATGCTAACATTGCCTACGTTACGAAATTGTACAAAATGTTATAATTATGCCTGCAGAAGCTGTTGGGGCTAAAGAGGCAACGTTGACGATTATTGCACAATGAAAATAAAGAATTAAAAAAAAAAAAAAAAAAGAGTTATTCCAACCAAAAACCTGTGTTTTAAGAAAACACCACAATAAAATCTTTATAAAAAGTTGCGCAAATCTTATTAAAAATACTTATGCCATCGAGTTGTGCTTCTTTGCTTTAATATAACCATCAAATGTATTTACTTTAATATAACCTAAAAAATTTAAAATATACTTAGTGCAGAATGAAGTGGAAATCAATCAATAAATTGATTATTTTGTGTATCTGCCCCTGGCCAAATTAAGAAACAATGCGTGCACGCTCCCTGAAGTAATTCACACCAGACACAAGTTTCAGGTTAATGAAGAACTTGAGGAATGTTTATTCAGAGGGGCAGGCGACCCCTTATAAAGCACAATTACATCATAAGCATTGTCAGAGATAACATAGAATTATAAATCAGTAATTGGTTAAGTGTTAAGTGGTTCATTCAAAGCACGTCCTACTGGGTGTGCCATCTTATGTCATTACTGTCGTCATGAAGTTCTCCCCCGGATTCCAGCACCATCTTGGAAATGAGAGTGTTTGGTCGATGGGTGGGGTTCTCCTGAGTGACATCTAGTGGTCATTTTAGTAATTTATTGAATAATACTGATTATAACTAAATGGAGTAAATAGGCATTTTACTAACTAAAATTAGGGTAATATTCCATTTCCACAACAGTCCCCCCTTAAAATGACTATTTACTAAAAAGACAACTACAGTAAGCATTCACAAATCTAAAACAAGCCATAAAACAGACAAGGAGAGCAAGGAAAATGAACATTTAGAAGACAGCCACGCCCATCTGGGTCAGAACCTTTTGCTAGCCATTTATCCATCAAACCACCTACCCCATGAATTAATGGTTCCTGAAATCCTTTTAATTCTTCAGAGGGGCACCCTAGCTTCTCTATTGTCAAGATTATGTTACCATATGAACCTGTGGTATCTGGAATGTAGGTACAACATGTCATGTCATAGTAGCTGGGAGTATGTTAGATACTCATTCTTTCTTTGCAAAAATCGTGTCTAGGGTCATCTGGGCTGTGTCTTGTAAGAGTTAAGCCAGCTCTTGTAAGGCATCTCTAGTATAATTAACAAAGCGCTGTTGGATGTAATAAATATAGTAAATGCAAATCAAAATATCATTAGCAGTGATGGTTGGGGAAATGGACTCAAACCTCGTCTTTTACTGTGAAATCATCTGGTACCCCCCTTGGCACACCTATGGCATCAATATATTGTGTGGGTCAAACTTCCCTTTACAGGAGTGCTCCTTTTTGTCCTGAAGCATGAATGTGGTATGTCAAGAGTACCTTGTCATGTATTTTGTGTATGGCCATAATAACCTTGGCTAGGGCACATTTACTTATTCATCATAGTATGAAACCTGTCCCATGCTACATCAGTGTAGGTGGACTTAGATCATTAAGTCAATATTAATATCACCACAAACTCAAGATGGGCAGATAATCCTGAAGAACCTTGGCGTCTGAATCTCTTTAGCTTCACGAGGTCTCCTTTTGGGGTCCTCGGCTTTCCATCGATGGCAGGTGGTCAGGCGTTATTATGGCCATCAAAACACCTACTTGTTGATAATTTTTTTTCCCTAACAAGTTACTTTTCCTGTAGAGTCAAGGGTTTGTCAAGATCAACAAATGTTACTTCCCATGTTGCAGAGATAGTCTTGAATCTGGAATGGTGAATCCACTGAGTGATCTCTGCAACTTTCACGATGCATTACTGGGTATATGGTCTTGGTTGTCACATTGATGACCGGCTAGGCCTCTGGCCATCCTGACAAAATGTCTATTATAACTATTGCATATTTGAACCAGCAACTCTTTGGTACCTGGATAGAGTCACTTGGATTCTTGAAAGGGATAGTGAAGTTTAGCTAGATGCTTAGGACTTTCCTCCTTTTTCTGCCTGAGTTGTCCTTGGCACAAACAGCACAGGATCGGCAGTAACTGTTGATCAGAGGAGTAATTCTAGTTGCTTCAGAGTATTTATAGATCAAAGAGTTCATGAGGGTCTTGGATAGGTACAAAGCTCCATGGGCCCACTGGACCACTGCCCAGTACATGTTTTTGGGTAAACAGAACTTGAGTGTTGGAGTACAGCCCGTCTTTAAGGGTTGCCCCTTTCTGTTTTCCAGCTTTGTATTTCTTCAGGGTCAGCAGCTGCTTGTTATTCCTTTAGGAGCTTGAGATCTGTGTATAGGATCTACATGGTGAATATAGAAGTTTCTTCAGCGGACACTCTTCTGTCCACTTCCCTTGGTGCACTTGCGGCTTGTTTGGCAGCTTGGTTGGCTGAGTAGTGCTTCTTCTAAATTCAGTTTTCCGTGGGCCTTCACCTTCAGTATGGCCACTTCTTCAGAAGGAGTAGGGCATCCACCAACTTCTTAATAGCCGTGCTATGCTTAACTGGCGTGCCAGTCGCTGTGTGAAATCTTCTTGTCTTCCAGATTGATCCAAAATCATGTGCCACACCCAGGGTATATCTTGAGTCAGTGTAGATATTAGCACGTCTTCCTTCAGACATTTTGCATGCCACTGAGAAGGCTGTCAATTCAGCGTCTTGAGCAGATGTGGGTGAGGAAAGTGAAGATGCTTGATGTACCTGATCTTCTGTAGCAACAGCAAATCCAGTATGGTACCTTCCTTTTTCATCCGCAAATCTAGAGCTATCCACAAACAGAGTGGAGTCAGGATCTGTCAAAGCTACTGCATGCACTGTTGAGAGGTGTCTTGTTTCCTCTTTCATCTGTTCAAAGCAACCATGAGGAGCAGTAGGAGAGGTATCCTCACCTATTTCTGTGTGATATTGAGGGTATCTGTCTTTCCATTCACAGTTCTCTTGCTGACCCCCCTCTGTAGAAAGCTGATATTGATTTTTAGTGTTCCATGTTTTTTTTCCTAATGAGCCATGTTCCTTTCATGAGATTTCTGGGGAATTAGTGAAGAAAACATGAGGGACAGCCACCTCCCAGTGATGATACATGTGTCTTACATCCATGGGTATCTGGATCAGGACCACACTATTTCCTTGAGAGTCCCCAAAACAGGTCTGTCATGATGAGGCGTACCTCCACCAGTCTGAATAATTCTTTTTCGTAGTGTGGATATGGACCTGGACGTCAGGGTCTATGTCAAGACTGTACCAATAGTGTGTTATTACCCCCTGGGAAGTGGCAGAAAAGTGGCCGGAGTAACATTTCTTCGAAATATGACGTTGTCAGGTAGAGGCAGAGTTGTCTGTGGGCGTAAATGTCTTAGAGAGGTAAGGTGCTTTGGCTGGATACAATAGAGAATAGAATTAATATCATGAGGAGCAAGAATCATAAGCTTGTGTCCAAACATAAAGTTGTATTATTCAGGAGTTTGCATGCTGTAAAGATTGCCCACAGGCAGCAGGGGCCTCCTTGTGTCACAGAGTGCAGCTGACAGGAGTAGAGTTAATAGGACGCTGGCAGGAACCAAGAGATAGTGTGAGTACCCCAGAGGCATGATTCAGTCTGTCAGGGGCAAACAGTTTAAAAGGTGTCTGGTCATTGAGGAGGCCCAGAGTAGAGGCTGAGGGGGTAACAAGTTGCAAAACACAAAAGCCCTAATAAGCTTCATGGGACAAGGAAAAAGCTCAGTCTTTTGAATAAAGGTACAGTCTTTGGGGGATTATACAGATAAAGTCCTCAGGTAATAAGGCAATTCAGTAGGAGATGAGGAAGCTCTAGGTGAGGTGAGGGTGCCATGGGAAAAACAATGTCCTAAGGGCCGGCACCATGGTAGAATCCTTGACTTAAGTACAATAGGAATGTCCAGAGCAGCTTTATTTAAAGTCTCGTAATTTTATGAGTCATCTAAGCAAAATTCTGCATGACAGGGAACTGCTAGGTATAGCAGGGAGAAACACAGGGGCCCAGTGCACAAGTTGACACCAGAACAGGGCTTTTAGAACTCAAAAGCAATAGAAACATAGAAGCATAGAAAGTGACGGTAGATAAGAACCATTCGGCCCATCCAGTCTGCCCAATTTTCTAAATACTTACATTAATCTCTGGCCTTATCTTATAGTTAGGATAGCCAAATGCCTATCTCACAGAGAGTGGTGCAGACTTTTGAATCTGGCCATTTGGCGTAACAGTGATAGCGGCATGCAACCGGTTGGAAGACATCTGCACCTAGTAAATTGGTTAAACAGGGAGAGGAGACCACAGAGCAATGCTTAGTTAGCAGGCCACTCCAAAGAGTGTCATCTACACCTATACAGGAGACAACAATATTAGGTAGAAATGAGGAGGCAGGTAGGATTCTCTTCCGCTATGGAGGCCGCAAATAGCCCATTTACAACAACTACTAACTGACCCTATGCTTTCCCTATAGAAAAATAATAAAAGGCTAACAAGCACATCTGTCTGAACAGGCCTCGAACGCTTCACTCCGTGGGTATCCCGCAGTGGCTAACCCACTACATCTCCCACGACAGACTTTTGCCTGTGGAGACAGACGCTATCCCTGACTTTCTCCCTTTTTTTTTTTTATATGACATATCTCAAAATATAATTCTTACATACATCACAAATATACATTATCACAATTTTATGTCTCGCAAAAGGGATAAAACTTATTTTACTCTTCACTGATAATGTATTAAAACATACAAAATAGACAAATAACATTATTTTCTGCGAGATAAATGAAAAACATTATGGAGATTTTTGTTAAGCTTTATAAATAGTTATACATTAATTTACCTTTTTTTTTTTTGGTTTCCAGTTTCTGGCTGCTAATTTATTTGCTGCTAGTAACAGATGTGGAATCGATACATTATAATGCCCAAAGTCTGGACTTATATGTATATGCAATAATAAAATATCTGGGCTTACGTCAAAATTTATGTTAATCAGTTTTTGAATCTTGGAGGCTATCATTTTCCAATAAAGACAGATTGGAGCACACTCCCACCTTTTCCATTCTTCATAGTTTATGCTAGTACCAACATCCTTATTCCATTTGTAAATAGTTAGGCTTATAATGTTTTCTGGTTCCTTTTCAATTAGATCAAAACATTTTGAGACCAATCCTTTATCTGTATTACCATTTGTTCAAGAAATCTTTGTTTATTAGAAATTTCTTTGAGTAAATATTCTTTAAGATAACCCTTTATTCTTAAGTAATTAAAGATCTCTTTATCCTCTAACTTATATTCTTCCATTAAACTATTGAAACTCTATTTTTTTCCCTTTTCCAGCATATTATCAATTTTTGTATACAAAGTTAAAACACATTTGTAACTTACACGTGAATTGATATATATATATATATATATATATACATTTTCCTCATCATTAATTATCATTGTCACAGACACATTTCTGATACAGGGAAACAAATAGCAGGATTGTTTTAGTAATTATAACTTTCCTGTTAGTAATATGTAGAGTTCAAGGAAAACAGCATGTCTCAAAATAGGACGAGCATGATAGGGGTAGGCCTCATGATGGAGGCAGCCATGACAGGGGCGGGGAAGGAAATGATGGCAAGGGTGGAAGTGAGGGAGGTGACGACCATGATATGTGTGGGAAAGGAAGAGACAGGAGGTGGGGGCATGGTAAGGGCGGAAGTGACGTTACTTTAGGAGCGTACGTGACTGTAGATAATGGTAATTAGGTGGAAGTCACGGGACTGGCAGGGCCAACCTCCTTCTGTACTAGGCGCCATCTTTTAGGGTGGTGGCTAACGTACTTTCAACATTACATTATATTATAACTAATAAAATAAGTCAGAGAAGCAACATTCTGTTCTGCAAAATGAAATACTAAACTATGAACAGACCTGGCGGGTTAAATAAGACTGTTGAGAACATTATGCATTTAACAGCCCATAAAGCTGTCTCTAGAAACATGTACTTTAAAATAACATGATGCAAAATAAATAAACTCATGGAATTCAACCAATTTACCTTATCATCCAACAGCCATTAATCACTTTCCTCTTCACATACTAACTTAACAACTTCGCAAATTCCCTCTATCCACATTGTATAGTATTGCAACAAATCACACTTGCCTTTACACTTAACTTGTCCAAATATACCTCAATTCTTGCATCAGATTCACTTTCCTAAACTCCGATTCACTTTCCTAAACACTGAGCTATACCCCGACTCCCTGTCTTATTGTCACGACACTCCTTAGTCGACATGCCCTCGTGCAGTACTCGCACTCACCACTCTTTCTGTTTGGCACTGTTTCTCATTTCCTTTCGTTAGGCACTACACCTGGCCCTTGTTTAGCACCTATATATTCTGGTTTCTCCCCTCACTCCCTGTCAGATCATTATCCTCTATCCTTGACCCTGTACCTGCTGTTTCCTGGCTCCCGTGATTCTGGCTCCTGTCTCCTGTCTCCTGTCTCCTGTCTCCTGTGTCTTGTTTCCTGAGTATCCTGAGTATCCTGAGTATCTTGTGTTTCCCGATCCGGTGTTCCGATGTCCTTATGGTCCTGTGTCCTGTGCCTCCTGTTCCAGTGTTCGCCTGCAGTGTTCCTGTCTAGACTCCTTCTCCAGTGATTCTGACCTTGCTGCATTATTTCTTGTGACCTGCTTAGGACTTTGCCCCTTGATGTTCATTTTGTACTTGGTGGCTGCACTAACCTGACTAAGCCTTTACCTTTGCCTAGGACTATCGTGGACTCTGCCTGCTCTATTGTATATATTGGGTTATTGTATATGTTTATATATTTGTGGCATTGTCATATTTTGTTTTGTATATATTATATATATCTATATCCTTTTGGTTTGCCTTAATACATTTTCTTTATTACTCCATTTATCGTGTCCTAGAATTATTTCTCTGCTAAGTTGGTTCCCACACTTAAAGGGACAGTGCTGTTGCAGGGCAGCACCCCTTCATGTCATGACACTTATACACCAGTCTCGGAGAAAATACTTTGCACCACGAAAGAAAAAAAGCGCCTCAGAAAGGTGTAATGCATTCTTGTGAGCTAGTCCCCCTCCACAATTCTCACTGCCTTATCACAAAACACAATATAGAATAGCTGAGCAACCTTGATATTTCACTGAACACAGACTTTCCACCTTCCTCACTGAAGGGGGGTAAGGGGAGGGGGATTGAGAGAGAGAAATGAGAAAAACTGCAGGCATGAAGTTTAACCATGTCAGCGCCGTAAAGTAACAAGACAGAAGGACAGTTACATTACAATTATTGCGAGCAAAGAGACACAAAAACACAATATTTAGACAATACACCACACACAATATAACTACATCACATTTGAAAACCAGAAATCTTTGCTAACTTCTTCATTTTCAGCATAGCTTCTTCTCCTGCCCTCTCTTTAACAATATCACAAGTCAAATAACCTTTGAAGGTCTAGCATGTTCTTGTCCCATTTTAACCAAACAAAAAGCTCCACGTGATAGGGACAGAGGGAGAGAGAAGAAGAAGAGTCTACAGTGCTCGACTGCCACGAGGACCTGAGTCCCGTGCGTCTTCCCTAAACGTAGACTAGTCACAGGGAGTCCGCTCACCCGAGATGGTGATCACGGACTGGCGTGGGCGAGTGTGGGTGACTAACACAGCTCTGGGCAGCAAGTACAGGAGAGGTAGAGAACAAGTGAAAAGATGAACGTGGAGAGGCTAATCAAAAAAACATTTATAGAAATCATAGATATAGAGATGTGCACAGATTCCGGAATCAAGGACGAGCCACACAATGCACACACACACACCTAGGGTACCCACACTATAGCAACAATTGAACAGAATCCACAGAATAGCAGAAAGTCATATAGCCATGTACATATTAGAACAATGTGCATAAAACAGTGAAACACAGCAAATAACCCCTGATCCAGTCAGGTTAATACATGAATAATCCCAGCCTTTCTCTAGGCTGTCTCCCAACCCTTCTCTGGGTTGTCACCAATAACATAGTAATAATCACAGTACAAGAAAAACCCCAACCCTCTACTAGGGTGGTCCCCAGCCTTCACCGGCTGTCACAATATTGAAACCCCAACCCTCTACTAGGGTGGTCCCCAGCCTCTATTGGCTAACACAGTATAAAAAATCCCAACCCTCTACTAGGGTGGTCCCCAGCCTCTAATGGCTAACACAATATAAAAAAACCCAACCCTCTACTAGGGTGGTCCACGGCCACTAATTTAGCCTACAAACAATTACAAAAACCCCAACCCTCTATCAGGGTGGTACCCGGCTCCCTAAATCGGCCAACAAACAATACAAAAACCTCAACCCTCTATCAGGGTGGTACCCGGCTCCCTAAATCGGCCAACAAACAATACAAAAACCCCAACCCTCTATCAGGGTGGTACCCGGCTCCCTAAATCGGCCAACAAACAATACAAAAACCCCAACCCTCTATCAGGGTGGTACCAGGCTCCTAAATCGGCCAACAAACAATACAAAAAACCCCAACCCTCTATCAGGGTGGTACCAAGCTCCTAAATCGGCCAACAAACAATACAAAAACCCCAACCCTCTATCAGGGTGGTACCAGGCTCCTAAATCGGCCAACAAACAATACAAAAACCCCAACCCTCTATCAGGGTGGTACCCAGCCTCTAATTTGGCTGTTGCGTCCCCTGCCCGCTAGGCAGTCAAGCTAAAATTTCAAAAAGACAACTTCGTACACCGGCCGTCACACACATGCATTCAAACACTCAGGAGGCAGATAAACAATCGACAGGTTCGTTAAAAGAGGCTCCGGAAAAGAATTACATGTCTTGTAGCCTTCTGGAAGCCGGAAGTGGACGCGGAGACAGACCAATTCAAAGCAGGAGAATACTGACAACGGCTGTATTTTGGAGGTGATCAGGCTCCGGTTGTCCCACTTTCCAGAGGTCTGCTCCAGTCTGTTGATTTCCGGCTCTCCGAACCGGCGATTCCGGATCCCCACGTTGGGCGCCAAATGAAGTGGAAATCAATCAATAAATTGATTATTTTGTGTATCTGCCCCTGGCCAAATTAAGAAACAATGCGTGCACGCTCCCTGAAGTAATTCACACCAGACACAAGTTTCAGGTTAATGAAGAACTTGAGGAATGTTTATTCAGAGGGGCAGGCGACCCCTTATAAAGCACAATTACATCACAAGCATTGTCAGAGATAACATAGAATTATAAATCAGTAATTGGCTAAGTGTTAAGTGGTTCATTCAAAGCACGTCCTACTGGGTGTGCCATCTTATGTCATTACTGTCGTCATGAAGTTCTCCCCCGGATTCCAGCACCATCTTGGAAATGAGTGTTTGGTCGATGGGTGGGGTTCTCCTGAGTGACATCTAGTGGTCATTTTAGTAATTTATTGAATAATACTGATTATAACTAAATGGAGTAAATAGGCATTTTTACTAACTAAAATTAGGGTAATATTCAATTTCCACAACAGTGACCAATCAAATTCGATAGTATAATCCAAGACCCTCCAAACTAATGTCACTCACAAAGAGAGAGTGGTTTAACACTATAGCACCTCGGAAGGATCAGATCCATAGTGTGTGTTGGATCCAAACTTCCACAATTCTCACATTGAAGGATAATCATCCATCATCCAATCCATTCATGCAGGTAAAAGTCTTTATTATGGCACATATGCTGAGTATATTGAAATAAAAAAATAATAATAATAAAAAAATAATTAAAAAAAGCAGGGTTTATCTGAGTTCCAAACCTCAGAAAATCTACTATTGGGTTTTATTCCATGGATAACTGCAGGGATAAATCAATAGGTATATTATTACTAGAGCACGTTATTTGAACTTTAATATCACATTTATTTCCTGTAACTGTGGATGTAAGATTTTTAAATAGTCTCTTATCCTTTAGATTTAATGATCCTACACCCAACACAAGATCTGCATTGAAACCCCCCCCCCCCCCAAAAAAAAACACCTTTTTTTTACCACATTCATGGCTCCTTGAAAAGAAATCAACTATTATTTGATAGATAGTATCTTATTTAGGTCCTTATATAATCTAAGTAATGGACACAATTTAGAAATAATCTTTTTCCGTTTTATATCTATATATATTTTTTACTTATATATATTTAATAATTTCTTTATATATATATATATATATATATATATATATATATATATATACAGGGCTCGAGTCCTGCAGGAACGCATGGGAACGGCGTTCCTGCACTTTTTCCAAAGCAGGAACGCCGTTCCCGTTCCCAGTCCTGCAGGACCTGCCCTGCTACCTGCACACAGGGGCCATCACACGCTGTGTTTCCTCTCCAGCTCTAACTCTCGCGAGACCCGCGGCTGTGAGAGCGTTGCCACGGGTTACCATGGCAACGCTCCGCACAGGCGAGTCTCGCGAGAGTTAGAGCTGGAGAGGAAACACAGCGTGTGATGGCCCCATGTGTGCAGCGGCTGCCTCCCTCCACCGGACCACCAGGCGATCTCCCCCCTCCCTGACAAGGTAAGTGTCACGTCTAAACATTTGATATGAAGGAACACAACTGTAGATTTCGTATAGTTTGAAGTTTTTATTATAAAAGGTAAAAGATAGTGGGACGTTAGTCCAATTCACAGGTACTGTGGCTTTAATTAGAAAACGATAACTGAAGTCCACAATTACAGACACTGTAGCCTTAAGGAATAAACGATAACTGAAGTCCACAATTATAGGCAATGTAGCTCTAAGGAATAAACGATAACTGAAGTCAACAATTATAGGCACTGTAGCTTTAAGGAGTAAATGATAACTGAAGTCCACAATTATAGGCACTGTAGCTTTAAGGAGTAAACGATAACTGAAGTCCACAATTATAGGCACTGTAGCTTTAAGGAGTAAACGATAACTGAAGTCCACAATTATAGGCAATGTAGCTCTAAGGAATAAACGATAACTGAAGTCCACAATTATAGGCACTGTAGCTTTAAGGAGTAAACGATAGTAAATTGCGGATACTGAATCAAATAAAGTCTCTTAGTAGAATTAACGTTTTAGGTGATAAATAGTTACAATAGCTGTTCCATAACTTTAACTGAAGCAAGACTGATGCAGATAACTGATATGAAGTATGAGTTGAAGTTAGCTGTAACGGGGTTGGTTTTACCGAAGGACTTTGGAGACAGGTAATAACAGCTTTTAGATGCAATGCTTATCACATTGGTTTTACTTAGCTTCCGGCACATAGAACACTGGTTTCCGAGATCTCCTCAGAGGCGGATGAAGAGTGTTTAAGCTTTAGTCGTGGATGAGGAGAGGTGAAGGGAACTTTGCAGAGTCTTTCAGTCCGGTCTGGTAGCAGAGGCTTTCACAACGAAGTTGGACCGGTTGGTAGGTACGGAACGTAGTTTAATAATCCAGCGTCGATCAGCTGGTGCGGTCAGATTAAATAGGCAGACCGTGTCATAAAGAGGTGTGGCTAGGCTCCATGGAACCAGGAAGTAAGGGAATACCGTAATTAAGGCATGACAGTATCCCCTCCTTAATGAGCAACCTCTGGGTGCTATTGACTTGGTTTAACAGGGTAACGTTTGTGGAATTTAATTTGTCAGCATGAACGACAGAGGAGTTTTCCCATGTATCTTCATCAATTCCATATCTTTTCCATCTGATGAGGTATTGTAAGGAGCCACGATGGATCCTTGAATCCAGTACACCTTGAATTTCGTATTCTTCTTCACCTTGGATCAATATGGGATTAGGAGAAGTAGAGACATTTCTGTGGAAAGGGTCAGGATGATGAGGCTTCAGCAAGGATACATGAAAAACAGGATGTAGCTTCACTGTAGGTGGAAGTTTCAATTTAACAACATTACGGTTGATAACCGCTGTAATTGGAAAAGGACCAAGAAAAGGAGAACTTAGCTTCTTTGATGGATGGTTTGTAGAGATATTCTTTGAGGAAAGCCAGACAAGATCACCGTTTTTATATGAGGGTGAAGGTTGTCTTTTTGAATCAAAAAACTTATTTTGATTGGAGGAGGCCAGTTCTAGATTTTCATGCAATTTCTCGAATAAAGAGGACATTTGAGAGATTCGATTCGATCCGAAGAGATTAGATGAAGAAACTGATGGTTGATGATGGACATGTTTCGATTTTTGACATGTAGAACAAGATTTGACATAAGATTCAATGGTTTGATCTTGACGAGGCCACCAATAGTATCTTTTAGACAATTTAAGGGTCTTTTCCATACCTGGATGACCTGCCAGAGGAGAATCATGAATAGTTTTGAGTACTTTGATTCTGAAGGAGGGAGGAACGTAAATCCGGTCTTTAAAATAGTAGAGATCGTTTTTCTTGGATAATTTAATTGATTTTGGAAGTTCAAGAGCATTTTCACTGAGATCCTTAATGTCGTCAATAAGAGAAGATAAGAATTCAATAAATGGAGGCAAAGGAGGTTCCATTTTAGTGTCCTTATGAACCCTGGAAAGGGCATAAGCCTTTTTGTTTCTAGACCCAGGTCTAAAGACGATGTGGAAATTGAATCGAGAAGAAAAAAGTTTCCATTTTACTTGTCGAACAGACAGTGTTTTATTGGAGTGAAGGTTTTCGAGATATTTATGGTCAGTATATACGATTAAAGAGTTCTGAGCACCTTCAAGAAGGTGTCTCCAGGTTTCTAAAGCCACTTTGATACTTAGTAATTATTTTTCCTTTGCATGATAATTCTTTTCGGCAGGAGATAATGTTCGTGAGAAGAAGGCGACAGGATGAAGAGGTTCTTTAGGATTTTTCTGTTGAGAGAGGACAGCTCCAATTGCAATTTCCGAAGCATCCGTTTCAAGGACATAAAAATATGAAGGATTTGGAAGTTGAAGAACAGGAGCTGTTGTAAACTTTCTCTTCAGTTCATTAAAGGCAGTTTGAGCCTTCTCGTTCCAATTAAAGGGATGTTTTTTACTGTTAAGTAAATTGAGTGGTTGAGCTATCTCAGAGTAGTTCTTAATAAATTTTCTGTAGAAGTTGGCGAACCCAAGAAATCGTTGTAACTCTTTTACTGTAGAGGGAACAGGCCAGTTAATAATACAATCGACTTTTGAGTTATCCATACTTAAGGCATCAGGTATGAGGTTTATAGGACAATCGGAAGAATGATGAGGTGGAAGCGTTTCAGCTTCTTTTTTACTGGATATGTCTGAAAAGTCGGAATAACAAGAAGGTATAGTTGGTTCTTTGGAGATCTGAAGAATAGGAATTTGCTGTAAACATGTTTCTTTGCAATAATGTGAGTTAAAGGTGAGAGAGAATGGAGACCAAGAAATTTGAGGGTTGTGGTTCCTTAACCAGTTGATCCCTATTATAACGGGATATAAAGGTGATGGAATAATATCAAATACTAGAAATTCAGTATGAATATGATTGGTGGTTACCTTTAGAGGGATGGTTTCATGAAGAATCGGTCCCGATGAGATAAGGGAGCCGTCAATCACTTTGATAGGAACAGAAAAGGATTTTCGAACACAAGGAATTCTGTTCTTTGCTACAAGAGTTGAATCGATGAATACTCCATTTGTACCAGAATCGATGATAGCTTCAGTAATAATTCTCACTTTGTCCCACTGTAGTACAAGGGATATAGGAGTGAACTGAGCAATTGGTGTAGAAGGGAGTGCACTGAAGATCGCAGAGGTATAGGCTTGTCTGCCGGCCTTTGTCCGTTTTAATAAGGGACAATCAGAAACCAAATGATCTTGAGAAGCACAATACATGCATAGGTTTAATTGACGTCTTCGGTTCTTTTCTTCAGGAGTGAGAGGACTTCTTATTACCCCTATTTCCATAGGTTCACGTGGCAAGGAAGTCTTTTCAGGAGCTTTTGAGGGAGTGAAAGGTTTGCGGTCTTTAGAATGTAAGAAGGCTTTTTCGGCCTTTCTTTCTCTTAATCTTCTATCAATGCTAATTGATAAGTGAATTAGAGCGTTCAAAGTAGTAGGGAGTTCTGTTCTAGAGAGTTCATCTTTTACAGCTTCAGATAAACCAATTCGAAACTGATTGCGCAACGTGATGTCATTCCATTGCGTTTCAACAGCCCATCTTTTGAATTCAGCAATATAATCTTCAACGGGTCTATTTCTTTGCTGTAAAGTTCTGATTGTTAAATCAGCTGTAGCTTGTTTGTTAGGATCTTCATAGAGAAGAGACATGGCTTCAAAAAATTCATCCAGTGAGCCTAAGATGGGGTCATCATTGTCCAAAAAGGTATGGGCCCAGAACATAGGTTCACCTCTTAGAAAGGAAATAACTGAAAAAACCTTAGATCTTTCTGTGGGATAAGATCTAGGTTTTAAAGCAATCAATAGTTTGCAGGAATAAAAAAACTCCTTATATTTGGAACGATCACCGTAGAATTTTTCAGGGTTACATACAGCAGGATCGCTAGCCGAGAGCAGAGTAGTATGAGGAGTACGAGTTTGTAAATCTCTAACATAAGTGAGAATTCTTTCGTTAGTAACTTGCAGGTCTTGCACACCTTGGGTTAATGTATCAACTCTTTGATTTAGCGAAGTTATCGTGGAATCGAAATCTACTGGATCCATTACAAGGGCTGGATTATTCTGTCACGTCTAAACATTTGATATGAAGGAACACAACTGTAGATTTCGTATAGTTTGAAGTTTTTATTATAAAAGGTAAAAGATAGTGGGACGTTAGTCCAATTCACAGGTACTGTAGCTTTAATTAGAAAACGATAACTGAAGTCCACAATTACAGACACTGTAGCCTTAAGGAATAAACGATAACTGAAGTCCACAATTATAGGCAATGTAGCTCTAAGGAATAAACGATAACTGAAGTCAACAATTATAGGCACTGTAGCTTTAAGGAGTAAATGATAACTGAAGTCCACAATTATAGGCACTGTAGCTTTAAGGAGTAAACGATAACTGAAGTCCACAATTATAGGCACTGTAGCTTTAAGGAGTAAACGATAACTGACGTCCACAATTATAGGCAATGTAGCTCTAAGGAATAAACGATAACTGAAGTCCACAATTATAGGCACTGTAGCTTTAAGGAGTAAACGATAGTAAATTGCGGATACTGAATCAAATAAAGTCTCTTAGTAGAATTAACGTTTTAGGTGATAAATAGTTACAATAGCTGTTCCATAACTTTAACTGAAGCAAGACTGATGCAGATAACTGATATGAAGTATGAGTTGAAGTTAGCTGTAACGGGGTTGGTTTTACCGAAGGACTTTGGAGACAGGTAATAACAGCTTTTAGATGCAACGCTTATCACATTGGTTTTACTTAGCTTCCGGCACATAGAACACTGGTTCCCGAGATCTCCTCAGAGGCGGATGAAGAGTGTTTAAGCTTTAGTCGTGGATGAGGAGAGGTGAAGGGAACTTTGCAGAGTCTTTCAGTCCGGTCTGGTAGCAGAGGCTTTCACAACG